>NC_140172.1:35727079-35779367 GCF_963971535.1 Notolepis coatsorum
GTGATCCATTTAGGGCTTCATATACAAATTAAATAATCGAATAAATTATGAAGGGAATTGCTGGGTAGCTGGGCCCACAGCCAGGCCAGTAAAACAAATCCAGTGATTACCATTAGAACTTGTCAATGGCTTATTTGTTTATTTAGGTTAAAACGAGCAGAGTAATACCACAAGACAACGTCAACTTAGAATGGGGACTGACTGAAACGTCTCCTCTCTTTCAAGAATCTGACCCTAGTGAGACTGAAGGTTCTCTGGGGCCCCACAGTAATCTGATCTCGATGAGAGCTGTAAATCACATGTATTACTCAGATCAGCCACCGTCCATAACCCCACTTTCTTAATGACACCAGATTGATACCCATTGAAGTATAGGGCTATAATTAAGCTATTTGAGCAGAAATATTATTTAAAACAGATATTTTATTAGTATTTAGGCATCATCAGCATATCGAAACACTGAACTGAGTCTTTTGTTTAACCTGCCTTTGTATTATTTGTCCCTATTATTCAAAGCAAGCCTATATAGCCTAGTTGAGTTAGGCTTAGCCTACATTAAAGGTGCTGTAAGTGGTGTTTTTTGTTTGTTTAAATAAGGGGTCTACATGTTAAGATAATAGCGCTACACTACGGCAGCCATCACTGCGTATTTGGTCAGTAACATGGTCCCTCCAGTCTGTAGTAAACAGAAAATAAATGTTCTGGTATCCCGTGTCCACTTTATCCAATCAGCAGAGAGAACTCCACACTCAAAAAAATTGGCTGACAAAAATAAGAAATAAGCTAGTTTTAAGCAAATGTGTCCTAAAACAAGTAAGATAATCTACCTATATCTAAGATATGTAAGCTAATTTGGCTTGGCAAGATTTCTTGAAATAAGTAAGAATATCTAGGGTTCTCTCTCCTGTTTGGATAAAGTGGAAATATATTTAGTATTTACTGCACAGTGGAGGGAATATGTTTAGTGTTTACTGCACAGTGGATGGACTGGGAGACCCATGTTACTGACCAAACACTCTATATCAGTGATGGCTGCTGGAACGTAGAGCTATTTAACACTTATTTTAACAAAGAAAATACCACTTACAGCACCTCTTAAACTGAATTTTTTTTAAAAGGTGTGGGTTGGGGAACTTGTACACTTGCTATCCCAGCATCCCTGCAGGGGATGGTAGCCTGGCGGAGTTCAGCCGGAGAGCTGGCTGGACATAACAGGAAGGTGGGACATTACAGTAGATGGAAGTAGGTCAATTACAGTAGGCAAAAGTCCCCTTTCTCTCCTTCAGGGTTTTCCCACAGGGAGCCAGCTCCGTCTAAAAGAAACTCCACAGGGTTATTTGAGGCGGAGGGGTGTTTCAGGTGTTTGACGGGGTCAAGAGGTCGCTCAGGAGACATGTGATCCCTGCATCCCGGCGTCAACATCTCTACACTGAGGTCTTCCATAGCAGCACTAGCTGCCACCTCCTTCAAGTCACTAGTACGGCCAGAGATTTCACAAGAATAGGCTCAGCCAGCCAAGATGTGTCCTGCCACACTACACTGTAGTGCAACTAAAGCAGACATTCCCTGGAAAGAAATACATAAATAAATAATAATAATAATAATAATAATAACAATATATTTTTATTTAATTATAATTTGTTTTTGTTACAGTACAGTGCACTTTTAGATAATAAGTGGTTATACTTTTGTTTTTGTAAAAAATGGTTGTGATGGAATCAGACCATGCAGCTGAAAGAAAAAAGATGCATGTATAAATAATAGCAATAATAATCAAAACAATTTAAAAACAGATTCATATTGTTAAGTGAGGGGAGCGACATCAGAGGGCAGGAAATGTCACGTCACATGTGTTTCTTTCAAGTCTTTTCTCTTTTTTCCTTTCTTTGAAGTCATTCTGCGGTAGTCTGGCCTGCAAACAGGGTTTTTATGTTGCTGGATTCCCTCTGAAATGCAGTAAAAGCACACGATTCACTTCTTGCCACAACAGCATGTGGTTGTTATTTTAGAACTCATATGAAAACATTGACTATGTTTTGCATGCACACCAGAACTCTTTAACGACATGTGTTCTCAAGTTCAGAGTATTCACACACTATACACTAAAAGATACTGTATCAACAACAGATTTAATGACGCTGTCATTATCACGTCTGATAAACTCTTATTTCTCAATCGCAAATCAAACGTGGTTAAACTGAGTTTAGGTGAATTTATCCGCTCCACTACTTTGTTGATACTGAAGTAATACGTTTATGTGATCTTAGCCGGTCTTTCTCATCCCTCCTCGTGTGCCTCTGTTTCAGCTCTGTACAGTACAGTCTGAGTCACTAAACCAGACACTATTATATAACGATGTGTGTCAGCATAACAGAAGTCAAAGGAGATTGATGAGATTGTAAATGGACTGTATTTATATAGCATTTTTATCCAAAGCCCTTCACTCACACACTGATGGCGGAGGCAACCATGCAAGGTGCCAACCTACTTAACGGGAGCAGTTAGGGGAAAAGTGTCTAGCTCAAGGACACTTCAACATGCTGCCGGGAGGAGCCAGAATCAAACCTGGAACGCTTCTGATTACCAGCTGATGACCGCTTTACCTCCGGGGCCACTGTCGCCCCTTGTGCTGTAACAGCATGAGATTACACTAGTACAGAAAACATGGCAGACGATGCTTATCAAACTAAAATAGAGACAAAACTGGAAGAATGTACTCAGACCTCCACCAAGGCCTCACAATCTCCCCACTTTGCTGTGACTTTCACGTGCAACATTGTATTGGGTGTATATGACACAATCGAGAGTCTCCGATATTGTCAGTCTCAACAGTTCGAGGGTATAACTCTATATGGTGGCATTCTAAGGAAAATGCACAGGGTCCCAAATAATAAACAGGCTTGTGACTGTATGACTAACAGGGGTGTAAAAAGTACCCAGAAATTATACTTAAGTGCAAGTATGGGTACCGTCTCAAAATCTTACTCAAGTAAAAGTCAGAGTATCTGGCTAAAAACACACTTGAGTAAAAGTCAAAAGGTTTCTACTTTTAAATGTACTTAAGTACTAAAAAGTAAAAGTAAAAACTTTTTTTCTGACGGTCTATTCTTCTGATAGCGGGCAGGTTCATTTTCCATTGATGGGGATTTGATTGGCTGTTTTTAAATAAAGTGCGGCCGCAGGATTAATAACGTTAACGTTAGTTTGGCCAGAGAACAAATATACTAATTAAAATGGTTGGACCTGCAAATGTTTTTTTTTCTCTGAAATGTAATTCAACTCAAGCTTGCTAGGGTAACCCCTCTATTTAAAAAAGGAAACAAACTAGATCCAGGTAACTACCGCCCCGTTTGTATCCTTTGTTCCATATCAAAGGTAATTGAGAGGCTGGTATATGAGCAGATAGACAACTACCTGACTGAACATAGACTATTGTACCAGTTCCAATCAGGTTTCAGAAAATCACACTCCACTGACACCTGTTTACTGTACCTGACAGATTATATAAAACGGGAGATGGACAAGGGGAACTACTGTGGGATGGTAATGTTGGACCTGCAAAAGGCGTTTGACACGGTCAACCACTCCATCCTACTAGAAAAATTGAGAGCGATAGGCTTTGATAGCAAGTCAGCCAAATGGGTCAAGTCCTACCTGGAGGGAAGAGAACAGGTGGTAGACATCAATGGCACCTTGTCCTCGTCCCTTCCAGTGACATGTGGGGTCCCCCAAGGAAGCATTTTGGGACCTCAACTGTTTTTAATATATATTAATGACATGAAATCGGCATGCGATTGCAACCTGTTCCTGTTTGCTGACGACTCGGCACTCCTGGTCTCAGACAGGGATAAGTCTAAAGTGGAAAGTGTCCTGAGCAGTGAAATGAAAAAAATCTGCTCCTGGCTCAGTGACAATAAATTGTCTCTACATCTGGGAAAAACAGAGGCCATACTCTTTGGGTCAAACGCCAACCTAAAGAAATCCCAGGGTTTTAAAATTAGAGTAGGTGAAAACATTATTGAGGATAAAGAGGAGGTCACCTACCTGGGCTTTATTTTAAATAACAAACTTTCTAATGAAAAAATGGCACAAAAAGTTATTACTAAGGTCAATCAAAAAACCAAATTTTTATTTAGAATATCCTCGTTCATAAATAAAAACGCTCTGAGGACCCTAGCTGGAGCCCTCATCCAATGTCACTTTGACTATGCTTGCACTTCATGGTACAGCAACATATCAAAACAAATGAAGACAAAGCTCCAGACCTCCCAAAACAAACCAGTGAGACTCCTGCACAACCTTCACTTTAGGACTCACCTAACGCCAGCCCACTTTAGCAGGCTGGGATGGCTTAGGGTTGAAGAAAGGGTACACCAGCTTAAAATGCTACTGGTTTTTAAAGTACTAAAAGAAACGGTCCCCAAGTAAGTACCTAGTAAATTATTTTAATAAAGTAGGAGATGTCCACAAACACGCCACAAGAGGAAGCCCCACGGACCTGGTCCCGCCGAGAGTCAGGACATGCATGGGGAAAGATGCATTTTTTTCTCGGCTACTGTAATGTGGAATGCCCTGCCAACATTTATAAAACTCCTGAACTCCCCTCTCGGATTTAAATCCGCCCTAAAAACATGGCTCAGCAGCAACTCAAATTGGTCTTAAAGGGGAACTATCTTATAAATGGCCTTTTTGAGTGTTTAGCATTGTTTCCTAGCTATGTGAACTTATATTAATATGATCTATGTCTCAAAATTCTCATATTGGCGCATTCTTCCAATTCTCCTCTCACAATATTCACCCTCACTGAACTGAGTCGTTTGAAAATGTGCCTATATGTGATGTCATATAGTCACTGCTGCATGTTAATGTGGCTCCTCAGGCACCAGCACCTGCACCCCAGTCCACATCAGCTCAAAACGGCTCGAGATCTTGAGGTAGAAAAATGCTGTTTTTGAGGACTTGATTAGAAATACAAAACAATGAATAAAGAAAATATATATATTACAGAGGTGTTCCATAGACTCACAGGAATTGTGTAAAAGTGCCCAAATAGTGAAAGAAATAGTAAAATAGTTCCCCTTTAAAATGTTTTTTTTTATCTCTTTTATCTTCTTTTATCATAACTTGGCTTTTATTTCTTTTATCATGAGTTGCTTTTAAGGGTTTGCGGATTTTCTTTTAACATTAGTTAACTGTATGAGTTGTCAGGTTAGGTGTTTTTATATATTTTTTTAGAATGTGTCCTGTAAGTGTACATGTCCATTTGTGTTTCTGTGCCTTTTTATGTTCCATGTATGGACCACAATGGAAACAAGCCTTGGCTTTATTGTGTTTTATCCATTTTTGACCTGCGTTATTGACACTGTTATTGTCTTGTCTTTTAAAATGTTTTTTTTTTGTCATACGATTTGTGTCAAAATAAAGTATTCAATCAATCAATCAATAATTGAGTAAAAGTGCAAGTATACAAACCTAATAATACTTGAGTAAAGTACAAAGCCCCAAAAACAGTACTTAAGTATTGTAACGAAGTACAATTACTCAAGTACTTTACACCCCACTAAGAGGTCAGGAGATACGCTCATTTGAAAATGGAAGGTTTGGCCTGATGGTGGCTCTAGAGGAAAGGTCATGGGGTCACCAAAATCAAGAGGTTTTTTCCTGTCGGGATCGTGAATCTTCACGACATATCTTGTGACTCTACGGCTAACGGGTCAGGAGATAACCTCGTTTGAAAATGTTGATCTGATGGTGTTGCCAGAAGGAAGTTCATCGGGTCACCGAAATCAATGGGTTTCTTCCTTTTGGAGTCATGAATTTCATTGCAAGCTGGATATTACTTTTCAAGACATTACAGCCACATGGACACACACACTGCAAGTCAAGGTCAACAGTTAAGCCCATAAACTACACCATGATCCTCACTCAAACGTTCACGTGTTGTGGAGAAGAAATTCATTCACAGAAACAGGAAGAAAAACAACCACAACGGATTTAGAATTTATCATCTTGAGGTCAAAGCGGCAACCTTCCAACAAGTGCCAAATTAGAACCCATTAATCATGACCGGGCCCACTCCTCGCTGTGACAACGTAGACAATGAATGGGATTTTTTCCCAGTGCATTCCAATTGCGTTACGGCTAATGCTACCGGTTCCGACTCTTTGCTTCCATGCTCTTTGACTGAGCCACATGCAAAGCTCTCTACGCCTGTACGTCACACAGCCTGAAACAGCTCTGGCCCAAGTGCCTAATTGTAGCAATTAACTGACTTCCACAAACAAATTATATAACCAATAACCTAATATTAAGCTGGTATGAACATTTATGAGTTATGTTATTGCATGTATACATAGTATCACAAATAACCGCATATGAAGCTCTTAGGAACATTTATGAGTTAGTTATACAGTGATATAATTATCAGAAAAGTTACAAGTTTGAATTTTGAATTCATCATGGTTTCCATGGACACAAATGACTAAGGGTGGTACAGATGCCGCGAAGTGAAACATTTTAGCTTTTTCAGCTCATTTTCGGTTTATATTTCTAAAATAGGCAAAATATGCTAATCCCAAGATTGATTTTTATTACTGTGATTAATCGTGATTAATGCAAATAAAAATACATGGCAGGGGTGCCACGGTGGCACACCACGTAGCTGCGCAGTGTATTTGCAGCGTCCGGGGTTCGAATCCGGCCCGGGGACCTATGCTGCACGTCCTCCCCATATCTTCTCCCAACTTTCCTCTCTGCCTGTCCTATCCGAAATAAAGCTGTACAATGCAGAAAAAACGAATCTTAAAAAAAAAAAATGTATACATAGCAAAATGCACCTGTAGGGGCTGCAGTCGTAAAGAAATGGTTGGGGGAAGTAATCATGATTACGTCACAGGAGTCTTGAATTACGGTGAATGGTCATCCATTTTGTGAATAACTGCCTGTTTTCTGCCCCCTAGTGGCTGCTATTTTCACCTGCTGCACACTCTGCCCCACCCCCATTATGTGATGTCATAGTGCCTCTTTTGTTTTTAAACCTCTAAAGAGACACCATGACATTTTTAAACATTGTTAGTAGCCTATTATCATAAACCAGTGGAATACGTCGTGTTCTGTTGAAGGAATATCATCTACTCCCTGTATATCCAGTCCTGTTCAAATCCAAATAAAATCTGGATTCTAAACCAAGAAAATTAAGCAAAACTGCATATCCATACAAGTTAGAGACATGGTCGAATGGACTCATCTCAAGCCCTGCCCTCTTTTCTTGATCCTCCAATCTTAACTATCGCTTCCCTCAGACGAACTTTGTGAGTGTGCAGCAGGGTGGAAATATCAACCACTAAGGCAGCAAATGCTTCTCTTTTTATTTCCCTTAAGTAAGAGTGAAGTACCCACAAGCCCATTAGGGTTTTCTTCTTCACCTATGCAAGATGTGTGTGTGTATTACGCGTTTAATTCCTGTAATGGTAGGAACTACGGGAGTGACTGCCCCTTGAGAATAAATGCCTTTCCCCAGATACTGTATATCCAGATATGAAATGCTTTGAGAATGTGAAACATCTGACATGGCTAACTCTCTCTCTCTCTCTCCTCTCTCTCTCTCTCTCTCTCTCTCTCTCTCTCTCGCTCTCTCTCGCTCTCTCGCTCTCTCTCTCTCTGCAGTTCATCCCTCTAGGGAGCCTGGCTGGCTGGAGGGCACACTGGATGGTCGGTCGGGGCTGATACCAGAGAACTACGTGGAGTTCCTATAGCCCACTGGACCTGACCCGCCTGGCTGGCGCTGTACTCCACTGGACTGGAGTGGACCAAACTGGATGGCAGTCTTGGAGTTGACTGAATGGGACTGGACTGGGCTACAAGGGAATTGGGGCAGATTATATACTAGACTGGACTGTTGTGGATCGGACTGGCTTAGACCGAACGGAGCTCGACAAGACTGGAATTTTTTGACCGGACCAGAATAAGAACGGAACGTGAACATGACAGAGAATGGACTGGACTTGACCGGACCGGACCAGACCATTGAGTTGCACTGGAACAAGACTAGACTCCCCATGGATTAGCCTGGTATTGGATTAGTATAGTAGAGACGAGAATGAAGGCCTCTTGGTCTTAGAGAGGGTGATGCGGTCATGAAGCTGGAATGTGTGTGTGTATAATGTGTTTGTGAAAGAGGGAGAGAGACGAAGGAAGAGGGAGAATGAAAGAATGACTTGGGCAAATAATGAGTTAATGTTGCTGAGCCCCCCCCCCCCCCCCCTTTTTTTTTTAAATGCACTGCCACTGCTTTGAGCTTCTCATATTTATCAACTACAACTGTTCAACAATTTCCCCCTGAGAGACGGCTGTGGGGAAAGAAAACACAAAAAGCAAGTGGCCTTGAACGTTGGACTGCAAGCTTGCTACAATACTTCATCACAGGACCGGGTGCTGTTTGAATGATTGCTGATTGTTTTCGGGCGGGGGACTGGAACTGAAAAAAAAAATGGAATAAGGTGACTGGGTTCGGTTGTATGACTTAATGTTTGTGTTGAGAGCACCTGCTGCTGCTTTGCTGTGGCAGCTTGGTGTTTTCCCAGGACACAGTCATGAGAGCTCCAAGCGTCCTATATCACCAAGGTGTGGTTACCTACACGGTGCTGAGAGCTCCAAGCGTCCTATATCACCAAGGTGTGGTTACCTACACGGTGATGACAGCTCCAAGCGTCCTATATCACCAAGGTGTGGTTACCTACACGGTGCTGAGAGCTCCAAGCGTCCTATATCACCAAGGTGTGGTTACCTACACGGTGATGAGAGCTCCAAGCGTCCTACTGTATATCACCAAGGTGTGGTTACCTACACGGTGCTGAGAGCTCCAAGCGTCCTATATCACCAAGGTGTGGTTACCTACACGGTGCTGAGAGCTCCAAGCGTCCTATATCACCAAGGTGTGGTTACCTACACGGTGCTGAGAGCTCCAAGCGTCCTATATCACCAAGGTGTGGTTACCTACACGGTGCTGACGGCTCCAAGCGTCCTATATCACCAAGGTGTGGTTACCTACACGGTGCTGAGAGCTCCAAGCGTCCTATATCACCAAGGTGTGGTTACCTACACAGTGCTGAGAGCTCCAAGCGTCCTATATCACCAAGGTGTGGTTACCTACACGGTGCTGAGAGCTCCAAGCGTCCTATATCACCAAGGTGTGGTTACCTACACGGTGCTGAGAGCTCCAAGCGTCCTATATCACCAAGGTGTGGTTACCTACACGGTGCTGAGAGCTCCAAGCGTCCTATATCACCAAGGTGTGGTTACCTACACGGAGAGCTCCAAGCGTCCTATATCACCAAGGTGTGGTTACCTACACAGTGCTGACGGCTCCAAGCGTCCTATATCACCAAGGTGTGGTCATTGATGCAGAAGTAAACGACTACTGCTGTGCCGACTGGGACCAGCGTTGTAAACATTTCACCCTCAGATGCATACAGTATGGGTCAAAAGTGACCCGGGCTAATTATTTAGTTTGATATGTTTGCATGTTGTGCATTTTATTACTCAATATATAATTAATTCCTCAAAGTTGTTTTTTAACATTACAAACACAAATTATTGTGTTATTTTATTTTATTTTATTTTTGCATAAAACATGTTTTGTATCACTACCCCTACAATGCATAGCATGGTTTAAAAAAAAAATGACCCGTATGTATTCTCAATGGAAGATGAATCCTCAGAGACTGTGGGGTGCAGGCGCCCTCTGCCAACATGACTGTCCTCCAGAGGCAGTGTTCTCTAGAGCGAGAGCTAGCTTGTTGCTAAAGCTAAATAATGCTCAAAAGGTTAGGCTCATATTTGCCCCCCCCCCCCCCCGCACTCTGTCCTGAAGCTCCGCCCGGCGCTCATCTGCTCTTTCGATGGATCTCTTGAGTTTCTTCATGTTCTCCCTCTGGTTTGTGAACTCTTCAGGAGACTCCACAATCTGAGACTTGAGTCTTTCATTCTTCAGGTGTTCTGTGTTAAGTTAGTGAGGTGTTCTGTGTTAAGTTAGTGGGGTGTTCTGTGTTAAGTTAGTGGGGTGTTCTGTGTTAAGTTAGTGGGGTGTTCTGTGTTAAGTTAGTGGGGTGTTCTGTGTTAAGTTAGTGGGGTGTTCTGTGTTAAGTTAGTGGGGTGTTCTGTGTTAAGTTAGTGGGGTGTTCTGTGTTAAGTTAGTGAGGTGTTCTGTGTTAAGTTAGTGAGGTCTTCTGTGAACTAAAGTTAGTGAGCTCTTCTGTGAACTAAAGTTAGTGAGCTCTTCTGTGAACTAAAGTTAGTGAGCTCTTCTGTGAACTAAAGTTAGTGAGGTATCCTGTGAACTAAAGTTAGTGAGGTCTTCTGTGTAAAGTTAGTGAGGTGTTCTGTGTAAAGTTAGTGAGGTCTTCTGTGTAAAGTTAGTGAGGTCTTCTGAGTAAAGTTAGTGAGGTCTTCTGAGTAAAGTTAGTGAGGTGTTCTGTGAACTACAGTTAGTGAGGTATTCTGTGTAAAGTTAGTGAAATCCTTAGGGGGGGATGTTGGAAGGTGGTCTCTCTCTCTCTCTCTCTCTCTCTCTCTCTCTCTCTCTCTCTCTCTCTCTCTCTACCCCCCCCCCCCCCTGAGCCTGTTGTGGTGGCAGTGTGTGATGGGCTGCAGGTGAGCTTGGTTGATTGGTGGAGCTTGGTTGAATGTAAGTTTCCAGGGAGACAATTGGTTCTAGCAGCCAGACATGTGGTTTAAGGGCTGTCCTCCCCTGGCTCCTGCGGGCTCTCCTCTCTCCACCAACCAGCCTGCCAGCCAACATGTTGTTGGTGAAATGCTTGTAATTAGATTAGTTAAATATGCCCACGTTTGATAGGGGTGGGTAGCATTTTTGTTCAAACCCTTTTTCTCCTGTTTTTGTTTAGTTAGGAGTTTAGGAATGGTTCTTTCCATTTATTTAGTTTGTGTAGTTAATCTTAGGTTGTTTAGGTTTAGTCCCTTGTGTTTATTATTTAGCTGTTACCCCACCCTGAAGCTACATCAAATAAACCTTCTAAAGGGCCTCAACACCCTTGTTGCTGGGAAGAGGAGAGTGACATCTTCATGTTGCGCCTGGGTTTCCCCTCGGCCGGTTCATAACAGCACACTTGTGTGATGATGAGTAGATGAATTGAGCCTAATTAATTAACACGGGTCATTTTGACCCATGCTATGCATTAAAAGCTTTTGAATATGCTATGCATCTGAGGGTAGTAGAATCCTGGTCACCGTGGCTGTTGAATTTCCGCATTGTCATCAAGGAAATCATGTCACTGTCCAGACCTTTTTTCTAAAGACCTTGGAGACTGTGGAGAATGTGGACCAAGGTGACCAAGCTCTCCGTTCCAGGTGGATACGGTCAGCGCTCGGTTTATCCTTGTGATGGAGGGGGTTGGGTAGATGGCCAGAATCAATGAGCAACGTTAGACCAAAATATATATTTGTTGCAAATGATTTCAGGTATTTGTGTTGCGGCAACGTGTTTCAAGTTATTCCGAAAACAAAAGCTTGAAGCGCACTTGGTTCACATGGAAGTTGCATCAGATGTGGAAAGGCCACCGGTGTGGCAGAGTGCACCATCACAGTTTACAGGATGTACAGTATGTTGGTCTGCTTCTGGGGCTCTCATGACTAGGAGTCTGAATATTATTATTTGTCTCTGAAGTACTGGGTGAACATGTCTGTTATCCTGGAAAAGCTTCCCCTGATTATTATTATTATTATGATTTTTTTTTAATTGAAGAGAAAATATGATAATTTAGTGTTCTTAACACGTATATCAAATGGGAGAGTAAAACAATCTTTTAAATGTGAAACTAGACTACTTTGTTCATATGTAAACCTCTTATTTATGATCCTTTATCAAAGATGCAATCCTGAACTGTATTCCTTTTGGGGGTGTTTTATTATTGACAATGTAAATACACAAACATTTGATAAGGTATAATTTTTTTTAAGTATGAAATTTTATATTTTGTATTTTCTAGCATACTAACTTAATTCTTTAACATCTCAGTTGCCCAAGTTTTTGTATCATTTAAGTCTATCTACAGCCTTAAATATTCTCTCAGATCTCTCAGTGAATATAAGATTGTACAAATTTGTTATTAAAGATCAACTTTGACCTGGGTATGCCTTATCTTGTTTTTATTCCCCACATCCTTTGATACTCTCTAAATTGAATGTGATTGATTGGTTTGCAGATATTTCACTCAACCTGCTAAATGGGACACGTACTGTACACATGTAAGCAGGGGCGTAGCTAGGGGGGGGGGGGGGGGGGGGGCTTAGGATGATTCCAAGGGCCCAGCACTGGGGGGGGGGGGGGGGGGGGGCAATTTTTTTTTTTTTTTTTTTTTTTTAAAGACATCACTCAGGTGTATTATTGATGCTCTCATTGATACTATGTTTGTTTCTGAAGTGTGTGTGTGTGTGTGAGAGATATAGAGAGAGAGAGGGGGGGCTTTGGTAGACTATTGCATTGGTCCATTCATTGAAGATGAACGCAATGCGACATCCTTTACTAGGCTCACCCACCAACAGTGCAGGTGCTGAACTGCTGATCCGAATGTATAGGTAAAAACCATATTATGCGTTTTCATCAATAAATAAATGGCCACAAACAAAATTCTCTATTCACTGGGGGCCTACAAAGACATTCTTTCATGGGGCCCAGAATCTACAGCTACGCCCCTGCATGTAAGACCTGGGGGCAGGGTTATGATCATGAACAAACTTCTCTGTGATTGGTCCAATAAAAAAATTTGATGTCCAGGTCAAAATAATATTGGTTGGCTGCATACAGTACATCAGAGTTACTCACCAGATTCAGTTTTCACCTTTTCTTATTTGGAAAGGGGGGGGGGGTCTATACTGTAGCAAGTACTGTATGGCAACCTGTAACCTAGTATTAACATAGTAATGTGTTATTTACACCAGTAACCTGCAACCCAGTAATATGTTATTTATAGTACACCTACTACACCAGTCATCTGATTCCTACACCAGGTCTGATTCCAAACACCATAATGCATAATGTACCAAACATAATTAATACCCTGTTCTGCAATCTGTCTCACAAATACTGTATTGACAGTTTTGGTCCTATTGTTCCTCATACTGTCCGAACATGGAAACATGCAGAACAATCATTTAAATGGGACAATTCATGGCATATGAACACTCCAATATTCTGAGATAATATTTTACTTATAGGACATAAACCCACTGTCTTTCAGCACAGGCAAAAATGTATCAACATTATTTTGGACATTATGAACAATAACGGACTTATGTCATTTCAAGAACTTATATGATTTACAACCTGCCTGGGTCCTCATTCTTTTTGTATTTACAGTCACACATGACAATGGTTCTTGAAGTGCCATTCGTTGAAATACCTCAGTCCCCAAAGGGTTTTTCTTATTATAAAACGTTTCAACATGTATCGGACATTTATTTCTGGATTACAACAATATAGAACATAAATCTGAAATGTTATGGAAAGAGTATGGAACAACATTTCAATAACTTCCTGCAATTACAATCATCAGTTGATTCACTACAAATTGATGCAGATTTTATTTAACACCAAGAAAATGTCAACTTGAAATGATATCGGAGTCTTTTGTGCATGTTATGTCCATTGAAAAGCGTAGGCACTTGCATGCATATGTTTTTGGAATGTCCAGGAGTTGAAGAATTTTAAAGGTGGTTTATATATTGTCTGGTTTAGTTGAAGTTGTAATCCCATGTTTACCACACATTATTCTATTGAATGACTCTTTACCAATTAATAAGAAAATAAAAATATATATTTACTGGAGTTACTGCAGCTAAACAATTATTTGTGTCAAGGTGGAAACCTCCACATTAACTTTCTCATTGTTTTAGGCTTAGAATTGTCAATTGCAAGAGCAAATAGCTAAAAGGTAATCCAAATGCTTACCAATGCTGTGGAAAAGGTTCAAATGTACCGTATATATTTTCTGTATTTAGTTATGTATCGAGACGTGTTGATAAACCTACATAATATATGGGTATGGTTATATACATGTTCCTTTGTGTGGTGCGTGTTACTTCTACAATCTTTATGGAACCAATATGTGGCTGGTTTTGCCCATGCAAAGAAGTATCATGGTAGTCTGATAGAAATGTTTGTTTTGCCACAGTATTGACCATCATGTATTATGTATCATGGTGCCAGTTTTGTGTGAAATTAATAACTTTACTCATAATGGTAAAATGATTAATATAAATTTGGTCACAAATAAAAGATCTGTACTACATGAGCATACAAATAAACAAATAAAAATTAAACCATGGTTTAAAAAATAAATAAATACAAAAGTTAATTGTTACGTATTTTCATGGTAGCTTTGCATTAGGGATGGAAGGTATACCTTATCCATGCGAAGGTATGGATTTGTTACTAAACCGCCGTCCACAATATAGTGTATATGTTATGGGTCCCATAGGCTATCGGGTACCTTCACAAATCATGTTGCGGCCGATGTCATCATTCCCTCCCTGAAACAATAGTGTGATGGTCAAGAGAAATGAAGACACAACCTGTCCACGTTCTACTCCAATCTCCTCTCGGAGTTTTATTACAAAACCTCCGAATAACATTGTTTATCAAAACTTCATATTTACAATCATCACATTTGTTAGTCTGCTTCAGTGTCACAGGTTCTCAACACATTTACCTTCTGAATCGGATACACATTTGTTCTTGGTACTACTGTCAATGGTTCAAAACCTTCACTTAAATCATATACTTTCATTTACATTTCTTCTTTGTTTCATTATCAATAGTTGTCAAAATATTCACTTACATCATTAGCATCATATATACATTTCTCTTTGGTTTCAGTCTCTTCGCTGCAATACCAATAATGTTCACTCTACACCAGGGGCGCTTTTAGGGTTAGAAAACATTGGGGGCTTCAGCCCGGGGGGGTGGAGGGGGGCTCCCCCCCCCCCCCCCCCCCCCCTTTTTTTTTTTAAACACAGAAATACGCAATTTTAGAGTAATTAGAGATGAATACTGAAGAACTCGAATCATTAGAGGTTCTCAAAGTGAGGTCCATGTCCATGAGAGGGATCTGGGCAGTTCCCATAGAAAATTCAAAGTTAACAGGACCAAATCATCAGTTTCTTATTTATTTATTTAACCTTTATTTTGCCAGATAAAACATTGATCTGGTCCAAGAGGCCCCAACAGGAGTACAAATATACATATATACACATATATATACATATATATATAATATATATACATATACTGTACATACATACACACATATACACCAATAACAAAATAAAAACAGTTAAGAATCATACACATAAGCAAATAAACAAACAAACAAACAAACATTATGCACAGCCTATGTACAAAAGAAATAAACAGTTCATCTCTAGTCTTTACAGTTTTCTTCAATTGCATAAACACTCAAATCAAAAGTATTACACAATTATCAAAACCTTACACTCAAGGAGCAAAACGTAGGCCCAGATTTGCACCCCAATAAGCACAATGTCAGCCTCACACTTTTTGCAAAACAATACACACAGTGATTTGCAAAACACTAAACACACTTCCATTACATTAGACACAGAATGTCAAATTACCACACATATGAGCCAATTGGTTAAACACAGCCATCAGATGCACAAACACACCATTGCTTAATTGTAGATACACCAATCAGGTTTAAGCACTATAAAAATGCAGCAGGTGAGTTCACCTGTCTTCAACCAAAATGGAAAGAGAGTGAAGTACTGTACACAGAGAACGTGAAAATATACAATACATTCACCAAACACTACACAAGACAACCAATGATGCAGACTGATGAAAATATACATTTTCTCCCATTTTCCCAAATCCGTCAACATGTCAACATGGAGAATCACAACAAAAAATGATCTTGCCAGATCCATAGGCAAAGAGATAATGTCTAGTATTTTCTGTACTCTATTTACATTTTTTCAAAATTGTTTTTGTTTTACTGTAATTTTAACCTGTACTGGATACAGTATTTTATGTTTGTCTGATATTTGCTGAGCTTACAGTGTTATGCACATAGTAGCATGAAAACTGGGACATGTTTTGTTGTGATTCTCCATGTTGAAATGTTGACTGATTTGGTTATATGGAGAGAACATTTATATTTTCATCAGTCTGCATCATTGATTTGGGTATATGGAGAGAAAATGTTTTTTTTAGCAGTCTGCATCATTGATTTGGGTATATGTAGATAAATAAATTATATTTTCATCAGTCTACTCTACAGCATTGGTCTTGTGTAGTGTTTGGTGAATTTATTGTATATTTGCACATTCTCTGCATACTTCACTTACAGTACTCTAATCACTGAGAAGTAGAATTGCTAAATGTGTTTTAGGTTAAGCACAGCAGTGTGTGTAACTGGTTCAAACAGAATTGAGTCATATGAAACGTGTGTTTCATATGGTAACAAAATGTAGTTTTTATAAATTAGTGTATGGTTTTGACAAGTGTTTAATTTAGCAAAGGATCTGAGGTGTTCTGATAATTGTGTGTGTGGTTGTGCTAATTGTGTGTTTTGAAACACCGGGCCCTGTTTTCAAAATCATGCTTAAGCAATCGAAAAAAAACTATTGTGTGTTTCATTATAATTATGTTTCAGTCTTCTCATAAAAGAAATAATCGATTTTTGGGTCTTTTCCTGCCTTTGGTCCGCTTTGCATTCACATCTCAAATGAACTGTAGCAGGGTTCACTTGCAAGAGTGAATGAGCTTTCACACCACCCCAAACCAACCGGACTATCCGAGGAAATGAACCAGGGTTCGATTAAAGCTTATTATAGTTTAGCACAGTATCATGAGCATGTCTTTGTCAGTGGACACTGGACATGGGTATGGATGGCTCCAGGTGCTGCTGTGTTAAAGTGCACATCTTCAAGTCCACAAATCGGTGAATGAAAGAATGATAGGATCAAATGAAAACTACTTACTAAAAATGGATTAAAAGTACTAAAAACCAACAAAAAATACCAAACACTAACAAACATTCAGCACAGACAATGGGGATGCTGACATAAAAAAAAAAAAAAAAAAAAAGTAAAAAAAAAAAAAAAAATGTAAGCAATTTTTTTTTTTTTTTTTTTTTAAGGTCCGGGGCTAGGAGAAAAACATCCGGGGCTAAAGCCCCGGAAGCCCAGGGCTAACGACGCCACTGCTCTACACGTGCATGTGTGAGTTTTCCTGATAATTGACAGTGTAAGATCACACCCTTGAAGGAGGAAGTGAGGGAAGTGGTAGAGGGGGAGAGAAGAGAGATGAGAAAGGGAGAGCGAAGAAGAGAGAGATCTAGAGAGGCGTTGGAGACCGAGAGGAAAAGGAATGGAGAGAGATGAGGCCGGGAGAAATGGATGGAGAGAGATGAGAGAGAAAGGGATGGAGAGAGTGGGAGAGGGATGAGAGGTGATTAAGAGAGGGGGGGGAGCTGGGGGAACGAGAGGGAAGTAGGGAGAGAACGAATGAGGGAAAGAGATGAGAGAGAGAAGCATCTGTCCACGGACAGCCTATGGGAGAGAGTGTGGAAGAGAGATGAGAGAGACAGGGATGAGAGAGGAAGGGGCGGAGAGAGATGAGAGAGACATGGGTGGAGAGAGTTGAGAGAGAGCGTCATCTGTCCTCGAACAGCCTACGGGAGCGAGTATGGGAGAGAGAGAGAGGGAGCTGGGGGAAAGAGAGAAGTAGGGAGACAGAGAGGTGTTCTAGACATATTTCTCCTTTAGTGGCTGGCGTCTGACAAAGAGTCTGGCAAAGAGTCCTGCATGTATAACAAATGCGCATGTTGGTGAATTTATGACTGTGTGCCATTATTACTATCAATGTAATAATTGTGGAATATTACTATAATGAGCTGTATGTTAAATCTCGTTGTGACAACTGTAACAATGACAATAAAGATCTATTCTATTCTATTCTGTGCCACCGGTATAACAGTATTAGTAGTGTCGGTACTATCACATGGTACCATTGAAACAACAGGCCGTAACACAGTTCAATGAACACCATAGATAAACATACTTTTACCGTTCAACTTACTTATCGTAGTTTAAGACTGCTCTTAAACTTCATGGGAAATATTCCTTTACCCGAATTATTAGCTCTAATCAAACTTTACAAAATGGTGTCTCATTAGCGTTATATGACGATGCATTCGTGACATGTGCTTCCTTCAACATTAGAACTCAATTCACGGATAGCAATTAACCTTATTCCACATTATTGTCAAGTGTTCAGGGCCCAGCGTTGAATAATCATGTTACAATGTATATTATGATCATAACGTCTTCTGTAACTGATAACGTGAAAAACGCCATCTTCCCCCTCATGGTCGAGGTGTGTCGCAATGTGCGCTCACATAACATATATCACATTCTTATTGACGTTATTAATCATTCAACTTATTTCACAATTCTCGTTATAATTATTATTATTTTTTTCCCCCCTCCGTTTTCTCCGTTTTTCTCCCATCCCAGTCGTTATGCCAATTCCCAATCCCCTTCCTGGTCGCGTGAACACTTAAGGCAACTAACTTGTGCTTCCGTGTTTCTCTGATTGGCCAGGGCTCTCCTTCGTGAATACCAGCCGCTCTACGCTCGTTCCCTACGCCGGAGACATTTTTAGAAAAACACAAAGCCGCCATCTTTAATGTCTCACATAGGTAATATTAATACCGCGGCATTATGCATTCGTAATCCCCCCTACAGCGCACCTACCCCCTACAGTCGGTCTGGGAGAGTGGAGGCTATCACATGCTTCCTCCGACACATGTGCAGCCAATCAACCGCTTCTTTTCACCTGGCAGCGCGGACTCTCACTGAGAGGGTGTAACGTGTGGAAGGATCACACTACCCCCCTTAGATCCTTTCCTCGCTGAGCAGGCGCCCCGACCGAACTGTAGGAGTCGCTGTTTACAACGACCAGGACCCACCCACCGGCTTTCCCACCCTCTAACACTGCCAATTGTGTTAGTACGACGGCCGGCTAAGCCGGAAGCAAGTCAAGTCAAGTCAAGTCAAGAGTTTTATTTGTCACGGCATACAAGTATACAATGAAATGCGGGTGGTCTTGCCCGCAATGATGTGCAATACAGTAGTAACAACATATAATAGAATCCAATAAAACAACATTGTGCAATAAACAGGTAACATAGTAGGGCATATCGGTATTTGTACATAAGTTATTTACAGAGCATGGAGGACATGCTAGGTCCTTTGGTAGTGCAATACACTGTTACTGTTACTATACTATTTTTAAAGTGACCTTTCCTTAGTGGCCATAAGTGTGGGCATGTGCAGCATGAGTGTGTGCTTGCTCATGTTAAAGTGGCTGCTAGTGTGCGAGCGTGTACAGCGTGCGTGTCGTGTGTGTGCTCATGTGTGCTTGTGTGTGGAGAGTTCAGTGTTCAAGGCTCTGATGGCCTGGGGGAAGAAGCTGAGCCGAAGTCTCTCTGTCCTAGTAGCTGGGGTTCGCAGGCGTCTGCCTGACCTCAGCAGCTGGAACAGGCTGTTGTTGGGGTGGTGAGGGTCTTTCATTATTCTGCAGGCTCTGGATTTGCACCTCTTGTTGTATAGAACCTGCAGGGGAGGTAGTGCAATACCCGTGGTATGCTCGGCTGAGCGCACCACTCTCTGTAGGGCCTTCTTGTCCTGTGCCGTGCTGTTTCCATACCAGGCAGTGATGTTTCCAGTCAAGATGCTCTCTACAGCTCCGGAGTAGAAGGACTGGAGTATCTTCCCAGATACTCTGAACTTCCTTAACTGTCTCAGGTGGTAGAGGCGCTGCTTCGCCTTTTTTACGACTGAGTCTATGTGTGTTGTCCATGTCAGATCCTCTGAGATGTGGACCCCCAGGTACTTAAAGCTGCTCACCCTGTCCACGGTAGCCCCGTTTATCCTCAGTGGTGTGTGTGTCTCCTGCTGTCCTCTCCTATAATCCACGATCAGCTCCTTGGTTTTACCAATGTTCAGGAGCAGGCTGTTGTCCTGGCACCACCGTTCCAGTACCTCAACCTCCTCCCGGTAGGCCTTCTCGTCGTTGTCCGAGATCAGCCCCACCACCACCGTGTCGTCTGCAAACTTCACTATGGAGTTGGAGCTGAACTTGGCCACACAATCGTGTGTGTAGAGTGAGTACAGCAGGGGGCTCAGAACACCCTGGGGGGACCCGATGCTCAGGGTGATGGTGTTGGAGGTCTGACCCCCCACCCTGACCGCCTGGGGTCTTTCACTCAGAAAGTCCAGTACCCAGGCGCTCAGGGCGGAGCTCAGACCCAGCTCGATCAGCTTGTCCACCAGTCTGGTGGGGACTATGGTGTTGAACGCTGAGCTGTAGTCAATGAACAACAGTCTCACATAGCCCCCCTTCTGGCGGTCAAGGTGAGAGAGGGTGCTGTGCAGTACCTGGGAGACCGCATCGTCAGTGGACCTGTTTGTCCTGTATGCAAATTGCATAGGGTCCATATCACTGGGGAGGGAGGCACAAATGTGCTCCTTGACCAGCCTCTCGAAACATTTCATGGCCACAGAGGTGAGTGCCACCGGTCTGTAGTCATTGAGACATGTTGGGGAGGGTTTCTTCGGTACAGGGATGATGGTAGACATCTTGAAGCAGGCAGGGACCACTGACTCCGCCAGGGATTGATTAAATATGGCGGTGAACACAGGGGCTAGCTGGTTGGCACAGGACTTAAGTATGCGTCCTGTTATACCATCTGGGCCAGCCGCTTTTCTGGTGTTCACCTGCGTAAATGCTCTCCTCACACTGTGTTCCGACAACGAGAGAGCGTCCCCGCCCCCCCGCGGTTGCCCCCCCCCCTCCACAACAGCCGGCGCGCCAGTGATGTCACTAGCCGTTGAGCTAGCGGCGCCACTGTCTACACCAAACCGAGCGTAGAAAGAGTTGAGTTTGTCCGCGAGAGAGGCGGCGTCGCTCCCCATTGAGGGGGCGCTGACTTTGTAGTCAGTTATTGTCCTCAGTCCCCGCCATAAGCCTCTTGTGTCGTTTGGTGCCATTTGTGTCTCCAGTTTATCAGCATATGTCCGTTTTGCAAGTTTTACAGCCTTGCGCAGAGTATAGACTGTAGCCTTGTACTCCTCCATGTTTCCTGACTCTCTGCCCAGGTTGTAAGCAGTGGTGCGAGAGTTCTGCTCTGAACTCAACGCCGAGAGCTGGGCTCGATACCAGTATCTCCTGCGTTGGTGGCGAGCGCCTTGCCCACTGCGCCACCCGGCCGCCCCCAACGTTATAACTTCTAACGGTAGTGTTTCCTGTACTTTTCACAGTGTACTGACCTGAAACAATAGTGTGATGGTCACCTGTTCACGTTCTACTCCAATCTCCTCTGGGGAGAGGGCGGAAACCGTCACCTTAGGGGGACCTGGCGCATCACCTGAACTAATAGGTTCCGCCCTTATAATGCAAATAATATAATAATGCAGGACCTCTTTAGAGAGAGGTCTTTTTTTGGCATGCAACGACACAAGGACATGCAATGGGCGGCACACACATGACGTTTACCACAATTCTAATAATAATAATTAGATATAACAAATTGCAGAAATTACACAAGATTATGCACATATTCTTGAGAGTACCACATATACATATCCAAAAATATAAAGGGTTTGCACTGTTGCTTCACAGTAAGAAAGTCCTGAGTTCTAATCCCAGCAGGGGACCCGTGTGGAGTTTAGTATCCATGTGTATTTGTGTAAAGTCTTTTAAAAAATTATAATAGTTGTATAATGCTGTATTGTATGTGTGTATGTGAGAGGGATATGCGCATGTGTTTGTGCATAATGTGGGGGGGGGGGGATTTTAATTTTTTTGTGTAGTTATCCTATAGGTTTAAGAGGGGAGGTCGCTTATAAGCCCTTGGGTTTTTTTGACCTTTCCTGCACATTTGAACTGTTCTTCTATTTACTTATTTTATCCCAGAATGTATGTTTGTAAGTGCGAATAACAATAAACAAACGTGCATGATACTGTAGATTTCCTTCCATTGCCCCAAGGTACTGGCATCACAACTGGAGTTGGTCCCTTGACCAAGGTACTGGCATCACAACTGGAGTTGGTCCCTTGACCAAGGTACTGGCATCACAACTGGAGTTGGTCCCTTGACCAAGGTACTGGCATCACAACTGGAGTTGGTCCCTGGGTGCCGCAGTGTGTGTCATTTCACGTTATAGTTTGTACTGGAAAATGAAATACCATCAAATACCGTTATAGCTACCGTAAAAATTATGAAAAGTATTGTGATATTTTGGCCATATTGCCCAGCCCTAATTTCAATACAAGAGACATCAATGACAGAAAATGTAGCCATCAGAGGCAACTTTTGTGATTGAAAAAAGGAAACTTTATTGTGTGAAGTGTTTCAATTGAAAAAAACAATACTTGAGAAGGACCACTTTCTCCCGGTTCGGCTTCATCAACACAATCCCAACCAACACCAAGGAACCATGCAGACAGTTTAATTCAACATTCAATCCCAACCAACACCAAGGACCTATGCAGACAGTTTAATTCAACATTCAATCCCAACCAACGTCAAGGAACTACGCAGACAGTTTAATTCAACATTCAATCCCAACCAACGTCAAGGAACTACGCAGACAGTTTAATTCAACATTCAATCCCAACCAACGTCAAGGAACTACGCAGACAGTTTAATTCAACATTTAATCAAATAGGTGAAAATATCGACAATGACTACAGAAGAGGCGTAATACAGAGGTCATACAAACTATTCTTTTTAAAACAAATAGACATTTTATATATTTTTTTGTTTTGTTTTTTTACATTGGATAACATTTACATAACTGAAATACGAACAAAACAGACTTCAATGAAAGCCATATATACCAGTGGAACATGATCGGCCCTTAATATTTAAAGATAATATTTGCATGTATTTTATACAAAATATACTTTTATCAACCAGTATGAGGGTAGTGCAATTTGTCAGGCTCTGGTAGATTTACTTTCACACACACAGTTTCAACTTTTTTCTTTTCTTTCTTTATCTCTTGAAGTGACCAGTAAATCCTCACAGCAATATACAAGAGACCAAAGCCTAGACCTTTACAAAAGATAGCTTTCAAATAAAATAAGAAGTACTAGAAGTTGGATAATAATAAGTGCTACTTTATATGTAACTGCTTGAATACTTCTTTTGTTTGTTAAATCTTTTTTTATTTCTTTTTTTTCCCTCTCTCTTCTTCTCTGCTTTGGTCACTCTGATACTATACAAAATATACTCCAGTCCACCCTACCCTCTGACCCCCGATGCTTTCTCACAACTTTAAAAACACAGTGATCATTCAAATAGACTTTCCCATTGATTTATAGAATTTACATTTACTTTACAAGACAGACATGTTTAACACTTCCTATAACATAACGCAACACATCTACTGTATATCTATCTTTGTCAAACACAAACCGACAAACATAAAAATAAAATATGTACTTTCTTTACCCATTCAATGTACAAAAGGATTTGAGTAAAATTATTCATATCAAAGAGGGTCAAGCTGATATATTAAAAATGGCTGAAAATATTGTATTTTTCATTTTTTTTGTCATTTTCATTTTTTACAAGAAATCAATTTTCAAAAGCATCGGTAGTTGTTTATGGTTTATCTATTTCCTGATTTGAAATCCTATTTCTATGGCTCTCTGTCTCCCTTTCTCAAGGCCTTTAGTCGAACATTTAGTTGAAAAGAAAAAAAAAGAAGAGAAAATGTATAGCAATATACATGTTGTGTCCATGTAAAAATATTCTGTTCAGAAAATTACTGTAGGCTATGTAATAATAGACAACTGTTTACACTGCACTGGATATGTCTGTGCCGTTACTGTATATACATCGATGGTAATTCAGAAAGCAGGGATATAATTATCTATAGGTTAAAGCTGGTTGTCCCAAACACCATCACCTGAAAAGAAGCAACTATTGTATTGTTACTGTAACTGCAGAAGAAATCCAATAGACGAAGATGTTTTTGTGTGTGTGTGTGTTTTTAAATAATTCTTTTTCTAAAAACAACTGGTGGAGTGGCAGGGACCACTCACAGCAGACCAATGTGGACACTGACAGCATCAAACCTGGATCTTAAGCACAAGGCCACAAGAATGTTGTCTGTCCGCTGGCAAAGTTAAAAGTTAAAACCCATACATTACCCTGGGAAGTGGACGTGTGCCACTGTGCCGCTCCATAACGAGGAACTGCCCAGGGTTTGACAGAACGACTGAATACAAAACAATATGGCTCTTGTGGAACTGTGGCTCGTATGTATTCAGTGGATTAGCACAGTCAGAAACACAAATGACTGCTCTCTATGGCAACTTGTTACTTGCTAACTGCTATTTAAGTGTGAAGGGACCAGCAGTCGACAGCTGTAAATCTATACGATAGCCATATTAGGTAGCAAGGCTTGGCAGTGCAACAAAGGCTGAGGCTCGGCTATTGGGGACGACGACGATGACTATTTGAAGCCATTTTACAATTGTCTCTGTGTGTGTGTCTCTGTGTGTGTGTCTGTGTGTGCGTGTGCGTGTGTGTGTGTGTGTGTGTGTGTGTTTTCTCCATTTGGCAAAGTCACAAGCTGATGTTAGTACCTTAGATCACGTTTTAAAAAAACCACAAAAGGATGAGTGAACACAACCTTTTCACAGATTATATACTGTATGTGCTGGTCGCCACTCTTCTGAAAGGAGTATAAAATACCACTATGCAAAAAAAAATACCACCTTGCGAGACTACACTATTTTCTACTGTATTGAAATAAAATAGTTTATCTTTAAAAAACAAGACAAGACATGTAGTATCTTAAACAACCTTGAGGTTAACAATCAATACTTGTTCCTCCGTAGCAGGTAAGCTGGTGTAGTTAGAATTCTTTTTTTTACCGATAAACTCTCTCATTAAACGAGCCCCCTGAAGCAAGGTTGTGACGACCACAGTCACAGGCACACAGAGACACACACACACACACACGCACACGCACACGCACACGCACACACACACACAGACATACACACACAAGGTGATCAATGAATACTCCTATGTCATACCTCCATGAATAAAAATGAAGTAGAAACTTGCTACTATATTATTTGGCACTAGTATAATAATAATACATACATCCATACGACGTTGACGTGGGCTGAACCTGAGAGCTGCGACAAGCTGCGGTGACTCAGACACTGATTCACCTAATTACAAGCTGCATCGTTTATTTTTCCTCAACGAATGAGCAATTCATTAATGGTATATCCAGAGTGGTAAAACCGGTCCTAAATGTGTGGTTAATATATAAACTGAAAATGCTCTTTTCAGATCTTGTGACATTTGATTAACTCCAAAGGATAACTGGAGCCACTTGATGGGTTCATTTTGTGTAGAGTGGTGAGTTGTACCTTCCAGAAATCTGTATTTCCACTATTCGATCGGTGTGTACTCTTCTCCCCCTCTCCCTCTCTCTGTTTTCCCCACATATTTGACTAGTGTGAACAGGCAGAAACTGACTTTGAGTCTACTGTAGCTTTGGCCTGCTGGCTGAATGTATTTATTTTATTTTCCGCTTGAAGCGCAACTGCAAAAGCAGCACATTTCCTTGAACACTAGATGGTCACAAATGGACGGTTTCAACCTGAAGTCGAGCCTGCTGGAATCTTTATGGCTATTTATTACCACACACCACCGCTGACCTGATGTTGGACAACTGTACGTTTCCCAGAAGAGAGCAATGAGACCCCTGTGGATAGTTGAAATAGTTCTGTTCCAAAACTAAATGACAATTCGGTAAAAAGAAGAGAAAAAAAAATGTGAAAATGACAAGTTTAAACTCACTATGTAATATTTTTTAAGTTATGGACCTTTTTCCATAGACATGTCATAGCAGGGTGAACACAGCTGTGGCTAATTATTTTATTATCTACAGCTGTGTCCACCCAGCTCCGGCTCATCTGTGAAAGGCGTGCGTTATGTATTTGAAATATTTCCCATAAACACAATAGGAACATTTTACATCATCTAATCATTAGAATATTTTGAAACATTGGGAAATGACGTTAAAAATGTGTTTCCCAAAATTGATATATAATCATTTGGAATAAAACCATTAATTTGTAAATGTAATGTAACAAGGACTGTACTAATGCTTTTGGGAAACCCAGGCCTGTTTTTTTTTGTTTTTACATGTCCTGTCAAATTGTTACAAGCAGATGACTGATCTCCCCATATCAGTGATCTCCCCATATCAGTGATCCACCATATCAGTGATCTCCCCATAACGAAGCACAGCAGCCGATCAAACCAGACACAAACCAGACATTACCATTGACAAAAACAACATTCTAAATCTTTCTTCATTCACATGATTTCTTAGCAAGAACAATTATGTGGATATTTAAGATGAGGAGGGTAATCATGCCGTTTACACCTGGCCTTATCACAAGGATAGGATAGCACTTAAATCACGGAAATCACGTGAAAATCATCCAGCCCAATCATATCTACATACAGACAGGAGATGTATGATAACGGCAGGTGTAAAGGGGGTTCGGCGTGTGCTGGTTCTGGTATTAACCCGGTTGATGTCTGAGCATCAGGAAACCCCGGGGAGCGCTATACAAACAAAACGGCATGGCCGTCTGGACAATGTTGTCAGTGCGGAAAGATCCCAACATAGCAGTGATGCAGGAGAGCGTGGAGGAAAGTCCTATGCAACATATTCAGAAGAGTGGGAACAGTGGGGATGAAGGAAAAAATATTAAAAAGGCACGATATTTCCCTTTTCAGATAAATCCTGTGTAAACATTTTAGTGAGTGTAATTGTGTGGATTGTGTGTGTGTGTGCGTGTGTGTGCGTGTGTGTGTGTGCGCGTGTACACACACATGCATACACGTGTCTATGCATAAAATCAATAGAAAATATTCTGCTTGCTGTTTTCTTCTTTTCCTTTTCCTCTATTGGCCGGTGAGTGAAGAGAAACGGATTCATCTCATTTCAGGACAAACTGATTCACAGCTGAAACACTTTTTTGAGTCCGGAAAAGTTCTTGGTAAAAAAAAAAGAAAAGACAAAAAAAAGAAAAACCTGTCCAGTCAGTGTCATTGTCACCGTTTTGAAATTCATTCTTTCTCTCCAATCCGTGGGAGTCCTCTGGGAACCAAAGTGAGCCAACACTTTCACTACATTACTCTGTATGGCGGCGGTGGGACGGGGGCGGGAGGGGGGCGTGGTGTGATCCTGGAGCGGGGGGAGGGTCAGGAAGAGGAGGTGTGGTTTTGTGGGTCAGAGTGACAAGGGTGCAAGCGGTGGGTGCTGGCATTATCGGTGCGGTTGGCCTGATGTTGAGGCCAGTGGTAGAGAGAGAGGGAGACACCGGGGGGGGGGGGGGGGGGGGGGGGGGTCTGGGGGGGCTTGTAGTAGAATCTTCATCCAGTACTGGGGGTCGTGGACGGAGCAGAGTGACTTGGTATTGTGTGAATCAACACACATGGACGTCCCAGTGTAGCAGCCCTGCATGACATTTTCTTATAGCATGTCGGCCTAGTGGTTTAGGCCTGGTGGTTTAGGCCTGGTGTTTAGGCCTGGTGTTTAGGCCTGGTGGTTTAGGCCTGGTGGTTTAGGCCTGGTGGTTTAGGCCTGGTGGTTTAGGCCTGGTGGTTTAGGCCTGGTGGTTTAGGGAGAGAGACGGAAGGTCCCATGTTTGATCCCTGCCAATGTTGCCGATCCCCGTCAAGCATGTCCTTGAGGAGAAAGACACTGAACCCCAGTCTGCTCCGGAGGGCACCACGAAGCGTCTGGCCCCCTGCGCTCTGACCCCTCCTCTGGTCAGATGCCTACACGTAGAATGTATTGTCTCGGAGAGTTTTTACGCCGAGAAATAAATTCCTAAACGCCGGGTAACATTACGACTGACTGCTATAAAATCCCTTCTGGGAGAAAAAAAAACGGGAAGCAAAATCCCACGTCGAGGCCAGTGATCTGGCCACGAGAGACGGCTGCGTCACAGGGCTCGTCTAAAGCTGAGGCCCTGGATTAAGATCAAAAGGTCTGGGGTATTGTGCTCCTGGATGAGGCCCACGGGGCTGATGCCTGGGGCTCTAGTAGCGATGGTTCCTGGGGGCCCGGAAGGGGGGGTGGGGGGGGGATCAAGGCTGGACGGGAAGGTAGAGGGGCTTCATTGGGGCCCACAGGCTTAGGGACGGGGATCGATGATTGGAGCCTTGGGGTGGGGGGGGGGGGGGGTTGGGAGGAGAGGATTTAAGGCATTGTTTCACAGTTTAAGGCAGTCATTTCTGATGAAACAGCAGAGGCTTGACGCTCCCATCTTTGATTTTTGGTATCTGGTTGGTGATGATCTCGGCCAGCATCTCGGGGAACTCCACGCTGAGCGACTTATTCACAAAGGTGTAGAAGCAGATCTGGAGCAGACCCTCCACCATCTGGACCAGACAGACAGACAAACAGACAGAGTTTTGTTTTTAGCTTAACTTGCTTTTTTTCAATTGACTGTATTCTATTGGAATTAGGCACACAGGTCTATACACTGCTATCTGAGAAAGAGATTTCAAATATCAAACTAAGCAGCAGGAGAGAGAGAGAGAGAGAAAGGAAGAGGGAGAGGGATAGAGAGAGAGGAAGAGGGATAGAGAGAGAGAGAGAGAGGAAGAGGGAGAGGAAGAGGGAGAGGGAGATAGAGAGAGGGAGAGAGACAGCTGTGACAGCTGTGATAGAATAATAATACTCATTGAACAGGCGTTTACTGTACTCAGTGCAGGGCAGGGGGACTTCCCAGGGAGCAAAGTCTCTGACTGAGACCGTGAGTACAAGCCGCACATTATACATACATTACATAATAATGTAGTTACTAATGTGGAAAAAGGTTGTCAAGGGAGGTCAAACGATTAAACACTTCTCGGCATGTTAATCACATGAGTGATGCTATGGTAAGTCACAATGACCACATTCTCGGATGGAACACGCTTTCTCTGTTGTTGACAGACACCCAGCTGCACTGTAGAATCCATTCCTTCAGAGTGGGATAACATCACATTACACTGATAACATGTGTTGCTTGGTTTAATCCAACATTGGGAAACCTTTTTTACAATGAGATGTGACATTCGGCAGACCAGGGGGTCACCAGGGGTCAGTCACCCTGTCAGAAGGACCCGGAAGGTTAACCCTCTGCGTAATGCGGCTCGCTCGTCTTGAAGCTACACGAGGTGGCTGGGGTCAAAAGAGGTCATGTGGTCAACGACTATTTAAGTAAAGAATCCTTGAATGTGATTTAAAGTGTGTAATTATTATTTAAAAGAAATTAAACACAGTTTTTTCTAATTAATTGCCATAATCGATGTGCTAAAACAGGCGACATGGAATATACAAAGAGAAAAGATGTCTGTGTATGATTATTAACCTCAGTGCGGGTTTTTCGGTACAGTGGGGGAAAGCTTGGCTTTCCATGTTCCACTCAGGGGTGATGTAGTGTGCAGTTGCTGTCAACGAATAATAATAATGAACAACAACTGCGACCATCGGTCGCGAAGCCAGTGATTTGCACTCTGAGCAATCTCAAGCCCCGGTTGGAAATACTTCGGATTTTGATTAACTTTTGGAACCTCGAGACAGTTCTATGCTAGCTATGTAAACTACAGCTGGCCTACCTTCTTGTTTTATGGTAACGCTATTTTGGGAGTTCTAGCGTCAATAATGTAAGTAGCCTACTTTGTTTTAACACTTTATTGTAAATCATCCCTCAGGGTAAAACGTTATTGAATAGAGAAAAAAGCATCATGCATGTCCCTTTTCATATCATTAATTTGATCTCCGAGAGACAGCCCCTACTCAACGCACTGAGAGAGAGGGGTGCGTGTGTGTGTGTGTGTGTGTGTGTGTGTGTGTGTGTGTGTGTGTGTTCGCCACACTATGAGGCTATGCTGTTGTGTTGTGTTGTGTGTGGGTTGAACGAACACACAGCCCTTTGCGCAAATAATATTTTGGGAAGGGGTGAACTTGGAGTTTTGAATTAAATGCTGCATGCAAAGAAAGTTCTGCACGCGCGTCCGTTAGTGGTTAACGTACCGCTGTATTCGTTCGGTACACAGCCGTATTAACCTAAGGTCCAGTACTGAAACGGTTCGATACAGATATGTGTACCTTTACACCCCTAGTGTACGGTGTGTGCGTGTATGTGTGTGTGTGTGTGTGTGTGTGTGTGTGTGTGTGTGTCTTACTAACCTCCTGCATGGAGTCCAACAGCTTGGTGAGCTGGTAAAAGCGTTGCCAGTTCTGGCTGGAATTCTCCTCCCTCTTGACGATGGCCTTGCCTAGCTCCTTGATGTACGTCATCCGGATCTCGTCAAACACCGCCTGGCTCTTCAGGCCATCCTTTGGTACTGTGTACACACACACGCACACGCACACACAGGTAAGGCAGGTGAACAGCATACACTATGACAGTGTGAAACTAGTGTGATCCATAGTTAAATGCGGGTTACTGACCCACTTCAGTCCTGTGTTGGGCATCACTTTCCACTAAACCACCTTCCTTACAGAGTCACCGTGTCTCAGTTGGGCTGTCGCCTGTTAACACTCAGTGTGTTGTTGTTTTACTTCACTGTGTCTTCCAATTAAAACCTAAAACCACAATCTATATACCATTATACCATCTATAACCAGAGCATTTTGGGGTGAAATGTGAGTTTTAAAGAGTTTAAAATGAATCACGATCTCGGCAGCGAGTGGTTGCCACGATGACTATAAGGACTCTGTGGCATAAACCACTGGATTGCAGCATGTCGTTATCAAGATGGCGGCAGAGTGAGCAGACTTCTCTTTAGGCAGACTATTGATTTGATTGATTAAGCAATAATACACAAGCAGCCGTGGTATGTCATGAATATAGTAGAAATTATTTTCCTAAAGATGTCTCGCTATGGAATTTCAAATGGAGTAGGCTATCAATAAGCTTGGCAACGCAAACAAATGACGTATTAGTCTAATTTAACGTCCCTGTTAACTATAAACGAGTGGATAGATATAGAGGACGGGCCTACATCTAACGGTATTCATAAAAACAGCATTATTAGACGTGCCAATCCAACGGAAGATGAGCTGGACGCGCTGGAGAAAAGCCACAGTTAATCCTTCAACATCGCCAAGTCGACGGCCTGTGCATTGACCTGGCCCAACTCCCGGAACTGTCCGAGGTGTTGATGACTTTAGACTCCTCTATATCTATCCACTCGTTAATAGTTAGCGGGTACGTTAAATCAAACGTAACGTTGTCCGCGGAGTAGGTCATGTTGACAGTTTCCGTTTGATGAATGGCAGTTGAAGCTTTCTACAACATTCTAAAGCCAGCGCAGTGGTGTATAATCATGATGATTTAACCGTGAGTGTATCATGAATAGACTCACGGTTTAGAACGCTCTCGAGTCGACCAATCACAATGCGTGGTCGTGGTCGGACCTACCTGCTGTATGATACAACTTCATTCAAATGTGACATAAATACCACCTTTTAATTGTGCATCGCTATGCATTGCAAACAAAGACTGCATTTTATAGTGTTTCTTATAGTCTTCATTATGCCTCACATTCACCCATTCACTCACTCACACACACACACACACACACACACACACACACACACACACACACACTCACACACACCGGTTAACCCTTTCACTGTGACAATACAGAAGGTTAGCCCTTTACTATCACACAAGCGACGGCGATGCTCCATCATTAGCTCCGCGGATGCAGAGCTAATGATGCTAATGATGGAGCGTCGCCATCGCTTGTGTGATAGTAAAGGGCTAACCTTCTGTCGTGTGGCAGTGAAAGGGTTAAAGGGGCACTTTACCAAAAACAATGCAGATTTATTTTGCACATAATCTTAACACACATCCAAAAACTTGAAGAAGTTTTGCACACATTCATTTAGTTTGACAGTTATTGAGAGTAAATCTGTTTGAATACGGCCACTGGTGATGTCATCGGGGACACTGTATCCTATTGTTGAGTTAATTACAGCTCCATGTAATTATAAGGTAGCAGTCCCTAAGACACGGTACTGCTATTTGTCCATCTATGTTATTTCATTAAGCTGTAATTAACACAATACAAGGATTCAGTGTCACTGGTCAATCCCCTTAAGAAACTATCCTCCAGGTTGTCATCATAATCAAACCATTTCAGATAGCCAATCTAGTTCCTGAAACGATTGCATCATCTACCCTGTTACCCTGATGCGCCCATCAGTCAATATGTCAGTTGTCAGTAGTTGTAAAGGGTATCAGCTAGCTAGAACACAAACAAGTAATGAAACTAGTTTGCTACAAGTTAGTTCTAGTGATTCAAAAACATCCATGTATTTATCACCTGCACAGCTGACAGCCAATGTTAATCTCCCATAGTGACCGGTCACACTGGCCCCATGGATTTGTTTACATTTGAAAGCTTTGTGTATTATAATACTCACTTGACATTTTCGTTTCAACATACTGAGAGGGAGCAGTAAAGCAGTTCAAATCAAATGATACATCTGAAGCAAAAAAAAAAATCACACTCCTAACATTAACATTCCACAATAAGCCTTTTTCTGACTTAATTAACGCCATTGTACTGGATGGTTCAGGTATGAGGAAGGAGGTAAACACACAATTCTACTACGCACAAACGGTTTTTGGTGTCATAAACAAATCATTCATTCAAACTACTTGTTTCACACACACACACACACACACACACACACACACACACACACGCACACGCAAAGCTCCTGTTAGTTGGCTATTGCAAGTCTGTGAGAAGGAGGAGAGAAAAATAATGTATTTGTTCTTGCATCTGTAAAGGATGCCCTGAAGCAGGTTATCGGATGATCGCTTAAGAGCGGATTCTGGTTCACGAAGATACCCTGGCCTGCCAAATACAGACGAGTCTGATAAATGTCTCAGGACTCAGAGAGCAACCAGAGCAGGAAGTAATGAATGAAGTACACGTCTCCGTTTCCCCTGACCTCCCTCCTATACGGACAGAAAGGACTGAATGAATGAAGTGCATTCCACATCATGCTGTCCCCCCAGTCCAGTGAACCCTCCATTCACCATCAGCTATTCTTCACTTATTGCACTATCCACTCCCTCAAATAATAATTTTTGTATGCAAAACACTTAACACAACACTTCTAAAAGGCCATTCCCTTACAAGCCACAAGCGGCCGTACGTGTACCTCAACACTTCCAGTCTGAGGTCAAAGTGCGCACCACACCCGACCGCCAGCGACTGAGATACATTCACATTGAGCCCTGTGTTGGATGTGAGGGGATAGAAAAACAACTAACCTTCACACTATCATGCACTCTGCTACTAAGGAATCTACCGTGCCTATATTACCACCTACTATGCTAATTATGCACTCATGACTGTAGCGCTCAAGTTTGACACTGTTTGACAAGCAATGTTACTCAGCTTTAGCTGATAGAGTTGTGCCCTTCCTGCTGACTTTGCTGTACAGAACTCGTAAGTCGCTTTGGATAAAAGCGTCAGCTAAATGACTAAATGTAAATGTAAAAGTTATGGAGGCAACTGACTCATCAAACTTCCTAGGTGACGTTCGGAAGTACGGCCAGTGTTACACATATCAGACCAACTTCCAAAACTCATTGATCCCGCCGCCCTATTTGTAATGTCCTCAGGTATAAAGTCTAAAGCTGCTCCGTAAGACAATGAACAGGGGAAGATGCTGAAAGTGACACTGAGAGCACCAAGGGGAATGTTCCAGGTCCACTCATTCATTGGTCGGGTCGCACAAGGTCCACTCATTCATTGGTCAGGTCGCACAAGGTCCACTCATTCATTGGTCGGGTCGCACAAGGTCCACTCATTCATTGGTCAGGTCGCACAAGGTCCTCTTATTCATTGGTCAGGTCGCACAAGGTCCACTCATTCATTGGTCGGGTCGCACAAGGTCCACTCATTCATTGGTCGGGTCGCACAAGGTCCACTCATTCATTGGTCAGGTCGCACAAGGTCCACTCATTCATTGGTCGGGTCGCACAAGGTCCTCTCATTCATTGGTCGGGTCGCACAAGGTCCTCTCATTCATTGGTCGGGTCGCACAAGGTCCTCTCATTCATTGGTCGGGTCGCACAAGGTCCTCTCATTCATTGGTCAGGTCGCACACACCACTTTATTTGTCCCTTTGGTGACTAACGTGACAGAAGCTCTTCATCCTACATTCATTGGTTTGTATTGATGAGAGCCAAAAGGTTTAGTTGCTGTGGTTAAATCCCCGGGACAAAATAAGGAATGGGACAGAAAGCATTCTATAATAAAAACGTTTTTTTAGGGTTATCACAGAGACTTTAAAAAAAAATAAAAAAAATATCAAGATTTTCTTTTTTAGCATTTATTGCTTTTCATGGTCAGACATGACCGACAGATGAGGAGAGGATGAACGGGAGAAGAGGCGGGGAAGACATGCGACAAATGTCACCGGGAGCGGGAAGCGACCCGGGACGGCCGCGTAGGTGTGTGATGCACTAACGTGGTGCGCCGCGAGGGCGCCCTCACCGAGACTTCTGATGTTATATTTTTCTCTGTGAATGCATGAGTGATTCACTCATTCATTCATTAATTCACTCAGGCATGTTTGCCTGGTAAACAGCAAGAACGTAGGATATAGAACACTTCTCATCTCACTCCTATCAGCTTTCAAATATTGAGCCAAAAGCGTGACACCATTTATTTGTATTTGTGTTCATTATAGATCATTTCCAGATCATTTCCAGAAACGTATAGAAAATATCCCTGACTCTTGCACGCAGTGCCTTTTGAAGTTTTATATTGCATCATAACACTTTATGAGCAAAGGGTTACGTTGGCAACATATTCTAGGGGGTCACATTATGTCACTTGTTCATAAACATTTTCCGGATCAAACCAAAATGACTAATATTGTTATTATGGTTGCAAAGCTACAGAGATCAATGTGTTGTTAGTTAATGTGTTGTGTCTTTCTACATCTGTTAGGATGAAATAGATTGGGATGTCATTATTACAGTTGGAGAAAGACAACCTGTTGTCATCCATCTTGTGTCTTAGTTGCACAAGAGAGGATGGAGAAAGAAATGCGGGTTGATTAGCTGTTGATCCGAATAAAATCGGGGTAATGTCTTTTGAATCCTCTGTTGTGAAGTAAACGGAGGGTAGGTTCACCCCCCCCCCCATTTAAATGTTATTTATTAAGCGCCAAAAACAAGAGATCTGTTTCTTTTTTTAGTTTTTTTTATTATTATTGTTCTAAACACTCACGCAGACCTTTGTGAGTCTTCCTGTGGCCGCTGATTAACTTAGAATTGAAATGACGATCGAATCCCGATAGGTGGCAGTATCGCCTACCCTTTGCACTGTGCTAGTTTACTGTGAGGGGCGGTTGACTCACCCGCCGGAGTTGGGAGCACTCCAGAAGAATGGTGATCGCGAACTATTGAAGATTATGAAGAAGACAAAACGATCACACTTATGGATGATAACGTGTGTTTTCACCAGACTATTGGACTCAGCACTTCAGGTAAATCATAAAAATACTATAGTCAGCGGCTGATTGGCGCAGTGGGCAAGGCCTCGCCTCTAACGCAGGAGACGCTGGGTTCGAGCCCAGCTCTCGGCGTTGCTACCGGCTTGGCCGGTCGTTCATACTAACACAATTGGCAAGTGTTAGAGGGTGGGAAAGCCGGTGGGTGGGGATTTGACGTTGTGGACAGCGACTCCTACAGGTCGGTTTGGTGACGCCGGTGCGACGGAAGCAGGAAGTGTCGGGGGCAGCGTGAGCCTCCCACGCGCTACTCCTCGTCACTGAGAGTTCGAGCTGCTGCGGTGAAAAGATGCGACAGGCTGCATCCTCGTGTACCGGAGGGGACACGTGATGCAAGGCTTCTGTCCTCACTACAACCGACCTGTGGGAGGCATAGTCTAGCAACGTCAAGACAGGGGAGGGAAGAACTGGATAATACGAAATTGGGCGAAAAATAGAAAATGGGGAGAAAAAGTGGATTAAAAAAAAATACTACAGTCAAACTGGTCGAGGACTCGGAGGTAAGCTATTCTGCTCCGTGGTATAGTCAGGCACGAGCACTCCGAGGCACAACTGATCCGATCATGTTCTGATCCAAGAGCAAGAGTGGAGTACCTGCTGACAAAGGTAACGTCTATTTTACATCTATTTTACAGAACCCCATCATAAAACATGCTTTTGTAATGATAGCAGCGTTGGAAAACGACCGCCCCCCCCCCCCCCCCCCCCCCGATGGCTTTGTGAAGAAACATATGGTTGTGTTTACCTCTTTGACCTGGAAATAATCTAGGTTTCAGGCGAGCAACCCGCACGATCTGCCTGGATTATTGTGAAACGGGCGATTTTTAATAGCGCACGAACGAAGGTATGTAGAAATAAACAGTTTTTCCCTGTTGGAGTATAAATAGTGCCTGTCAAATTAGCCATACTATTGTCTCCATAGCTATAATATAGAATATACGATGGGTCCGCAAACATCGTGAAAATTGTCAATAACGCTGGCGCCAGGGAGTAAAGATGGAAAAACAGCGTGGCACTCAATGAGTTAAAGGGGAACTACACCCAATTAAAAAATTATAAATCATTGTTATTCCTATGGTCTGATGCAGTCCAAACATATCAGTGGCAGATCAAATGTGTGATGTCATCCGATATATAGAGTCTGAAGCCACTCCATAGTCAATGAATTGGAAAAGATGGTAAAGGTGACACTGAGAGCGCCATGGGGAGAATGTTCTGAGTGTACCGGTACATTTTCTGTTTCACAACTGAGAACAAGAGAATATCGCTTATCTGGGTATAAAGAAGAAAGCGGACCTTCTATCGGTCCACAAAACCAGTCTCCCAGTCAGTGGGTGAGCTTGTGACTTTATAGCTGATGACATCACTAGTTTGATTCGTTTCTGGCTTTAAGGAGAGAAAGTAGCGCATGTTCACAGATATTGATTGAACTTTCTCAGACCATGGAAATAACACATTGGAATTCTTCATCTGGGTGGTGTTCCACATTAATACAGAGTGGTGTGGTTAAATTATGCTGCTCCGTCCCTTTCTCTCTCACTCGCTCCCTGCTCCAATGCTACTGGTATAAAAAAAAATAAAAAAAACACACACGCACACACACACACACACACACACACACACATTAAATGCTTTATTTTTTACATAAATTAAATACAAAGTACATTAAGGACATAAACACTAAGTGCAATCAGCTCATTGGGAGTAATTCAGTTATGTTTGTGACTGTGCAGCACCCATCGTACACATACAATATTAACACAGAGGATGTTTCAAATGTGGGTTACAAATACAATAGCATTACCGTAAAACTATGTCCATCTACTCTATGGGTAGAAAAAGCAACGCTGTCTCCAAATAATAGCAGATACTGTATAGAGCAGTGGTTCTCAAACTTTTTACACCAAGTACCACCTGAGAACGTAGCTGGCTCTCCAAGTACCACCATATGACCGGCGTTAAAATACAGTCTATTCAGCTATGCACAGTTCACGCAGGAGGCAAATGTATTCCTAATACCATTATTTATTGTTAACTTTTGTCAGAGACAGCCACAATGTACAAAGGGATAGCACTAGAACTAGCAAACGCTTCCACACAACTCATACAATGCAAGGGGCATTGAGAACATAATAACTAACATTCTCACATAGCAAGTGAGAAAATTAAGAACAACTGTATTTCAGTACTTATTCTCTCTCTATCTCTCTCTTTCTCTCTCTCTCTCTCTCACACACAGCAAGCAATTGTCCGTCATTCTCTCTCTCTCACACTCACTCACTCACACACACACACACACACACACACACACACACACACACACACACACACACACACACACACACGGCTCCTCCCCCTCTAGCCCCCACCCTCTTCTAGTCAGCCTGCTGTGCTCTCTCTCTCTCTGTGTGTTTGTGTATACGTGGAGCAGCGTGTATGGAGCAAGGTTTAGCTAGCGTTAACTCCGCGCGGCTGCCGCTAGTTTACCCCGAATTAAATTAATGACTAGGTTGCAAAGCATTGTACGTTTTCACTGCACATAGAAGCAGTCAAAGAGCGGAATAATTTCGGGAGCACATGACCAAAACCCAGGCAATTTCGAACCCGGAATCAAATAGTCTGCTCTATGGCTGCATGCTAACGCTAACGTTATTGTTTTTAAATGCGCAGCGGTCGAGAAAACATGGCAGCGATAAGAGGAATCGATAGTCACGGAGGCATGCGATTCCAGGAATTGGACAATTAGAAACCGGCTCCCAACGGGAACAGGTTTTCGATTCCCATCCCTAACTCAAAACCATAATTTTTCTCCCTTTGGATTTCAGGCTGTGTTGGCCTGGCTCCGCCCATAAGCACTTTGAGTGACAGTCATCCACACAGTCTGTGACTGGCACAGAGAGAGATAGAGAGATAGAGGAGGGGGATACTAATTAATTTCGCCGCGGGGGGGGGGGGCATAATCCCACAGGGCAATGCATTGGTAACTTGTTTCAAATGACAATATATACCTCTGTGATTATTATTGTACGGATCGGAATACGGGCATGCGCGTGGGAGCATGCGCTATGATATTACAGTGTTATGCTAGTGCTCCCGACTGCAAAGGAGAGAGAGAGATAGAGAGGGAGAGAGGGAGAGAGAGAGATAGAGAGAGAGAGGGACACACGGAGGCACGGAGCATTTATTTTACACACAAAATGCTCTGTGTGTGTGTGAGAGATGACGCGCGGTCCGGTCCCTCTCTCTCTCTCTCTATCTCTCGCTCGCTTGTTCTCTGCAAAAACTCGTTTGAGGAAGTGTTGGGTTACACTATGCGCTACAACCACAGAGCCAATCAGATCACAATCGGCTCCATCAGCTCCTTGCTACGTCACCTTGCGAGTCAAATCAGAATGACCTAATTCACTGGAGGAGGAAATTGTCTCAACTGAATTAGAGCAATCTGCCAATATGGTAATTAGAGACACAGACCCATTGATACTAACCCCATATTGCTATAAAACAATGCTAAACACTGGAAAAAGCCATTTATAATGCACGGGACATTTAACTAAAAGTTGACACTTGTAGCCTAGTTGTGAGATGTTTAGCTTGAGCTGCTAATATTTCAGCAACTTGGTTAAAAAGGCGTCCTCCATGCTGTGGTCGAAGGTACAGCCAACCTCTAGAATAAACACCTCTCTACTACTCTCATTAACCACCACAATGTCAGGGGTGTTGGCTGAGATGTTACAGAACACCTCTGAATCATTATCACACAGGCCAAACATGCTGGGCTTAACAGTAGAGTGCTTGTACAGTGATGTAGAGAGGACCCAAAGGTAGAGCCAATATCTTTCGATATCAAGTCCACAATTATGTCATGTACACACACACACACACACACACGCACACGCACACACACACACTCCTCTCCCTCCCATCAACTTTGCTGTAGACAGAAAGGTTTGACATGCTTGCTTCCTTCTATGTGTGTGGGTGGTGGTGGGTGTGTCCAGTCCACCTCTTTCCTAATATAATTAGAGGCTTGTTTTGTGGATAATTACAACATAATTAACACACTGACAGCTACTAGTCACACAAACTGTATCTCTATCTCTCTGTCTCACTCACTCACACACTCACACACACACAAACACACACACACGCACACGCACATGCACACACACACACACAAACACTGTGTTTATGATTGTTAGATCAATAAAGCCTTTCCTTAGCTTCCGCATGCCTCAACCACACATTCATCTCACATTCTAACTTAAAACTGAAATATGAAACTATGTTTATAACTCATTCCCTGCCAACAACGAGTTTACTCGTTATTGTGAGCCGACGCTTGAACAAGTATACTCGTTATTTGATAGTTCTTCCTTTTTTTCGGTATTCATTATTCATTCAGGGACCTTGGTGTTACCATAGGGAATGAGTCTGAGATCACCAAAGTGCAATACCGGCCGCATCCAGCTAGACGGAGGTATCGAGCACCCTTTGAAACCTTCTATCTTGGCCTGTGCAACGGTCAAATGTCACCGGGCTCACTTTGCCTTGTTGGGCCAGTCTAGCGGTTCTCCCGGTTGCATTGAAGCGCGTCAAATATCCCCGATCCATATGTTGTGGTGGGTTATGCCGTGGATCAAATGGACATCGGATGTACCAGATGGCGATCAAACATTTGGAATATTATTTTTGGAATACTCCTGATCACAGGTAAGTACTAACTGATGTCAATTTTAGCTTGATTGTGCAATGCTTTTATACCGATCGGCTGATAAGTGTGTTTAGTGGTCAATACGAATGCCGTTACTGCCAATCAAATAATCAGAAACGACCCCTCCCCCCCTTTCATGCATTCATGATGAAACATAATACCTATGATATAATAAATAATAATTCATTTAATTTATATAGCGCTTCTCAGAAACACGAAGTCGCTGACAGTAGTCGGGAGCAAGAGTACAAACAAAGAAACGAAAACAAAGAGACAAAAACAAAGAAACAACAAAGAAACAAAAACAAAAGGAACATGAGACCATGGGGGGAACAGGGGAGACAGCATGGAAGCACAAAAAAGACTGGAGACAGACATCAATCAGGTTGGAGGGGAGGGGGGGGTTTAAGGGTGGGGGGGGTTGAAGGCAAGGGAGAACAGGTGGGTTTTGAGGCGAGCTTTGAAGGTGGAGAGTGTAGGGGAGTCTCTGATGGACTGAGGGAGGGAGTTCCAGAGTCGGGGTGCAGTGCGAGAGAAGGCCCGATCTCCGAAGTTTTTAAGCTTGGATGTCGGGACAGTGAGGGAGGCAGTGGAGGAGGACCGGAGGGAACGGGTGGGGCGGTAGGGAAGAAGGAGATCAGTCAGGTAGGGGGGGGGCCAGGCTGTGGAGGGCTTTGAAGTTGAGGAGTAGTGTTTTAAAGTTATAGATTTGATTTGGGAATACTGTAATAGCGTGTACAGGCAAGAAACGGCAACGTTTATAGTAGAATTGACGTATAAGGCTATTACTCAGCCCTTCGGGAATTACCCCAGACCACGCTATAACCATACTTATATTCACCACGGTATAACACAGGAACGTATGGATGAAGAAATTAATTCTTTTTCACATATTGAACGATAAGATAGGTGATGTCAAATGGGCCATAGTATTGTATCCATAGCTATAATATAGAATATAGTTATAGCTCTACAAACAAGGTGACGCACTCCTATCTTTTAAAGCGTGGCAGTTCTAGAGCGGGGCCCGACTAATTCCCGGCGGTCAATGAGTTAATGTATTCAACATGATTCTGTTACACCGTAGCACTTGACGAGCTATTTTGAATGAAATTTAAAAACATGTTTCACCAGCTCACTCTGGTGCGCAGACATGTGGAAGAGGACAGCGGTTGCAACATTAGATCCTCCAGTTCAACCTGGAAGGTCCAACAGTCAAAGTATCACGTGTGACAAATGAATCCACTGGGAATTTCAAATGTCCATTTGGATGGTGGTGGGTGTGCTGAAAAGAACATCCTATTTGAGCGCCGTGGATAACATAACTCTTATTATTCCTGAAATGAAGACACTCTGAACCACCTCATGAAGAAGACAATGTGAGCCGTTTGAAATTACCCCGATGTCACACTTCTGCGCTCTTATTACTAGAGCTGCCCGTGTAGCAGAGGGAGGGAGTGGCACGCACGCACACACACACACACACACACACACACACACGCACACGCACACACGCACAGGTCAATGGCACTATGTAACAACCCATCATCTACATACACTGCACACATCCACACGCACACACTCACTTTAAACAAACACTCACCTTACCACTCACTGTATTCTCTTTAGACACTTTAACACACTTTATATTTATCTATTATTAAAGAGATTTGCGCCACATTCAATACCTCATTTGCACCCTACCCCACGTTTTGTACCTCTGCATTCTACCTCACTGGTACTCATTTTACTCTGTATTGTATATTGTATATAATTATGTATATTGACTTGACCTACTTTTTACTTCTTAATTTTTTTTTACTTACTTTCTCTTTACTGTATGTAGCACACTCTCAGGACTCATGAGAAACAAGCATTTCATTATTATAAAGTATTCTGTATTTTGTTCTGACAAATAAAAACAAACTTGAACTTGAAACTTGAACGGGTCACATGGGTATGAATGGAATTCTAACAACTTGTCTGGCGACTGAAATCTAACCGGGATACTTTTCCTGCACACACAAAAAAAAACAATAATAAGAAACCGTGTGAGCCTCCGGTATTCAAACATACAACAAACACACAGGCCTCTCTCTCTCAACCACTCCGCTGAGGTCAATGGAAACTATGCAAAAATCACAGGTAACATCAGTGGCTGCAGTGCCGCGTGCTTCCTCCCCGACGAGGGCCAGACAGGGACCCGTGAGAGAAGGAGGGGACACAGACCTCACGGAGGAGAGAGACTAGGATTGACGCGGCGCAGCACAACATACAGCGGAGGTTTTCACTCAGTGGGTAGACAGTCTCCACGCAAAGTGGGTGATGAAAAAGTCGATGCAAGTTGTTGTAATGCCTATTTCTGACATCAATGACTCCTCCTTCTGTATTCCACCTAGCCCCCGGCCTGACCGAGCGGGAATCCTGGCCAGCAGCCCAGGCAAAAACCTCAGTCACCGAACCAAAGATCATGCAAAGGCACACAGGGCAGCCCAGGGTAAAATAACTGTCGTATTTACATAATCAGATAAAGGAGACGCACAGAAGAGCAACAGCTAACCGGTGCACCTTTATTTAATCGGGGTAATCACGCTGAGATCTCTTTTTCAAGTAGGCCCCTGGAGCGCTTCAGCAACGGCCCGCTTCACACTCACACCTGGGAGCTGCCCAGTACAACCACCGTCTGACACTGTTGACCACTAGGAGCTGCCCAGTACAACCACCGTCTGACACTGTTGACCACTAGGAGCTGCCCAGTACAACCACCGTCTGACACTGTTGACCACTAGGAGCTGCCCAGTACAACCACCGTCTGACACTGTTGACCACTAGGAGCTGCCCAGTACAACCAGTCTGACACTGTTGACCACTAGGAGCTGTCCAGTACAACCAGTCTGACACTGTTGACCACTAGGAGCTGCCCAGTACAACCACAGTCTGACACTGTTGACCACTAGGAGCTGCCCAGTACAACCACCGTCTGACACTGTTGACCACTAGCATCTGCCCAGTACAACCACAGTCTGACACTGTTGACCACTAGGAGCTGCCCAGTACAACCACAGTCTGACACTGTTGACCACTAGGAGCTGCCCAGCACAACCACAGTCTGACACTGTTGACTACTAGGAGCTGCCCAGTACAACCACAGTCTGACACTGTTGACCACTAGGAGCTGCCCAGTACAACCACAGTCTGACACTGTTGACCACTAGGAGCTGCCCAGTACAACCACAGTCTGACACTGTTGACCACCTGGGAGCTGTCCAGTACAACCACAGTCTGACACTGTTGACCACTAGGAGCTGTCCAGTACAACCACAGTCTGACACTGTTGACCACTAGGAGCTGCCCAGTACAACCACAGTCTGACACTGTTGACCACTAGGAGCTGCCCAGTACAACCACAGCCTGACACTGTTGACCACTAGGAGCTGCCCAGTACAACCACAGTCTGACACTGTTGACCACTAGGAGCTGCCCAGTACAACCACAGTCTGACACTGAGCAGCTCCACTGGAGCAGTCTGGGGGTTAAGTGCCTTGCTCAAGGGCACTTCAGCGGTTGGTGTCATCCACTTCCGGGGGGATGGAACCAGACAGGGATATTGGAGACAGATATTTTTAAGAGAGAAAACACATGTGTTTATGTTTTTCCTCAATGTGTCTTAGATTAATGCTTTGCCCGTGGATGGTTTCAAATAACAACATCCTTATTTTGATTCAAGGCTTTGCGTGTCGGAGGCAGGAGAGTCTTTCTTCTGGTGTTTCTTGTATTAATTCGATTTCTTTAGTGTAGGCGTTGAAGGCATTGGCGGTATGTAGTCTATTTGCTGAAGTAACAGGAATCTCAGCAGGAATTTCACTTTGTTTGTTTGTTCCTTTGTTCGTAGGTGTGTGTGTGTGTGTGTGTGTGTGTGTGTGTGTGTGTGTGTGTGTGTGTGTGTACACACTCATATGCATAATGGGTGTGTATGTATGTGCACTTCAGCTGCATGGATAAGCCAACTCAACCCCTGATGCAGTGTGTATATAACCCCTGATGCAGTGTGTATATAACCCCTGATGCAGTGTGTATATAACCCCTGATGCAGTGTGTATATAACCCCTGATGCAGTGTGTATATAACCCCTGATGCAGTGTGTATATAACCCCTGATGCAGTGTGTATATAACCCCTGATGCAGTGTGTATATAACCCCTGATGCAGTGTGTATATAACCCCTGATGCAGCGTGTATATAACCCCTGATGCAGTGTGTATATAACCCCTGATGCAGTGTGTATATAACCCCTGATGCAGTGTGTATATAACCCCTGATGCAGTGTGTATATAACCCCTGATGCAGTGTGTATATAACCCCTGATGCAGTGTGTATATAACCCCTGATGCAGTGTATATAACCCCTGATGCAGTGTGTATATAACCCCTGATGCAGTGTGTATATAACCCCTGATGCAGTGTGTATATAACCCCTGATGCAGTGTGTATATAACCCCTGATGCAGCGTCAATATAACCCTGACAGGGAGGGAAAATTGCTTTATGATGAAAATTGCTCCCAGGTATAAAAATACAAGCCCTGCTCAGCATTTAAATGTAATTCCCTTTAAACAGCAGTCAAATTACACGCAAAATGCATCCTTTCTCTCAATCATTCATTTGGAATAAGTGCTCTTTTAAATCCGTTTTGATTTTCATTCAAAAGTTTAATTAAAAAAAGAATTGGGCAGAATATTGTTTCGGTAATTGCTTTCTATGGTGCTTACTGTTCTAATGGCTTTTTAAAGTTGGTGCCAATTACAAAGCAATACGTGTAACATGCTGTTTCCCTACCGGTTGGCCTTTAGCTTACACTCCTACGGAAGCAGCAGGAGGAGAAGGGGGTGACGGTGTACTAAACCATGAATGGCCCCTGGGGGGCCCTGAAATACCTAAGACTAAGTGCCCTCATATGAAGCATCCACCAAGTTTATTATCAATGTTGAAATGTGATGGAAAATAAGATTTCAGCCAGGGGAGCTATTATGATAAATGACTGAATACAGGGACCAGGAAATGCTGAACTTCCTGGGTAGGTCAGGCCGAGCCATATTATAGGAGGGTCAACTACCTGCAGAGCATTGTATTGTTTAGAAGAAACTGCATCTGCAAAAGACCAAACACTCTATTAGGTCTCAGTATCTACTTGGTTCGCCTGGCCATGGTCTTCTGTGACCATGAACTAGATCAGGGGTTCCCAAACCTTTCAGGCCGCGACCCCCAAATAACGGTGTCAGAGAGCCGCGACCCCCACTATTTTTTTTCTTTTATAAATGGAAATGTATGGTTGAAACATGCAAACGTTCAAACGCACACACACTAATAAGCATTGGAGGCTTTTAACCAGTGCCGGACTGGGGAAATCATTCAGGCCAGGAAATATAGTGCAAAATATAGCCCCAGTCAGGCCACTGTTTAAGCAGGGGGTCTGGGGGTCCCCCACCAGGAAATGTTTTGTTACAAAGAGTTCATTTCCTGCATTCTGGTGCAGGATTTTTTTTATTTGTACCCTTTAAATGCCAGTGTTTGTGATCACAAATTATTTTTAAAAAACAGGCTAGCATAATGTATGATTAGCAACAACACTGATTTAGATGGATTTTCAGTTTTTTTGTAATGTCAGATTGAAAAAAATACAATATTTTATTCAACTTCAGCCCTGATCATAACACCACATATTCATTTTATAATTCTAACCCTTTAAATGCCAGTGTGTGTGATGGCATATATTTGCAATATATCAAATGCAAAGTCGATTTTTCTGGGGGGGATTATTACAGGCTAGCATGTGTCAATGATTAGCAACAACAGTTTTTTGTAAGGGTCCCGCCTCCACCAATCACATGCGGCTCCCTTTGTGTGTGTGTGAGAGCAAGAGAGAGAGGGAGAGAGAGAGAGAGAGAGAGAGAGAGAGAGAGAGATAGTTCTCCAACTTGTGTGAGTTGCAGTGATCTCCTGGTTGTTCCCCACCTAGGTTATCTAACTATTGCGCTGCTGCAACTAGAAACACCGGCCTGGCCTGCTTCTAAGTTCAGTGGCCTGACTGCATAATTTTTTATTTTGATGTACAAAATTTTTTTGATTATTATTATTATTATATATCTTTTTTTAATCATCTGGCGACCCCCACTTTGGGAACCCCTGAACTAGATGACAGTTTTCCTCTTAACCCTTTCACTGCCGCACTACCGAACGGTTAACCCTTTCACTGCGACAATACACAGAAGGTTAACCATTTCACTGCCACACGACAGCCAGTTAACCCTTTCACTGCCACACGACAGAAGGTTAACCCTTTACTATCACACAACCAACGGAAAGAGAGAAGAGTTTTCCAGTGAGTCAACCCTGTATTAATTGTCTCATTATCTGAAGAGATCCACACGTGCTTGAATCAAACAACCCATACCGGCTCTCCGATGACCTCCTTGATATTTGACTCTTAGTGGGTTTTATCAACTATTTGTCCCCGAGGCCTTTGACTGACTGGGTTCCTCTGTGACAGGATCCACTGATAAGACCAACATTCTTATAAACATGGAGACTGAGCTGGCAATCACTGCACAATTCACAATCATATGTTAAGTAATTGTGACTAGCTTCTGTGATGTGTCATGATTACACAGCCCAATCTCGTTTAAAATGTGTAAATAAAGTACTAAAATACTAAACTAACCCAACCCTAACATTAACCCTAACTTCATAGCTTAACACATTGACTGCCGAAAACGAGATATTACGTTTTTGCTCGACAAGCGGTGAGTGCCAAAAACGAGATATTAAGTTTTTGGATCGTTTGATCTTTTTACTTTGATCCCCGCTCTACAGACTTGCCGGGAGCGATCTACATCATTTTGGCACATCCCCACACATTAGAACAGCAATGCTGATCGACTATCACTAGGTGGCAGTATCGTCCGTGTCTGAACTGCAATGGATTGGGGTTGATAGTCAGCCTCACTTTCATTTCTCCTTGGTTAGTGGCCCCTCCTCCTGCTGGAACAGAAATTCACATTGCTCGCCTCGAAATTCCGTTGCATAAGCGAATTTGACCATCGAAACGTGTATAGACATATACACTGGTAATCGCGATGCGATCACTTGGAATTATTGGAATTTTGAATTATTCCACTTGGAATTATTCCTCTGAAACGTGTTTTTCTAACGATCACAGTTCTGTGGTTCACCGGACGAAAAACATGGTCGGCAAACACGATCACAGTTTTGAGTAAAAACGCCCCCTCCCCCCCCCCCCCCCCTGATGATTTTGTGATGGTACATATATACATGTCATATACCTTTGATTTGGGAGTATTTGGGGTTTCATGGGATCAGTCAGAACGGTTTGGGCTTATTGCACATAACGCGTTTTATCTCGCGACCTATGAAAAAAGACTAGATTATCTTGGAAATGCGCAATGTTTAGTGTGTAATATAAACTACAAACTACAGCGTGTGGAAACAAACTGTTATTCCCATCTTGCACTACAAGTAATGTTTGTCAAAATGATGTCTACACAGCTGTCATGTCTCCACAGCTGTAATACAGAACACACACACAGCTTAGCAAACATAGTGAAACGACCGCGGAAACGACTATAAAGTGGTCCACACATGGCGAGCGACCGACGTCGCCTGGCGATGCGATCGTCTGTCGCTCAGCGACAATCGCTTGGCCCCCCACACCAGAGACGACCGTTCACAGGTATAATAAGCTATTATGTGTCGCTCTGTCTAGCTGGGGTGTGGTTACTTGTTTCCCCCCGGAGGGAGATATAGGAGGACGGACCGGATGTTAGGGTGTCGTGAAGCGAGCGTATTAGCAGGTAGCTGTGTTGTGCATTACGAGGGAATATTAACCTGTAAAACCCATATTGAGCTGGAATTAAGGCTGGCATTCTAGGGGTAAGGATAAGCAATACGCGTGACACTCAAAGTGTTAACCATAACCGTTAAGCGAATGTTAAAACGAACCCTAACTCGAACCATCATCATAGTATTGCTGTGTGTGTATCAGCATGGGTGGGTGGGTTAGTCTAGTGGTGAGACAGAGCACTCGCCCGCGATCACAATCATTGTTGCAGATACAAAACGTAAATATATTACTTATACAACACACTGTTACTTGGCTATAACATAATGTACATGATGTACCTTTTTTCCTATGGTATATTAGTACTTTATTTATTTGTTTTCTGATGAGACAGTGTTGCAGCATACCATTAAATTCTTTGCGCTATTCGGCAAAGCACAAATCACAGATGAGTGCACAAAGGCTACAGGATCAAGTCCCAGTAATCTGTTCCTGAAAGCAACAATCAATATGGGTTCATTCACCGTGTGTTCATCACCCTTCCTTCTCTTTATCTGAGGCAAAGAGAGACAACTAAAGCCATCCATCGCTTTTGCAGTTAGCACAATACAAGGCTCTGATTAACACTATGGAAAAAACAAAGGTACGTCATTCCCTCCCACATAACAGGATAGGTAGAAAACGTAATTCCCTGCAGTGCCGGCACCCCGTTTCTCCCAGGGCTGGACGCTAATTCAATAAGATAATTTTTTAATGATCATAATTAGCAACTTTGGAGCTAGCCTTCTTCACCAGCTTGTTCAGTGTGTTAGTGTCTCTTGAGTTGATGTTACCCCCCCCCCCCCCCCCCCCCCCCCTGGTGAAACTTTTGCAGCAGTCTCCTCAGGAGGAACAACCTGCTCTGTCCCTTCCTGTAGAGGACCCCCAGGAACATGTAGGTGACCACTGTCTCCACCACCTCCCCTCGGGTAGTGAGGGGAGTGGGGGGCGGCGGGGGGGTCTACTTGCTTCGCCGCACTCACATTTGTGGCGCAGTGAAGGTTAAGGTTACAGAAAACAGATCCAAGATGGCACTTGAGAGGCACTGCTGTCTTCATGTCCGGTGGCAGGTCAAGATCCCAGAATAGAGAGACGGCAACGTGAACGTACACAACCTCACTCTGAGGAGACACGGCGACGGAGGGAAACTCTGTCAAGGAAGATCCTATTATTATGGACACGAGCCGATTCTATAATAATGAGAAGGAAACTTGGAGAACTCGGAGAGACTCCAGCAGGTCATCCAACACGACAAACCCTCCTCCCTTTCCACGTAGGAACGATCTCAATTACACTCCAGGAAAAAAGTCCAATGCCCGTGTTCATCGCAGCGATGCGTTATGCCGACCTCAGCAACACGGCCGTGTGACTTGTTTTAACCCGTTTTCCAACAACAACGGTGTTCTATGACTTCTGAATGTGAGCTATCATCTGGCTAAATGGGCCATACTTGTAGGAGAAACACATTGTAGATGTTGGTCTTTTCATAGACTACGTTGACAATAAGGGAAATAATAACATTACACCGGCCTTCTCTTTGAATGATGACAAAAAAAAAATGCATGTACAGGCCATTTGACCATTTCTATCAACTTGTACATTTCTGGACCAATCGGATTTGTATCGAAGCACAAAGAACCAAGCCAATGTGGAAAAAAAACTAGCATGTTACAAAACGTGTCAGGCGGTTTGGTGTTTATCGACCAAGGCATTGCTAATCGATTAGTTATTGGTGCTTGTTGTGAACAGCATGGCCCCTGGGCCTCTGCAGCAGAGAGAGGCGTGTTCCAGTACCTGTGCTGAGCAGCAGCAGCACCTTCATGCACAGGTACTCGTCGTAGGACACCTGCAGCCGGACGAACTCATTGGAGATCTTCAGCATCTGCTCACACTGGTCAGTCATGAAGGGCAGCTTCATACGCTCTCTGTTGGAAGGGAGGAGAGAGGAGAGAGGGAGAGAGAGACAGAGAGACATAGAGATAATGAGAGAGAGAGAGAGAGACAGAGAGAGAGAGAGAGAGAGAGAGAGAGAGAGAGAGAGAGAGAGAGAGAGATTTAAAAAGGGATAGTTCAGAGATTTCTTTAACCCTAGCCCTATTTGCTTCTTGCCAATGATGTTGGAACGTAGATGTCACTCGTCTTGTGTCAGCTTGTACAGACGGAAGCTTGACCCCATTGACTTTGACTTGGTCGGTGGCTAACTACAGCCAACGTTAGCATGATGAACAACATGGATTGTGCTGAGAAATATCTCTCTACAGATCAACAACATAATTGTATATAGGGCTAGTGTATATAGGGCTAGGGTTGCAAAAGACATAACTATCCCTTTAAACTCAACGCTCACTGTTGCCGTTACTCAGCGTCATACAAACAGCCATCCCATGGCAGGAAACCAGGCTGTGAAATCAGCCGAGACAGGGCTCTCACACCTCACACACACACCCACCCCATTACTTTTTATCACTAAAATCAATACAGGCTCTTTCCACAGACAGCCTTGGGACGATAGCTTGATATCTCAGTGTCCAAACCTTAGCATTGTTGCCAATGACCTTTTAGACGTATTGGTATCTCTATTACTGTAAAGTAAAGATGCAGGACGAGCAAGAGCTTCTTACTGAGTCAAGAAGATGGACAATAACGATGAAGGTAATGTGGATGGAATGTTAGGCTGCCATTACTACATCATCACACCATTACACTTCTCAATGAATTGCTACTCAAACTGGCAGAGAATGACGGTTGAAGAAGCTGGGATCTGAACCGGTGCCACAGTAAGCGCAGAGCCTGCAGGGCTCTCTGGATATTCTACCAGTTTGCTCTAAAAGCCGTGAAGGACAGGGACTAGGGCTGTCACATTATTTTCAAATTTCGAATTACATTTCGAATTTACATAAAAACACGAGATTCGAACTTGAATGTTTTTCTTTTTTATAATATTATTATTATTATAAAAAAAAAAGAAGGTCAGGTCATATAGGTGGCACTGTGCTGAAAAGAATGATACCAAAACATACCACGGTAAAAAAAAGTTGCCAAAACTTTGAAAATAGCTTGACTTTTTTTTTGTTTAGTTTTTTTCTTTTTTTTTTTTACGCTGAAATTCTAATTCTAATTCGAACAATTCTGCAGGACAGAGGAGCAGTCGCAGTGGACGGCTCGTATCGCTGCGATCGCGGACTGAGCGGTTCAGGCTGTCCCTTGTCCCCACAGCCATCAGACTGTTCAACACCATATGACCCCCTTTTTTGTAAAAGTGACAGCCCTAACAGGGACAGATTTTCACATCATCATCTCGTCTTCTGCTGAAAGAAAGACCAAGGTCTTGTATTTACACGTCGACAATGATGACAAAGCGGTCGATGACCGTGCTTCCTCCTTTTCTGCACCTTGGGAATGAGCTGCAAAGTACAATTATACCTTTGAATACCTACGTCTTTTACAAACCGCTCTAAAGAAAAACCTTGACTGCGTTATCGATATCTATGGTACCGTCTCTGATATCCTGTATGTCTCTGATATATCTGGTACCGTCTCTGATATCTCTGGTACCGTCTCTGATATCTCTGGTACTGTATCTGATATATCTGGTACTGTCTCTGATATCTCTGGTACCGGCTCTGATATCTCTGGTACCATCATTGATATCTCTGGTACCATCATTGATATCTATGGTACCGTCTCTGATATCCTGTATGTCTCTGATATATCTGGTACCGTCTCTGATATCTCTGGTACCGTCTCTGATATCTCTGGTAACATCTCTGATATCTCTGGTACCGTCTCTGATATCTCTGGTACCGTCTCTGATATCTCTGGTAACATCTCTGATATCTCTGGTACCGTCTCTGATATCTCTGGTACCATCTCTGATATCTCTGGTACCGTCTCTGATATCTCTGGTACTGTATCTGATATCTCTGGTACCGTCTCTGATATCTCTGGTACCGTGATGTCTGTATAGCTCCATATCTTTAAGACAG
>NC_140172.1:35779567-35848367 GCF_963971535.1 Notolepis coatsorum
GAGGTGAGTTTGGATGGGTGTTGAGGTGAGTTTGGATGGGTGTTGAGGTGAGTTTGGATGGGTGTTGTGGTGAGTTTGGGGGGGTGTTGAGGTGAGTTTGGGGGGGGTGCTGTGGTGAGTTTGGGGGGGTGTTGAGGTGAGTTTGGATGGGTGTTGTGGTGAGTTTGGGGGGGTGTTGAGGTGAGTTTGGAGGGGTGTTGAGGTGAGTTTGGGGGGGTGTTGAGGTGAGTTTGGGGGGGTGTTGAGGTGAGTTTGGGGGGGTGTTGAGGTGAGTTTGGAGGGGTGTTGAGGTGAGTTTGGAGGGGTGTTGTGGTGAGTTTGGAGGGGGTGTTGAGGTGAGTTTGGGGGGGTGTTGAGGTGAGTTTGGAGGGGTGTTGAGGTGAGTTTGGGGGGGTGTTGAGGTGAGTTTGGAGGGGTGTTGAGGTGAGTTTGGGGGGGTGTTGTGGTGAGTTTGGGGGGGTGTTGAGGTGAGTTTGGGGGGGTGTTGAGGTGAGTTTGGGGGGGGGTGTTGTGGTGAGTTTGGCGGGGTGTTGTGGTGAGTTTGGGGGGGTGCTGTGGTGAGTTTGGGGGGGTGTTGAGGTGAGTTTGGGGGGGTGTTGTGGTGAGTTTGGATGGGTGTTGATGTGAGTTTGGATGGGTGTTGAGGTGAGTTTGGGGGGGTGTTGAGGTGAGTTTGGAGGGGTGTTGAGGTGAGTTTGGATGGGTGTTGAGGTGAGTTTGGGGGGGTGTTGTGGTGAGTTTGGATGGGTGTTGATGTGAGTTTGGATGGGTGTTGAGGTGAGTTTGGGGGGGTGTTGAGGTGAGTTTGGGGGGGTGTTGTGGTGAGTTTGGATGGGTGTTGATGTGAGTTTGGATGGGTGTTGAGGTGAGTTTGGGGGGGTGTTGAGGTGAGTTTGGAGGGGTGTTGTGGTGAGTTTGGATGGGTGTTGAGGTGAGTTTGGATGGGTGTTGAGGTGAGTTTGGGGGGGTGTTGTGGTGAGTTTGGAGGGGTGTTGAGGTGAGTTTGGATGGGTGTTGGGTGTTGAGGTGAGTTTGGATGGGTGTTGAGGTGAGTTTGGGGGGTGTTGAGGTGAGTTGTTTGGATGGGTGTTGTGGTGAGTTTGGAGGGGGTGTTGAGGTGAGTTTGGGGGGTGTTGAGGTGAGAGTTGGAGGGGGTGTTGTGGTGAGTTTGGGGGGGTGTTGAGGTGAGTTTGGGGGGGTGTTGAGGTGAGTTTGGATGGGTGTTGAGGTGAGTTTGGGGGGGTGTTGAGGTGAGTTTGGAGGGGTGTTGTGGTGAGTTTGGATGGGTGTTGAGGTGAGTTTGGAGGGGTGTTGAGGTGAGTTTGGAGGGGGGTGTTGGGGTGGGTGTTGAGGTGAGTTGGAGGGGTGTGGAGGTGAGTTTGGGGGGTGTGGGTGAGTTTGGTGGGGTGTGGGTGAGTTTGGGGGGGGTGTTGTGGTGGTTGGTGGGTGTTGAGGTGGTTGGTGGGTGTGTGTTGGGGTGGGGGGTGTGGGTGGTTTGGAGGGGTGTGTGGGTGGGTGGGGGGTGTTGTGGGTGGTGTGGGGGGTGTTGGGTGGGGTGTGGGGGGGTGTTGGGGGGGTGTTGGGTGGGTGGTGGGGTGGTGGGGTGGGGGTGTGGGTGGTGGGGGGGGTGGGGGTGTTGGGTGGGGTGTGAGGTGAGTTTGGGGGGGTGTTGAGGTGAGTTTGGGGGGTGTGAGGTGAGTTGGGGGGGTGTTGGGTGGTTGGGGGGGTGTTGTGGTGGTTGGTGGGTGTGGGGTGGTTGGAGGGGTGTGGGGGTGGTGGGTGGTGGGGTGGGTGGGGGTGGTGTGGGGTGGGGTGTGGGTGGTTGGGGGGGTGTTGTGGTGAGTTTGGGGGGTGTTGGGTGGTTGGGGGGGGTGTGGTGGGTGGTGGGGGGGTGTTGGGTGGTTGGGGGGGTGTTGAGGTGGTTGGGGGGGTGTTGGGTGGTTTGGGGGGGTGTGGTGGGTGGTTTGGGGGTGGGGGGTGTGGTGGGGTGGTTGGGGGGTGTGGGTGTGGGGGGGTGGGGGGGTGGGGTGGGGGGGTGGTGTGGGGGTGGGGGGGTGTGGGGGTGGGGGGTGGTGTGGGTGGTTGGGGGGGTGTTGTGGTGAGTTGGGGGGTGTTGTGGTGAGTTTGGGGGGTGTTGGGTGAGTTTGGGGGGTGTGGGTGAGTTGGGGGGGTGTGGTGGTGGGGGGTGTGGGGTGGGGGTGGGTGGGGTGTGGTGGGGGTTGGGTGGGTGTGGTGGGGTGGTGGGTGTGGGTGAGTTTGGATGGGTGTTGTGGTGAGTTTGGATGGGTGTTGTGGTGAGTTTGGATGGGTGTTGAGGTGAGTTTGGATGGGTGTTGTGGTGAGTAGGCCTGCCGCGATAAGCAATAAATCGATTAATTGCCGCGATAATTAAAATGAATGCAATGATTTTGACGGCGCGATTAATTGCTATTTGCGCGTTTGTTTTAATGAGGCGGAACCAGTGCCCCTTGTCAGTCACTGTCCGTGTTGGGAGGCGGGCCGCTGGCTTTACTACAGAGCACAGCACAGGAGCTCCGTGGGGCTAACGTTACCCCTCATTGTGTCTATTCTACTAGCATTAACGTTACTCATACAAACAGAGTAAACACAGTTTTCAATCAATCAATCAATAACATTAACGAGACCCTCGTTGTGTCTATTCTGCTAACGCTAACGTTACCTCTCATTGTGTCTATTCTACAAGCGCTAACGTTAACGAGCATTAGGCTAACAAGCTGTAACGTTACCAGTCGCGTCTATTTGCTAACGTTAGCATTAGGTAATAACCGGTTTAAAATGGATGGTGATTACCTCACGTTGTGTCTATTCTACTAGCATTAACGTTACTCATACAAACAATCAATAGCGAGTTAAATTGATCACGCTATGTACGATAGCCATGCTAAAACGCTAGCACAACATTAGCACCTAACCTAACAACAAGCCTTAACAAGTCAGCGATCTTTTTGCGAGACTAAACTCTCCGCTCGGTGGCAAATTGTGTTGATGTCGGTTTTGTTTAATCAATAAATGAGGCAGAATACACAGTGACTGTATCCTTTGTTTATTGCACTTGTGCCTGCTGCAAACATAATGATTATGAAATCCTAGAGACGCGTCTCTATTCAGTGGTCTGCAGTGTTTCACGTGACTTTTCTGGTACCCAAAAAGTACCTGATAATCACAACAATACTCCCGGTCCGGTCGGTGGGCTTCAAAACAAAAGTCTTAAACACCGGAAAAGACGGAGCGGTGGGCTTCGAAATAAAAGTTTTGGGAAATAAATGTCTCCAAAAAAAAATTCTCTAACCGGTCGCAATAATATCGCTTATCGCGATATTTTCGGGGGCAATTAATCGCCCAGCAAAATGTGTTATCGTGGCAGGCCTAGTGGTGAGTTTGGATGGGTGTTGTGGTGAGTTTGGATGGGTGTTGTGGTGAGTTTGGATGGGTGTTGTGGTGAGTTTGGATGGGTGTTGTGGTGAGTTTGGATGGGTGTTGTGGTGAGTTTGGATGGGTGTTGTGGTGAGTTTGGATGGGTGTTGTGGTGAGCAACATGCCTGGCTCATGAAACCTAGACCAGACTGTCCAACTAGACAACGTAGTTCTAAAATGAAACCAGATTTAGCCGTGGCATTGCCTATTTCTCACCAAAAATGTTGTCAGCAGCATATTTTAGTGAACCCTTTGGACTGTGGAAAAAGAGAGAAAGTTCACGTGCAAGCTGCCATGTTTTTTTTCCTGTTTGAAAATGGGAAGAGTCTGTTGCGAGGGGGCACCCGTGGAGCGGCCGGTGGAGTGGAGCAGCGTGTCCCCCTGGCGACGCGTCCTCGCTGGGTCTGGAGGATGAGCACCGGAGGCAGGAGCAAACACAGCGCCAAGCCGATGCTAACAAGAGACTCAGTCAGTCAGGAGGCAAGACGTGATTCCAGACGGTTTACACCCTCTTTCTAGTTCTTAGTATCACAATCTCACTAATCTGTTTTATAGATAGGAAGCATTCATGTTATTAATAAGGCTGTGACTAAAAGATGACCACACCTCAAAAGGGCTTTGTATAGTTTCATAGAATCAACACATCAGTAGTCTCATGACTAACACTGAAACCTGAAAACCTGCTTGTTGGATAAGGCCTTAACAATCAATCCTCACTGCAGAGTGAGTGTGTTACTTACTCCATGAGGACTGGATAATACACCAGCACCTCACTGATTCACACTGTAGGGAAATGGTATTTGAATAGACTTCAATTGACATATCTCAAGCTCCGCCCTCTATTCTTGATCCTCCAATCACAACTGTTGCTTCCTTTAAGATCCATATAAGAGACATTGATCGCAATGAGAAAAACCTGTATAAATAAATACATATAAATAAAGGACAAATAAATAAAAACATTCATAAAACCCTAACCCTCCCTGGCCAGCCACTATAACAAGCGCCAACACTAACACTAACCCTCCCTGGCCAGCCACTATAACACCCCCCCCCCCCCCCCCCCCCCCCCTGGCCCACAGCCACTATAACAAACAGCCTACCAACCTGTGGGCAACACTATGGGTGGAGGGGGAGGGATAGAACATAATATGTTTTTAAGGGAAACAACTACAATGTACTGTATGCCTATAGGCAATGATTAGGACTCATGGGGATTTTTTTTTATTGAATGTACCTGCATATTATTATGCAAGGCATTGATGGAATATGTGAGAATGACCTTGTACTGTTGGTCTACAGAGAGCATTATGCTGGCCCACACAGGACGGGTGAGTGTGAAAATGACTGTGAATATCAATGTGCTAGTTTGCATCGTCTCATCGGTCTCACCGTATGTAACAGCTGTGGAAATAGATCAATTACTAAAGCCTCTACGTGTAGAATTCTCAACAATAATATTTCATCATTGTCAGATTAGTTGTAATTAGTGCTGTCAGGCGATTAAAAACATGTATCTAATTAATTACAGGATTTGTAATTAATTAATCTAATTAATCACATTTTAATCGCATAACCATTTTATGCCTGATATTCTATATTCTATAATCATATTTAACGCGATAAACTGACAGCCCTAGTTGTAATAGCTTGGTATGCACAAATGAGACCACTGCCAAAACAATTGGTAGCTTAATTATCATGCTAAGATGACATTTCCCATAAAAGCGGATTGCTTCCTTGGGAACAGGGTGGAAAGGAACCAGACCTGATCATCATGACATAAGAGCAAAATGGCAGCCGTGTGAATATGGTAAATTCTCATCCACTCACATCATGTTTTTGTAATAATCCTGCCAAGGAATGGACAATTTGACAATGATGTATTGATGTCAAAACCCTCCATGTAGGGGCTCTAATAAAAAAAATAGTTTTCAATAACGTCCCAGTGTCTGCTGTCTGGAGTGTAGCCTGTCTAGACTGCAAGATGGGTTTATGGTCCAGCGTCCTCAAAGTCACTCAGCTGTTTCCCCTGACCCAGACATGGCCATCAATGCCAGAAAAGGTACATTAGGTCTAAAAACTCTCAAATCATGATTTTGCTGGCATTGTGTACAGGATTCTACATAATCTGCATATATAACAATATAATATATAATATAATACAACAATGCAAATATATGCTGTATGTGTGTACGTATGTATGTCCGGCCTACTCATCTATGATGCGGTGACATCTTTTTGAAACAACCGTGTTTACCTTCTAGGTTCATGCCGGCTTGAAGACACTTCCGAAAGCGGCAGGCCGGACAGTTCTTCCTGCGGATCTTGTCAATGATGCAGTCGTTTCTGCCCGCACACAAGTAGTTGTGTTGTCCTGTATGGGAGAATGAGGATGAAAGAGGGAGTTATTAGCTAGCTAAGAAGGTTTGAGAAGGATTAAGCCCTAGCAGTGTATATTGTGACCACACTAAGTGCCTGTTACAGGTCTAAAGGTAACCCAAACGAATCGCTGACACCCGACCAGTGCGGTGGCCCTTCTTAGTTGATTAATCATTCAGTCTGGTCTTAGTTGATTAATCATTCAGTCTGGTCTTAGTTGATTCATAGTCGATTCATCATTCAGTCTGGTCTTAGTTGATTAATCATTCAGTCTGGTCTTAGTTGATTAATCATTCAGTCTGGTCTTAGTTGATTCATAGTTGATTAATCATTCAGTCTGGTCTTAGTTGATTAATCATTCAGTCTGGTCTTAGTCGATTAATCATTCAGTCTGGTCTTAGTTGATTAATCATTCAGTCTGGTCTTAGTTGATTAATCATTCAGTCTGGTCTTAGTTGATTCATAGTTGATTAATCATTCAGTCTGGTCTTAGTCGATTAATCATTCAGTCTGGTCTTAGTTGATTACTCATTCAGTCTGGTCTTAGTTGATTAATCATTCAGGCTGGTCTTAGTCGATTAATCATTCAGTCTGGTCTTAGTTGATTAATCATTCAGTCTGGTCTTAGTTGATTAATCATTCAGTCTGGTCTTAGTTGATTAATCATTCAGTCTGGTCTTAGTTGATTAATCATTCAGTCTGGTCTTAGTTGATTAATCATTCTGTCTGGTCTTAGTTGATTAATCATTCAGTCTGGTCTTAGTTGATTAATCATTCAGTCTGGTCTTAGTTGATTAATCATTCTGTCTGGTCTTAGTTGATTAATCATTCAGTCTGGTCTTAGTTGATTAATCATTCAGTCTGGTCTTAGTTGATTAATCATTCTGTCTGGTCTTAGTTGATTAATCATTCAGTCTGGTCTTAGTTGATCAATCATTCAGTCTGGTCTTAGTTGATTAATCATTCAGTCTGGTCTGATGAGTAATGTTTTTTTTTTTAATATTTTTTCCCCCCAACACATTTCCTGAAAAATTACAAGCACATCTCTGGTAAGCACTATTGTATTATTGCACAATCGATGCGGGCATGACCACCCGCATTTCACTGTATGCCTTGGTATGTACAGATGCAGCTCTTAGGACTCTGTATGTGACAAATAAACCTCTTGATTCTTGATTCTTCACTACATTTAAAGAGGTCCTTCTGCACGATTGCATGTAAAAACACAATTTTAAAGATCCCTCTGTTAAATCATCTCATCAATAGGTCGAGCAAATCCATGAGTATTAGTGGACAGAGAGCCAGGCCACTGATGCAGTACGCTCACGTCCTCGTGCCTACAGTTATGAAGCAGAGCTGATCGCAATGCGCTCTGCCAAGAACATTTCTGTTCAAACTGCACAACCCCAGCAAGCAACTGTAGTAGTAAATTAATAACTAGGTCAGCACAGCACAGTTCAGTTCAGTTTGAGTAGACAGTGTGAAATACAGAATATTTGTTTTTATTACAGGGTTCCCACAGACATTGCAAAATGAAATTCAAGGACTTTTAAGTACTTTTCCAAGCACTATTTTTCATTTTAAAGGAGGTCACTCAAAGGATACAATTCACGTTTAATGTTTTAAATGCTGTTTTTTCTTCTTGGCCTGCTTGCCAGCTTGAGCAAGCTAGAGCATCACACGCAAAGAAGAAATGAGGAAAAGCAGTTGGAGATTTTATCAGAGTCAGATTTTATTAAAAAAAACAGAACAAAAAAAAACATTTATTGATTCAGAACAATTTGATCATGGATGAACAAAACATTCAATGTGAATGGTTGATTTGAATTTCAAGGACTTTTTAAGCACCTTGTTAAAAATGAGCTGTTTAAGGAATTCCAGGCCTTGACTTTTTTTGGTCACAAAGCAAGCACTTTAAGCACTTCAAGGACCTTGTGCGAACCCTGTTATTATTATTCCACTCACAGGATCTATTGTATGTCTCTTCAGATATAAAGTGAGGTTCAGAGTGCATTACAGTGTGTTTCTGCTAGTACTGTGGGGTTAGTTATCTTATAAATTATATAAAAGGCCTGGGGGAGGAGTCAGCTGGATCCTATCTCTCCAACACCAACACATGATTTGGGGCTCAATCTATCCCCTAGCCTAACATTATTATTAAGAAGTACTGACACTCCATGTGAGGAACAAGCAGACAAGACAACGGCTAAATTCATGGTAATCATTTAATATCTCAGACGAAGAACCAGATAACTCTGTTTTTACGTTTTTGGCAGAACAATGTTATCAAACTGTATTACCTAAATATGGTAAGTGTGTTGTGTACATTTATAGTTATAGTCTGTAGAGGTTGAGTACTTTCTGGTGATATATCACATTCACCCTCCAAGTGAGTTACATGGTTCTTCGTCTAGGGGGTTCAATTGGTCTTAGATGCTCTTTTCTTTGTACAGTAACAATTTTTGGAAAGTAAATTTTTAACACACTTGGTTCTATGTAACTTATTTAGATGGTATGATTAGGGGAAATACGCGCTGACTCTATGTAACTTCTTTAGATGGTATGATTAGGGGGAATATGCTCTGTTCAAGGTTTTACAAAATGGTCGCCTCTCCCGGATTATACAGACATTCCAAAGAGGAAAATGTATCTATATAGCACTTTAACCTATTCCTAAACTAACGTATTGATGATAATATACATTCTAAATGTTGTTGTAACATGTTCATGATGTTTATACTTGAATACGTTTGAAATAAAAATGGCTAGTTTTATAGAACAGTCCAGAAATATTGATTTATGACCATTATGTCATTTGCGGTCCGCCGACGGACCGCACGGGCGGAAGAGGTTAATGCATTGCCGAAAGATCGGATCGGGAAAAATCGGTATCGGCAGATACTCAAAATCACATGATCGGGATCGGATCGGGATAAAAAAAATGCGACCGGGATATCCCTAGTTCTTGGTATTGATTTCTGACATGTTACACATGTTTCTTGGTATTGATTTCTGACATGTTACACATGTTTCTTGGTATTGCTTGCTGACATGGTACACATGGTTCTTGGTACATTTTCTGATAACCTGTTCTGGCCTGGAATCAGACCAATATCCAATACCAGAGAGAGAGGAGAGTGATTACTTAATACGCTGACTTGAATGACTATCAATCAGCCTTCACAGAAAATGATGCCTGCTGTTCTGCTGTATATCCTTCATTTAGTCGTCACTAAATTTCCGCCGGGCGGAAACAATTGGCACTCGCCCTATTTGTACGTTTCTAATTCAGATTTGAGTGAACAGGCTAAACGGAAACATTTAATCTATTCAGTAACTCAATTAACTGCTTTTCAAGGAACTTTCAAAGCAATTCTTAAAAGCCAATCTAATATAATCAAATGTAATCAATTACTGATTATAGTCAGATTATAGTCCTCCTCCTCCTACTTTTGATCCATGAAGCCTGTTTTCTGCACCCTGTCCAGCTGCTAGACCATCTCCTGCAGAACATTGTGACTTTGGTATTCAAGCTCTCCCTTCAACTGGCTCACAGAAGCTGCTAATGTCCTAATTCCAATAGCTGGCGCTGGCCTATAAGGCCACGAAGAGAAAAGGATTCCTAATGATTCCTCCCAACCACCAGGCCAGATGGGATTTTAAGAAGAGGAAGAGACACGTCCACCAATGTTCTCGAGGATGTTATTCAGCAGTGGGAGACAACACTACTTTTTACAATGTGATTTTGTCTCCCAGTGGTGAAGGGGAAGCCATTTTCTTTACATTTCTGTGATGACTCTGAACCATCCTCTACTCATAATGCTGGCGGTGCAGCCCCACAGTATGCCCCAGATACTGGGCACGTGCTTCCCTGCAGCAGCCTGCCAATTGCTCCAGCTGGTCTAGAGACTATTCTCCCTGCTGCATCCCCAGTTGTAGAAAGTAGGGCTGGGCGATATGTAAAATATTTCATATCACGATATCCAGAAGCCCTTTTTTCAATATTGATATACACAGTATATCACAATATTTGCTTAGGTGTGAGAAATCAGATAATCCCGTCAGATAATCCAAAACAACGTTTATCATTGGTCCTGTATGGTAATGGGAAGTGTGATGCTATCAACAGAAACTGTAATTTTCAGAAGTCCTTTTGTAAAAAAAAAAATCACAAATTATGATTGATGTGCAGATTTAGAATCACAATCAACGTGTAAAATCTGCAAGACAATCTTTTTTGTATATGTATCAATACAGTATATTGCCCAGCCCTAGTGGAAAGAAAGACCTCACCTCAATCAGGTCTACAAAGTCATTCCGTTATAGACATATATAGTATCTCGTCAAGCTACACCTTAACCAACATCTCTCCATTCCTCCTCTACCTGTACTTTACCTTTGCTCCTAGTCCCTGCTTGCTCCTCCAAAAGAAAAAGTCATGCTTTTCTCATTCTTACCATTGTATTGTATACCTGTGTTCACGTCATTTTCATGATCCAGTCACATCAGAATGCATTAACTGATGCTCCCAAGTTGGATTTTGTTGGCAATATTTGCCCTCTGCATAGTCTGGACTCTGGACACATTCCAGTTCAAATAAATGAAAGAGGAAGACTGAGGAAAAAGCGATGCAAACACAGATTTAAATACATGGAAATGTACAGCCATGGAAGATGATCAGATCTTCATGATAAGATCTAAAAAATCACCATTGGATAAGTGTAACCATAGTCTGTCAGGGCTGTGACGTCCAGCTCCTCTACTAACCCGGTCTCCTCCTCTCCCTAGTGTGTCTCTCTCCTTGTGTTTTCCCCTGCAGACCCAGCAGATGTCCTTGTGTGTCTCCCACATGCTCCAGTCTCTGTGTATCGCCAGCTGTTTTCAGTCATCAGCCCATGTTGAACTAACGTTGTCTTCCCCAGTTAGTCAGTGCTTGTTTGCCAGGCCGTGTTCCCCAGTGTGCCTGTTGTTACTAGCGGCTATCTATAGTAGTTGTTTGTGTGTATGTGAAGCCGGTTAGTATGTCCCTCTACTTATCCTGAAGCTGCATGCCTGCTTCATCATTAAATACGCCCATTGTTGGGTTTCCTCGTCATTTGCCTCCCGTCTACTGTCTGCACTTGGGTCCACATTCATGCCTGGTTGTTACAGTACGAACAAGGGATGACAACACTCCAGTTATCCCACCACAAGGTACCACCATTGGCTGTCATGAACAGCTCCTCTGAGATGTCGTGATGGAGCTCCAGCACATCACTACCCGTCTCTGCCCGTCACCCAGTACTGCCCTGGTTTCTACCTCTCCACCTGCCGCCCAGCCACCAGACAGCCACCACCCAGCCACCCCACAGCCCGTCTGCCGCCTGGGAACCCCACACACCTTCACCGGAGTAGTATCATGGTGATCCGGGAAGCTGCTGCACCTTTCTATGGAAAAGTCAGTGGAGGATTGCACAGAAATGCTGTTTGTACTGGCCACATCTCATTTCTATCAGCCTGTTCAAAGAGCAGGCTCACTAATAGGAGAGGGAATACTGGTGAGCCGATCCAAAACCCTATGTCCTCGTTCCTACTTTGCTGCTACTCTCACCTGGGATGCCCAGACTCATCCTTTGCAGGTCATTGTGGTCTTTCGTCAAATCGTCCTTGGTCCATCGACTGGGCGTTACCACCATATCCATGGAGTTCTGGATTGAAGTCAACCCCTTTGACCGCCCTCGCCTCATGTTCCTCCTCTCTCCTCTGGACCCCCGGCGCTGGCAAGGTCTTCCTCAAGCTCAAAGGTGGGTTCACCTCTGCCCCCATCCTGGTTCATCCTGACCCGTCTCTTCCTTTTATTGTAGAGGTTGATGCTTCTGATGTGGGGTGTGGGGGCCATCCTGTCTCAGTGCTCGTCCAAAGACCAGAACACTCCTTTCTCTCTCTCCAGCAGGGGAGAATTAGGTTGACAACAATGTTCCTGAAACAATCCTGCCAGCCTCCTGCGTGTAGCTGCCGTATCTTGGGCTGTGGAGAATGTGGTCAGGGAGGCCTAGCGTTCTCATCCTGACCCCTGTAATGGACCCCGTTAGTCGCCTGTTTGTTCCAGATTCTGTCCGTTCCCAAGTCCTCTAGTGGGGCTATTCATCCAACCTCATCTGGCATCCTGGCATCACCCGCACACTGCCATTCCTGTATCCGCAGTTCTGGTGGCCCGCCATGGAGAAAGACACCCGGTCATTCCTCTTTGCCTGTTCCCATCTGTGCTCAAACAAGACTCCCTATCATGCTCCATCTGGTCTCACGCAGCCCCTTCCTGTCACTCGTCGTCCCTGGTCTCACATCTGCCTGGACTTTGTGACTGGCCTGCCCCCCTCAACACTACCATCCGGGCTGTTGGCGACCGGTTCTCCAAGTCCACTCATTTCATCCCCCTGACCAAACTGCCCTCAGCCAAAGAAACTGCCCAGTTCATGGTTCAGCACGTTTTCGGGCTCCATGGTCTCCCCACAGACATTATCTTGGATCAGCGCCTCGGTTCACCACCCCCCTGTTCTGGAGGGCTCATCGGTTCCTCTGTCAGCCTGTCTTCTGGCTTCCACACCCAGACCAACGGTCAGTCAGAGCGAGCCAACCAAGACCTCCCTGCGTTGCCTCGTCTCCTCCATCCCCACCACCCTAAGTCTGCAGTTGGTCTGGGTGGAATATGCCCATGAATGATATCCCCCTTCCATTGTGCTCATGGTTACCAGTCACCGATTTTCCCGGACCAGGAGAGGGAGGTCACTGTACCGTCAGTGCAGGAGTTTGTTTGCCGCCATCGTCTGACCTGGAAGAAAGCACGCTCCACCCTGCTTTGCATAGCTTCTAGGTACTGGAGACAGGCGGAGTGTTTCACAGTAGACTGGAGCGTTTATCTCCCTGGCCAGAAGGTGTGGCTCTCCACCCGCAACCCACCGCTTAGGATGGAGTCATACAGTAGAAGATGGCTTCCAAGTTCATCTGCCCGTTCCCCATCGCAGAGGTCATCAATCGCTCTGCAGTCCGCCTCCAGCTCCCCCGCTCCCTTCGTGAGTGACCGCCCCCCATTCCATGTATCATGTGTGAGGCCAGATTTCTCCAGCCCCCTGGTTCGTGATCCCCGACCTCCCCGCCACTTCCCCACGTCATCGAGGGCTCTGACGCTTATGCTCTGACGTTCACCATCATGGCAGGGGCCTCCAGTACCTGGTTGACTGGGGGGCTTGGACCCAACACTGATCACTGACTTCCACCAACGTCATCCTGGTCGGCCCTGGTGGGACATCAGGAGCTGTCCCTGGGGGGGGGGGGGGTCCTCTACTAACCCTGTCTCCCCCATCTCCCTAGTGTCTCTCTCTTATGTTGTCTCCCCCAGTTAGTCAGTGCCTGTTTGTCAGCCTGTGTTCCCCAGTGTTCCTGTCTTTACTAGACGCTACTTATACTAGTTATTTGTTTGTATGTTATGTGCCAGTGAAGCCAGTAGGGCTGTCTTAAATACTTCGAAGCTTCATTCGATGGCACAAGCTTCGATGTGTGTGTGTGTGTGTGCATGGGGCCATTTGGGTGTGTGCATAGTTTAGTCTACACAGGCCATATTTCAAATAATCAAAATCTTACTTCATTCATCTTAAACATTCTTGATTTGGGGGATTGGTAGTTCCCATGAAATCTGAAGTTGTTCAAACGACAACAGCGATCCACCTTGAATTAAATCACACAGCCGTGTTGGCTGTGTCACAGTCACGAAAGGGGCTACTTAATTCATTAATCCAATCCACTTTATTTATAGAGCACATTTAAAAACAACAAAGTTTACCAAAGTGCTGTACAAGTCCCACAACATAAGATAAAAAAAAAAAAAAAAAAAAAAAAAATTATATAAAAAAAAAAGATTTAAAATTTTTTTTAATTCGAAGCTTCGAATTAAAATCGAAGCTCGGCCCCGAAGCTTCGATTGCCAAAAAAAAATTCGAAGGTCAGCCCTAGAAGCCAGTAATATTTCCCTATATTTATCCAGTACCTGACTGCCTTCTTCATCATTAAATACACCATTGCTGGGTTTCCTCGTCATCTGCCTCCTGTCTACTGTCTGCACTTGGGTCCACATTCCTGCCTGGTTGTCTACAATTGAATGATGATTTAATCTTCTTTTGGATGTATTCTTTATAAAAGTGTCACGCTTATCCAGATCGGTTTGCTTCAAATGCTATAGCCTATGCTCTCCAATTAGTATTTACTGCCAGCTAGCTATCCTTTACTATGTGTACATACAGTGAGAGGATTATGACTATTGGTATTAAGACAAAGTGAATAGTGTATCAAATGCCCTTTTCTGTTTTGTACCAAATGCCCTTTTCTGTTTCGTATCATCAACATGCCCTTTGGCTCTGGAAACCACTGTAAGCTCTGATCTTTGAAATAGCACAGGTCAGTAGGATCCACGGTGTCTGATGCATCTTTTTGAACTGAAGGGCATTCAATAATACTGTTCCCGTCTTAGAATTCTGAGAGTATATTGTGCAACTTGTTTGCTTATATTGCCTATGAACTCACACTAGTTTGCTTTTATACACCATGACACAGGAGGGCCTAAGCTTAACACACACAGCATTTGCATTATCAAACACGGCAAACCTGGGACATCCAATGGCAATCTAGGCTAAATTATGTTACAGAACAGTGGTGGACAAGTATGATGGTGGTCAGGGCCAAATAATATCTGTAGTCACTAATTGTGTATTAGTAGATCATGCACTAATCTACACTACAAAAACACAATGTAATGTAATACAGTTGGATCCAAAGACACAACCAGAATATTAATGACCAAATGCTAAGACCATATGCAGGCATGCGTAATATACTGTGCATCACCTGAACCAAAGCATTTAGTTAAACTAGTTGCAAAGTGAATAATTAATAAAGGCAGGTGTAAAGCATTAGCCAAATATGTTTCACATTCATATGAATTCTCCCAAATTATAGCATTGTTGGATTCATGCCAACATCTCAACTATAAGTGATACAGCCCTTGGCAGCTATGGATGCACACAGAGGCTGATGATCAGTCTGGGGGCCAGGATCTAGAGGGTGCGATGCCCATATACTGCCCACGGAGCTGCCAGTTGCAGCCATCACTGCTGTATGAGAAAGCGATTGAGGAAGCAATTGCAAACAACAGCGTAATCACCACACTCTGACATCCGTAAATCGTGCCAGCTGAATCCCATTGATATCCTCGCTCTCTCTCTCTAATCCTGCCCTGATCTGCTAATGAGGGCCTGGCATCCCCCGCCTGCTCTGGTTGGCAGCGTTCCTGCTGTGCTGGTGATAGACTGTTAGCTAACACTGGCATGAGCTCTGCACTGCTCACGCCTCATTTTCTGGCCATCTGCGCGACTGCTGCGGACTCCCGACTGCCGGTGGCACATGAGTCCTTCAGAGCCAACGGGTAGCTATCATCAAGCAATGATCATTTCTTTAGTACCGGCATTGGAGCTTCTGCATAGCTCTTATAGGTATTCATCACTTTCCCAGCAGTGACAGTAGCTAATGGCATGATGTATTCAGGACTACACACTTCACTTAGCACTGGTACAGGTTGCACAGGTTGCACTGGTACAGGTTGTACAGGTTGCACTGGTAAAGGTTGTACAGGTTGCACTGGTAAAGGTTGTACAGGTTGCACTGGTAAAGGTTGTACAGGTTGCACTGGTAAAGGTTGTACAGGTTGCACTGGTAAAGGTTGTACAGGTTGCACTGGTAAAGGTTGCACAGTGCTACGGTCGTTGAGGTCCTGCTGTACAAAGATAGTATTCTCACATTATTATTTTGGTGTGATCGACCAGTAGATTCTACACTTGCATCATACTGGTCCATCACACCAAAATCTCCACTAAAACCACGGACAAGTTTTATGGTGATACTAATCTTAGGAAATATTAGAAATATACTAACTTTAGAAATATAGTATACTAATTTGACCAAATAGGAGCCCCTCAAGGAATTTGTTATCACAAATTTGCAAATACAGCAACTTCCCACAAATACTACAAGGTCATTCTAATCCACAACATAAAACTTTTTAATATAGGTCCTACAAAATGCCATTCAGAGTGTGTTAAAAATATATATATATAGGAAAAAGAGGATGTTAACCCAAGACAGTCACATCAAATGTCTTAAACATGTATTATATGTGTATTATACAATATACTGTGTATATATGTATATTACTGTAAAACTTTATTATAAAAAGTATTTGCTTCAATCATTGAACACGACCGGCCTATAGTAGTATTGGAACTTTCACACAAAATTCTTGCTCAGTAAAGATTGGAAATACTATCAAATAGTTTGTTTAATCCACCTTGGTATTGGTACAGCTCTCATCAGAACCCAGGCCAGGGACAGTCTCAGAGAGTTGCACTCAGTGTACAAGTGTCACTACTAACTGTAAAATTACAGTTGTCATGCAGGCACGCTGTACTTGTTTTGAAGGTAACATTATGCAGTGATGACGAGGAGCAGTGTTAAATCATGGATGATCACTGTGTGTGTGTTGTTGTGTGGGTGTTTGGTAGACGGCTTTGTTTTGTATTGTGGGTGTGAGAGAGAGAGAGAGAGAGGAGAGAGAAAGAGAGAGAGAGCTACATGTGGCCCACTGCACATCAAGTTTGATCAGTGAATCAATGAAGATAGAGAGAGAACAGAGAGATGAATATAGAGAGAGAGAAAGAGAGAGAGAGAGAGATGAAGATAGAGAGAGAACAGAGAGATGAAGATAGAGAGAGAACAGAGAGATGAAGATAGAGGGAGAGAGAGATGAAGATAGAGAGAAAGAGATGAGGAGAGAGAGAGAGAGAGAGAGAGAGAGAGAGAGAGAGAGAGAGATGAAGAGAGAGAGAGAGAGAGAGAGATGAAGAGAGAGAGAGAGATGAAGATAGAGAGAGAACAGATAGATGAAGATAGAGAGAGAACAGAGACATGTCTGGCTGCTGTGCATTTCCTAATGTGCGTTAACTAATGATTGTAAATGATGAAAAAATACTTTATTAAATATAAAAGGGACTTGTTTAATTGGGACTCAGCTTGTTCAGAACTGTAACGGTATATCATATTTGTTATTATTACTATTACTACCTTATAACAACCAAATATCTTGGCCATATATACTTTATTGTATGTCATGCTGATAATTTTTTACATATACCTGAACGGTGTCCTCTGCATTTAACCCACCAGTTAGGGACTAGCTAGTAGAGACGATTGTTATCGGGTTCCGATATGACGGCATTCACATATTGGATATCGGTTTGACTTTGACCTCACATTTAAATAAAAAAATGTGGAATACATTTAAATGCAATGCATTGTTAGTATATTTTTTGCTGTAGAAAGAACTAAAGAAGTGCTGTGTGTTTATTACACCCTCATGTAACCTTACAATGATAATAACAATTATAAATTTTTTATTTTATTTATAATATAAATGATTAAATAGTTATTATTCCAAGAAAAAATAGCTCTAGTATCGGTATTGGCAGATATCCAAATTCAGGTATCGGTATCAGAACTGATCGGTGCATCTCTACTAGTTAGGTGCAGTGGGCAGTCATAGTCCGGCACCCAGGGACCAACTCCAGTCTCAACCTATATTCCTAGCATGCGTGTCTAGACTGGACTGGACTGAGGCCCCGTTTAGACGGAAACGCTAGCAGGTGAATCCGCAAAAATATTTTTTCGGATGTGCCTTTCGTTTATACGGAAACGGCGTTTTTACGGGGTGAAACCGCAAAAAAGTGAGACTACCTTCCAGGGTGGAATTCCTAGAAACGCAAAAGCTTTGCGCTCTCGTCTAAACTGTTAAAACGTATAAATCTGATAAAACGATGACGAAAGGTTTGTCACGGCTCTGGTCGCGCGTACTGCTTACGTCACAGGTAGCAGGTATGCGCCAGTAGCCGAGACGTAAACAAAGCAAGTATGTCTGACTTATATCAACGGAGATCACCTGAAGGCTACATTGGCAGTACTTTTAACCCTTTCACTGCCACACGACAGAAGGTTACCCCTTTACTCCCTTTACTATCACACAACCGGCTGTCGTGTGGCAGTGAAAGGGTTAAATACACAAGAATCTGTCCCGCGGCGTGAGTGGACCCACTGTCTGTGAGTGACTCTGCTTTGGTGCAATCACATTCCCCATCCACAGTCTGCGAATCAGAGGCAGAGTAGGGCGGGTCTTCACAGCACGTCATGTGACATATGCGCCAATCGTGTGACAGCGGGTCTCCGTCGTTACAGCGTCGTCTGCACGGAGAATTCCACTCCAAAACGCTCGTCTAAACGTAAAATTAAAAGTGAAACCGCAAGATGACTTTTGCGGTTTCTGTTCACAAAACGCTCGTCTAAACGGGGCCTGAATGAAACAACAGTTCACATTGGTTGGAATAAACACAGGACAACTCTGAAATCCTGAAAGGACAGACTTAGCTGCTGTCTATGATACAAAGAATGTGATGAAAATGGACCAGGCTTGGTTGGACAACACAGCCTGATAACACTTATTAGTAATAAAAACACACACACAAGACACCTACAGCACATAAAATGAATGAACAACAACCCAGCACAAGCAAATCACGAAATTCTAGGTGAATTTGGGTTAGGTGCAAAAAAGAAAAGGCCTCATTAGAGTTAAGAGAGTGGCTGTTGTTATTATTCTTATTATTATTGTTGTTATTATCATGCAGGGGAGGGTGTGCGGAGCATGGGTTCATCAATCACATTTGAAAACTCTACCTCCCGTGATGGAAAGTGATGACAACATGAAAATGTTTAAGAACTGATTAGATGACACACGATCACTGTGAAAGGCAAATTACATTGATTGGATGAGTTTTAAAAAAACAGCACAAATTGCATGCATTAAATAGCTGAGCATAGGGGGAAGGAAGTGCATGTGTGTTCAGACTGAGTGGATTGGTCAGTGGTAGAGTTATATAAGGACATGAGTGAAGCAGAAGCAATAGTATTATTATAATCATCATCATCATCATTATTATTATTATTATCATTGTTATTATTAAAGGTGCATTTATTTACCATCTGTGTTTTGTCGTGCTCTCCATCCTTCACCATAGAGAGAACCGGAGTATGGAGAGGGAGAGAGAAACAAAAATAACAGATATAACTTTCTTATTGGTATGCAGCTGTGTTCAAGATAGTAGCCTATTTTAAACTTGATTCACACTTCACTTGGAAACTCTTGACACTGTAATTTACACTAAACTAGTACAGTCCAATCATATTTGATACGATAAGTAATAGGCCTATATGACAGGATATAGTACAAAGGAAAGTATTTTTTGTTTTTACTTTGTTCTGAGCTCATAGTGTTCATCATTATGCACCATGACAATGGTTAATATCTGTTACTTTTGCATTCACATTCAGGGCTGAGTTTTATGATATATCGGTACAGTAACCTGATGAGACTGTAAGAGCCCACTGATGAGCGAACATTTGAATACATAACTCTATTTCAATATGTCAATGTTACTGTGCATTATTCTACAGGAGAAAATATTCCAACACTGCAAAACACCTTCGTTATAAATTTGTGAATGCTTTTCAATGCCTGAATACTCTGCAAACACAAGGCTCACTGTACAAATACAACATGTTGCATATCAGGCTAAACAGTGGATTCATGAAAGGTCGATTCAATCCAAATGATTCCATTAAAACGACAGCCGTGTATATTTTCTGTTTTGGGGGAGGGAACATTTAAATATTACACAAATCCAAACACGGTCCCTTGGCAGAAATAATAGTTTTTGTCAGCTGAACTTATCGAGAGAGAGACACACATACACACACACACACACACAGAGAAACAGAGAAAGAGAAGGTGAGAGCCAGAGAGAATATACTGTAAATATGAGGCTAATGATGCACGAGTCAACCTGATACCAGCAGTTGACCAGCAGGGTCAATAATAGAAGTAGGCATAGTGGTAATAACATACATAGTAATAACATGTGTAGTAACTAGGGCTGACCCCTATTAGTCGATTAGTCGACTAATCGGTCGAAAGGAGCCGTAGTCGACTGGCCAACCTCTTAGTAAAAAAATTATAATAATAATTATACTTTTTTTGTATCTTTAAAAAAAAATTATCATTCTTTCCAAAAGAAAAGAGGCCTAGAAGCGTGGCTAACGCTAATGGCACGCATACCAGAGGCTAACGGCCTACGAAAACAGGCACAGAGGCACTGAAAGAGGATTTCACCCATCTAATGAACACACTAGACTAGACAAATATCAAGATGTATCCATCAGTGGACCAATTGCATGCTTTTGCAGAGGACAAGAAGCCTTCAGTCGACTCCTTCAGACATTAAGCACCCCCCACAGCCCAAATGGAATGATAACAAATTTAAAAAAAATTTAAATTAAAAAATATATAAAAAATATTTTTTTTTGTCAACCAATAGTCGACTAACGGCAAATGTTGGCCAATCATAGTCGACCATCCAAATCCTTAGTCGGGGACAGCCCTAATAGTAACATACACTTTAGAAAGCAAGGGGATATATGGTTATGCCTAGTGTTATTGCCATGGAGTCTTTGGATATAATGCTAGCATGCTCGTTAGCTAAGTAGCTTGCTAAGCTAGTCTACAGGCAGCTAACACACTGGCCAGCTTTGAGCACTGTCGGCATACAAAACATGCCTTTTTGAGTTACAGTAGGATTGACAGAGTATTGGTAGCCTAGCTATATCAAGGAATATAATCAAATAACCATATTTGTCTCCAGTGCCTAGGTTCAGCCTTGCTGGAGCTATAGTCTAACATGGTATGGTTGGGTTGGGTTTGTGTCTCCATTAGATTTCTTGTAAATGATCTGGTTACTAGGCAACTATTCAAAATACACACCACCAACTGTGGTACACAAGCTAAACCATTATGATGCAATGGTCCCAGTTAGGACCGGCCAGGTTGTGAAAGGTGGCTCTCTCAACCGTGGGTTGAGCCAGGTTCTTAAGACAACATGTGTACCGGACGGCTAAACCCTGGCCAGTGGAGACAACTAGTACACTAGCTAGCCTGGCTCTTGTTATCTTTAACTTTAGTAGAGACAACTAGTTCACTAGCTAGCCTGGCTCTTGTTATCTTTAACTTAATTTTGCTCTCACTTTCTCTCTTCAAATTGACACGGAGATCACTGTCACCGCCATGTTATAGATTTACGAAGTTGCCTTTCAAAATAACCAATCAAGAAAGTAGTACTACATGGCCCCATTTCAGTGTCTATTTTATTTCAATATGTGGGTACTTTGGCCGGGAGCAGCTTATCACTGTTTTGGTCTTGGTGACACTGAGCCGGTGGGTTCACGTTGGCTGTTAAAATGTGTCAGGTGGGTGTGGGTCCAAAGAAAGCAGACCTGCGCGTCACTAATAAGTAGGTAAATCTCTGCTGAAGAACAGTGGAGGAGCTTGTCAAATCTGAGGTCAGCTGTCCAGTGCTACCTGGCAAGCTTCTTATTATGGCCTGTTCCTGGTCAGGAATCTGTCAGATCTACACTACTTCCTGGAGTGTGGGGGGAGAGAGAGAGAGAGAGAGAGAAAGAGTGAGAGGAAGAGAAAGAGTGAGAGAAAGATAAAAAGTGAGAAAAACAAATAGACAAAAGAAAAGAAAGAAACAGACAAATAGACACAAAGAAAGAGAGACAGAGAGAGAGAAAGAGAAAAGTGAAAGAAGAAGTAAATAGATACAAAAGGAGGGAGAGACAGAGAGACAGCATGTGTGTGTGAGAGAGAGAGAGAGAGAGAGAGAGAGAGAGACAGAGAGAAACAGAGAGAGACAGAGAGAGAGAGAGAGAGAGGGAGAGAGAGAGATTACAAACACTAAATGATCAATTTTATCATTATGCCTTTTCAGCATTACATGTAACTCTAAATGTAGACAAAACAATGGATTGTGTAGAACTTTCAGCAAAGTTCTACACAAGGCAAACCTGCATCGGCTAGGGCTGGGGACTGGGCTATGTCTGCCAAGAGTAGCCTGGTAGCAATATGTTGTGTTGTTTATACTAATTCATCTCACCTACCTACTGTAGCCACTAACTTTAGATTTTGAGGGGTACGATTAAAAAGAACTAGCCATACTTTGTCCTTGACACATGTAGTCTCACCTCAAAGGAGAGAACAGGCAAGTCAGAATAAAGACATTACACTGATGATGTGTCATTTGTTCTTGTGTAATTCAACTCAAAAAGAGTCGTTGGGACTTGGGACAGAATGTCCAGAGCTACAGTAATAGATGCTAACCGATACTACTGTCGCAGACATATAATGCTGTGGCTGCCTAATATAGAATACATGGACATGAATATGTGCATCTGATTACAGCCTGATGTACTCATGGCCACCACTTACCACAAGATGATGAGCTCATTATATTATAGGGCATCGATCAACATGAGAGATCAAATGGGAAAGAAATTAAGCTATATGGTGTTCACTTTTGTACCATATATCCTTCTGTCGACAGTAATACAAGGTGCAACATTCACAGTCAACCTTTGCCCCAAAAAAAGTCTACCAGTATCTAAATAATATGATCGGAGTGCCGACTGCTTCCAGGGGTAATATAAGTGTGTTGACTGGAGTCTGTAAGAGTGTGGTAGGGCTGTCAGATGGCTCTATTTCAATTTATAATGAATTTAAAAGAAAATAAACAGCAGCATAATGTATGAAAACAGCTGTATAATTTGATTTATGCATTGAATTTCTCAAATGTTGATCCCGAAAGTATCCTTGGCTACTCGCACGCCACACTGGCTTTCATTCATGGCACACCCCTTCTGCTAGCTCGTTTTTTTGTGTGCTAACTGCTACCATTCCTCAGCATGTGAGAAGCGCTGCTTTGAGAATATTTTTTATTGATGAACCCTTTCACTGCCACACGACAGAAGGTTAACCCTTTACTATCACACAACCGACGGTCACAGTGAAAGGGTTAACCGCTTTGGCAGTGCGGCAGTGAAATGGTTAAGATTCAGCAGAGGGACGCTGTTGTGCTGAAGTGTCCCTCTCTACTAGGGACCTACTGATCCAACTATGAACCAGTGCAGTTTTCCCAGCTAGAAACTGAGTTTGGGGGGCATCTACAACTCAACAGCCAAGCACTGATTGCATTGTAAACTGTGATACTACAGAATAAAACCATTGCAAAGTCCAAAATCATCTGAGCTGATAAATAATAAGAAATAAATACTAATCTGAGTTCAAAAAGCACAATCCAATGGCAAATGATTGTTCCCTATTGGTGCTCCCCATAACACTGATACAGAATGCGGCCGTGGCTCAGGAGATAGGGGGGATGTATGTATGGTCATCTAAAGATTCCCGATTCGATCTTGGCTCCTCCTGTCAGTTAGCATCCTCGAGCAAGACACTGAACCCCTAACTGTGACCTCTCTGAAGAAATGCATACAGGATGTGTGGGGGGCTGTGTATAATGCGTAACTAGGAGGGATATGAGGGCTGTGTATATATATATATATATATATATATAACTACTGCAGGAGGGATATGAGGACTGTGTTTATGTGTAACTATTAGGGATACGAGGACTGTGTTTATGTGTAACTATTAGGGATATGATGACTACATGCAACTAGGATGGCTATGAGGACTGTGTGTATGTGTACCTACTGTAGGAGGGATATGAGAACTGTGTGCGTGTGTGTGTGTGTGTGTGTGTGTGTGTGTGTGTGTGTGTGTGTGTGTGTGTATGCGTGTAACTAGGAGGGATATGAGAATGTGTGTATATGCGTGTAACTAGGAGGGATAATGAGGACTGTGTGTAACTAGGAGGGATATGATAATGTGTGTATGTGTAACTGGTAGGGGTGTGAGGACTGAGTGTATATGTAACTGGTAGGGGTGTGAGGACTATGTGTAACTGGTAGGGGTGTGAGGACTGTGTGTATATGTAACTAGGAGACATACTGTGTTTATGTGTAACTACTGCAAAAAAGGGATATTAGGACTGTGTGTGTATATCTAGGAGGGATATGAGGACTGTGTTTATGTGTAACTACAGCAAGAGGGATATGAGGACTGTGTTTATGTGTAACTACAGTAGGAGGGATATGAGGACTGTGTGTATGTGTAACTACAGCAAGAGGGATATGAGGACTGTGTTTATGTGTAACTACAGTAGGAGGGATATGAGGACTGTGTTTATGTGTAACTACAGTAGGAGAGATATGCGAAAAGTCACATTTAAATGACCTCATGCAAGGTGACAATAAAGTACTCTCAATCTCAAACACAAAACAAATGAGTTAATTGTAACCATGTGGAAATACTGGGTCATTTCTATCATAATTTTTTTTTTTAATCATTCGTCCCATTTCAGCCAATTTACAGGTGAATGGCTTTCTTATCGACAACTGACAGCCCTAGAGAGAGAGAGAGAGAGAGAGAGAGAGAGAGAGAGAGAGAGAGAGAGAGCTTGTACGTGTGAGACCAACCTTCCACGGCCCTCTTGAAGAAGACCTTGCAGCTGCCGCAGGTCACGACGCCGTAGTGACAGCCTGAGGCCTCGTCGGAACACACCAGACAGATCTTGTGGGTCGGACCACCAGGCTTGGCTTGGCCGGCCGCATTCGAGCCGCTCGTCTCCCCCGTTCTGGATGACGAACTGAGAGAACAGACAGAAAGGGAGGGAGAGAAAGAGTTAGAATGCAATAAGTATGAGAAGATCGACCTAAATGTGACAATGTTAAAAAAAAATAAAAAAATCTATTGTGGCTTTCAATTCAAGTCAGGTTGCAGTGCAGGGTTTAAGGTAAAAATGAATAAATAAGAAACTCAATTAATTTGTACACAATTCATTTAAATAATATTCCCAAAACATTTGCACTAAAAAGGCTCTTAAGGTCCACAGTAGTAATTGGACACCTTAACTCAGAGCTGCTGATTTAATCCCACATTTACTGCAGGCTTACTGTATATTGGTCTAGTTGTAAGCAATGAGGTCATTGGAAGTGTGTTTTGGTTGTCAAATTAACAGCTAATAGCAAGCCACACAAGGCGGTCATTCAGTACAACAACAGACACACAATGTGATACTGTTGTCTTTACTGTTGTCTTACTGTTGTCTTACTGTTGTATTACAGTTGTCTTACAGTTGTCTTACTGTTCATCAGCACTAAATGGTGTGAGATGATGACGAGATCAGATGTATCTTTATCAGTCCCTGTGGGGAAATTCAGGGGTCATAGCGTGTGTGTGTGGGGGGGGGGGGGGGGGGTATACAGGCATGGTAATAGAAATTATGCAAATATAATAATAAAATATGAGAATAAAAGGTAAAGAACACAACAAAATATGTCCCACGATAGGACCGTTGCAGGTCGCCATTATAACAACCGAGCTCTGAATATGGCACTCTCACCACAACTGTGTTGTTAAAGGGGAACCATCTTATAAATGGCCTTTTTTCAGTGTTTAGCATTGTTTCCTAGCTATGTGGACTTATATTAATAGGTTCTATGTCTCTAATTCTCATATTGGCGCATTCTTCCAATTCTCCTCTCACAATATTCACCCTCACTGAACTGAGTCATCTGAAAATGTGCATATCTGTGATGTCAGAGATTTCTCAGCTGCATAATAATGTGGCAGTTGATGTGGCAGTTGGCACCAGGCCACACAGTGGTTGGAGCCCAGCCTCAAAACGGCTTAAGATCTTGAGGTAGAAAAATGCTGTTTTTGAGTACTTGATTAGAAATACAAAACAATTAAAAAAAAAGAAATAACTTACAGAGGTGTTCCATAGACTCACAGGAATTGTGTAAAAGTGCCCAAATAGTGAAAGAAATAGTAAAATAGTTCCCCTTGTAATATGCAGTACTACCACGTCTGAGCCACTGTGGCTGATAACTCACCTCAGTAGTTTGTCGCGCTACTCTCTTGTCTATAATTAGGCCCAACCAAGACGCTTGAGGCGCTACAGCTTGAACCTTATCCTCTAGTAGATCTACTGTAGTCCCAACAACTGACGAGACATGTTCACTTGGAGGTAGGGTGGGTTTAAAAAGACGTGTAGACCAAATTGTCAGACAGTTGAACAAAAGTGCTGCGTAATCCATAGGAAGAATTTCACAGCATTAGAAGGGCTTAAGCCTTCCCCACCCTGGTTTGCTTTGACAACACAATGGAGCTTATGTGTGCCTCGTGCTTAAGGGAGTTGGCTGACTAGCCTTAATGTCTTTAAAGTGCAGGTCTACAGGTCATTGGGTTCATCTCAATGGTATTCTATAGCAAATCTCACGCCTCTTAAGGTTGTTCACATTGGCCTTCACAAGCAGGGCAGCTTTTTGCATCTGGGCCAGGCTATGCTCGGCTAAGCTAGGCTAAACTTGGAGACCAGGCTAGGGAATGGTATTTACACTAAACTAGCTAGCTTCAGTCACATGGACCTTGGGGCCCCCCAAGCAAGCATGACCTACATTCACAGAGGCCAGGGTCATTGTAAAGACAACACTTGTTTATGGAAGTCAGGCAGAGAAACAGACAGAGGAAGATTGTGTGTATGTGTGTGTGTGTGTGTGTGTGTGTGTGTGTGTGTGTGTGTGTGTGTGTGTGTGTGTGTGTGTGTGTGTGTGTGTGTGTGTGTGTGTGTGAAAGCTTTGCCTGAAAGCTCTGGCTAGGACTGAATTCCTTCTCTCCCAGTCTCCTTCCCTGCTGTCTTCTCTTAACTGGGCTAGAGACCAGAGACTAGGGAGGGACTGGAGACCAGAGACTAAGGGAGGGACTAGAGACCAGAGACTAGGGGAGATACTATTAGAGACAAAGCTACTAGAGGAGAGACTAGAGACCAGCGACTAGGGGAGAGACTAGAGGAGAGACTAGTGACCAGCGACTAGGGGAGAGACTAGAGACTAGGGTAGAGAGAAGAGACTAGATACTAGGGGATAGACTAGAGACTAGGAGAGAGAGAAGAGACTAGAGCCTAGGGGAGAGACTAGAGACCAGAGACTAGGGGAGAGACTAGAGGAGACTAGATACTAGGGGAGAGACTAGAGACAAATAGACTAGAGAGACTAGAGGAGACTAGATACTAGGGGAGAGACTAGAGACAAATAGAAGAGAGACTAGAGACCAGAGACTAGGGGAGAGACTAGAGGAGACTAGATACTAGGGGAGAGACTAGAGACAAATAGACTAGAGAGACTAGAGGAGACTAGATACTAGGGGAGAGACTAGAGACAAATAGACTAGAGAGACTAGAGACCAGAGACTAGGGGAGAGACTAGAGGAGACTAGATACTAGGGGAGAGAGGAGACTAGATACTAGGAGAGAGAGGAGAGACTAGAGACTAGGGGAGAGACTAGAGACAAATAGACTAGAGGAGACTAGGGGAGAGACTAGAGACAAATATACTAGAGGAGAGACCAGAGACTAGAGACCAGAGACTAGGGGAGAGACTAGAGACAAAGAGAGGCATAGATGGCAACTCTCATACATTGTATTTGTATCCCATTGCAGACATCTCAGTGTGCAAACAATAGGTCATGTTAAGCAAGTAACAGGTGACTGTGGCCAGTGAGTTGTGTTTCATGGCATTGTGCCATATTGGTCGGCAAATGCATGGCATGTCATCAGAATACTATTAATGAAACCCTCTTTACAGAAAGCTCATCACACAATTATATAAAAACCTAAAAAGATCTGAACCACTAGAGGGAGTAACAAGCTGTGATTTTCTAAGACAATATTATATATTTATCCATACAGTATATTATGCTCAGTAATGTCAGGATTCCATATACAGTAGCATGACTAGGTACATTAATCTTCAACTCACTATGTAGTTTTAGGGTGTAAGTGACTAAGGGTTGGTTGAGCATTGAAATAGCACGTCCTGGTGTGCCCCTTGCTAAGGATGTGTGTGTGTGTGTGTGTGTGTGTGTGTGTGCGTGTGTGTGTGTGTGTGTGTGTGTGTGTGTGTGTGTGTGTGTGTGTGTGTGTGTGTGTGTGTGTGTGTGGAATCTCAACATCGAGTTTAGACGTATATTCTGGCTGTAAAGAGGTTGAAAGATAATAACAGAGGAGTAACCTTCAATTGAAGAATTAATATGTTATTCTTATGAAGATGGCCCCATTAAGTATGAACACGAGCAACGCTCTCTCTCTCAAAGCCAGAAGCCTGAGAACCAAGCCTGTAATCTGCTGATGTCATAGCCTACCGATGTACAGCCTGGAGCTACTCCAATGACAATAAGAGGCCAACTTGTTGAACTCCAGAGGTTTGTCTGATCTTAACACGTCCAAATGAGCCTCGTAGACTCCATGTAACAACCCATCATCTACACTCATTGCACACACATCCACACACTCACGTTTAAACAAACACTCACCTTATTAACACTCACTTTAGACACTTTAACACTACATTATATTCATCTATTTATTAAAGAGATGTGCACTACAGTCATACCTCATTTGCATTTGCACCTTACCTTAAAGCGTTGTACCTCATTGTCTGCATTTGTACCTCACTGTTTACACATTTTTACTCACTGTACCTAGATTGTACTTAGGCTGTACTTTAGATTGTACAGTATATTGTATTGTATATTCCTCTTTTACTTACTTTTTTACTTACTTTTTTACTGTATGAAGCACACTCTCAGGGGCTCATACAGAACCAAGCATTTCACCGTAAAGTACATGTATTTTATTGTGAGAACTAATACACACAAAAAAAAGTTTTTATCCACTTTTTATCCTCTTTTTCTATTTTTCTCCCATCCCAATTTCGCCATGCCAATTCTCCCCTCCCCTGTCTTGAACGTTGCTCGCATATGCCCCCCACTGGCCGGTTTTAGGGAGGATAGAAGCCTTGCATCACGTGTCCCCTCCGATACATGTGGAGGCAGCCTGTCACATCTTTTCACCTGCCAGCGCGGACTCTCATTCGGCGAGGTGTAACGTGTGGGAGGCTCACACTACCCCCGTCATTTCCTGTCTCTGCTGTGCAGGCGTCCCCCAACCGACCTGTAGGAGTCGCTGTCCACAACGTCCAGATTACCACCCATCGACTTCCACCCGCTAACTCTGTCAATTGAGTTAGTATGACGGCCGGCCCAAGCCGGAGGCAACGCCGACAGCCGGAGTCGAACCCGGTGTCTCTTGCGTTGGTGACGAGCGCTATGTCCGCTGTGCCACCCAGCCGCCCACTAATACACAAACTTGAACTTGAAACTAGAACAGTAATCCAATCCATTCGGAGCCAGAAAACGAACCCTCTACCCTTGAAAAGAAATTGCATTTGTATTTGTTTTGTCTTTTTCATTTTAGAATTCTTTCTCTATGGAGATGCACATGGGTTTCTCTGTACACTCTCAGAAAGGATGTGTTGAATTATTCAATAAAACGGGATGTATTGTCCTCGACTAACCACATACAGACATGTTACTGTTGTGTTGAAAGTGAGAGCGTGCGTGTCGACATCACAGATTAGGGGGCGTAGGGGACAACTATTCTGTCCTGCAGTGTTGCCAGGCGGTAAATGAATGATCAGTATTGCAGGGGGAAAACAACACGCCTTAGGCCAGGGGTTCCGAAACTTTTCCAGCACGCGACCTGGAGTAAATTCACCTAGCGCTGGGCGATATGGCCACACATTTTATCACGATAAAAATGTTCATATCACTTGATAGATAATTATCTCGATATACATGAAATTATTATTTCTGTCAAGTGTAAAGGCTATTTTTGCTGCTGAATGAAAGCTGAAGAAACCAGAAGGTTAATTGTGGTTCAGAATATTCTTTATTGTCAGAACATGACAAACTAGGCCTACTTGCCAAACCACAAATCTGAGGTGGAACATGAACATGAACTGTATAACAATACAACTTTTATAACTGGCATTAATAAATTAAATAAATTAAATCTCAAGTCTGATTAGCACACATAGCCTACTGTGTACAGACGGTTTCAAACTGTATTTAAAATGAGAAAGCAAACAAAATAAATGGACAAGAGAAAAATAAATCTCAATTTGGTCAGTATTGTCATTTGGACAAGCAAAGCCATTACTTTAAGTTGCAGGCAAGAAAGACAAGTCTGTCCACTGTCTCTGGTTTTAAAGCTGCCCTGTTGCAGGTCACAATAAAAAAATAATATATATATATATATATATTTTTTTTTTTATATTTATATTGAGGAAAAATATATCGCAATAATTATTGTTATCGTTTTATCGCCCAGCCCTAAATTCAGTCATTCTCAATCTTGTCAGAGGGAAGAGATAGTTGTTATTGGAGGATCAATAGTTGAGATAGTTCAATTACTGTAGCCTCGAGGGCCAATGCTGATATCAATATTTGGGAGTAAAAAAAAACCCACATCTGATATCCATATATCGGCTGATATTCACACACATACACATTATCAGCAAGGATCCGTCAAATTCGGTTATCAAATAATTCAAACATGTGGGCTGAAGTCGGGATATTTTGCAGTTGAACAAGCTGTATAATAAAAAAGGACTTAAAATAAGCTATTTGTACTGCACACTGCATGGTTTGAGCCTAAATCTGCATCCCATTTGGTTTAAGAAACCCCATCGTAGGCCTTATGAACCACCTAATACAACGCCTCAATCCAGTAGTATTCCACAGGACCAGCTGAGCAGGACGTTATCTCTGCGACGCTGATATCCCGCAAACACTGGCAGCCACGGTCCAATGTGCACTCTGTCTGAATTCTGGACCATCAATGCGGAGAGTAGTAGGGTATTTATAGGAGAGGGGGTCTTATTTATACCACGGCTATGAAGGGTACGGTGTCCTGCGGTGACGAGTCCGAGCTTCATTTTCTCTGACCCTCTATTGTGAATATGAATTGAAAATGGGGGACCCTGATGGAAACAAGACAAACGTCTTTCTCTGGTCTGCATCCCCTTAACAATTGTATGTATTGAGCCGTACTGTATTGTACCCATTCTGCAATCTGTTAAATAAAGTTTTCATTCATTCATTCATTCATTCAAGTCACACTGAAGCACACGGCGGGCGGCAGGCGAGTTGAAAATCAGATGCCGTTCAAAAGCCATTTCCTGGGATTTCCTGGGCACTCGAGACGAGACAGATGGCAGCGGTTTCGTGTCATAAAGGTCTGTGGAACGTGAAAGGTTACGCTGGGTTCGTCAACAGTGGGTAAAGCCACACACTGTGCAAACACGGCAAAATAAAAAGTTTGCTTTTGTTTTTTTGTTTTGTTTTTATTTCCAAGCACTGACATCTAAATTGACCACAGGGGGGTGTTTGAATCTCAATCTCTCTCTCTCTCTCTCTCTCTCTCTCTCTCTCTCTCTCTCTCTCTCTCTCCCCCTCCCTCCCTCTCCCCCTCGCTCCTCCCCCTGCTTAGCACGACAGTGTGGCTCTCATGCAGCACAGAGTCATGCCTCATTAGGAACGCCCCCACACTGAACCAGAGTGCATTAAACACACATACGCTTATGCACACAGACACACACAGACACAGACACAAACACAGACACACATACGTATTACATTGGGAGAAGGGCTTAGCTACATGCATGGATAAACACTGACATACAAACTGAAATGTACACTAGTACACTGATCAACACAGCCTTGTATACTGACACACACAACTAGAGAAACTAATCCACGCACCCGTTTGTGGACGCAAACACGCACGCACGCACGCACGCACGCACGCACGCACACACACACACACACACACACACACACACACACACACACACACACACACACACACACACACACACACACACACACACACACACACACACACACACACACACACACACACACACACACACACACACACACACACACTTTTCAAATGAACATAGGATGCATGCAGTGAATAAGCACAGCACCACAGAACTGCTGCACAGCAACGTGCAGTTCGCTGACCTTTATCTCCGCCTACGTGTGTGTGTGTGTGTGTGTGTGTGTGTGTGTGTGTGTGTGTGTGTGTGTGTGTGTGTGTGTGTGTGTGTGTGTGTGTGTGTGTGTGTGTGTGTGTGTGTGTGTGTGTGTGTGTGTGTGTGTGTGTGTGTGTGTGTGTGTGTGTATGCAGACGAGCGAAACAGAACTATTGGAGAGATGGTGGCAGACAAACAGGCAAAAGTAACCAGATGTTAATGTTGATCAGATGAATCAGGATCTTATGTATCCGCATTATGTACGTTACACATGCAAGGACACAAAGACAAAGACAACACATCTAGAAGAATATAAAAAGATTGGATTGTAATCGGAGCCGATCACGGCATATTTTGATCAAAACTGATCGGTATTTATTGATCAGTATCGGCTATATTAGGCTGGTGAGGAGAGAGGAGGGAGAGGAGGAGGAGGGAGAGGAGGAGGAGGGATAGGAGGAGGAGGGAGAGGAGGAGGGATAGGATGGAGAGGCTGGTGAGGAGGGAGGAGGAGGAGAGAGGAGGGAGAGGAGGAGGAGGGAGAGGAGGAGGCTGGTGAGGAGGGATACAAGGAGGAGAGAGAGGAGGAGGAGAGAGAGGAGGAGGGAGAGGAGGAGGCTGGTGAGGAGGGAGAGGAGGAGGAGAGAGAGGAGGGAGAGGAGGAGGCTGGTGAGGAGGGAGAGGAGGAGGAGAGAGAGGAGGAGGGAGAGGAGGAGGCTGGTGAGGAGGGAGAGGAGGAGGAGAGAGAGGAGGGAGAGGAGGAGGAGAGAGAGGAGGGAGAGGAAGAGGCTGGTGAGGAGGGAGAGGAGAAGGAGAGAGAGGGGGGAGAGGAGGAGAGAGAGGAGGGAGAGGAGGAAGGAGAGGAGGAGGGAGAGGAGGGAGAGGAGGAAGGAGAGGAGGAGGGAGAGGAGGAGGAGGGAGAGGAGGAGGAGGGAGAGGAGGAGGAGAGAGAGGAGGGAGAGGAGGAGGAGAGAGAGGAGGGAGAGGAGGAGGAGGGAGAGGAGGAGGAGAGAGAGGAGGGAGAGGAGGAGGAGGGAGAGGAGGGAGAGGAGGAGGAGGGAGAGGAGGAGGAGGCCTTCCTGACAAGATACAGAAATTGTTCTGTGAGAGAGCTGGACTTCAACAATATAACCTTAGAGGGAAACTCAAACTGGAACAGCAATCTTCAAGAACAACCAGGAAGGCTATGTGTATTTCTCTGTGTGGAGTTACCTTGTGGAATGATCTGGAGGAGGAGATCAAATCCAGTCAATCTATAAGTATATTAAAGAGGAAGTTCAAAAAGATGGTGTTCACAAATTATACCAGGGAGGAAGTCCAACGTATTGTATGAGAATGATTTGAAGGGTGACATGCGAGTATAGTCTAGTGTGTGTGTGTGTGTGTGTGTGTGTGTGTGTGTGTGTGTGTTATTGTGTGTAGTTGAAGTATTTGCAAATTGTATTGTATCATATGTATTGGAAATCGTGTCATATTGTACTTGCTGAAGTATATATAATATTGCAATTAGTTATTGATGGGGGATGGAAACAGATAAGCTTTGCTTCTTCCATCTCCTTTTCAAACAGTGTATCGTTTCTGGCTGTTGTTTTATTTAAAAAAAATTTGGGGGGGGGGGGGTTCCTCTTTTCCCATTTCATTTATTTTTCAAATGTTGTTTTGCCAGACAATGGTAAATGTAGCCAAACTAACACTGTGGTTTGAAATAAAACTATTGAATCTTGAATCTTGAGGAGGATGCTGGTGAGGAGGAGAGAGAGGAGGAGGATGGAGAGGAAGAGGAGGGAGAGGAGGAGGGAGAGGAGGAGGCTGGTGAGGCTATGCAGTGTGCATGTATTGTGGGGACAGCTATGCAGGGTGCATGTATTGTGGGGACAGCTATGCAGGGTGCATGTATTGTGGGGACAGCTATGCAGGGTGCATGTATTGTGGGCAATGTGTCCTGTCCACTGCAGGCAACTCTCGTTACCGGGTCAACACAGTTTAGGCTTGAAACTTTGATGTTGCACGACAAAAGTAAGAAACACAAAACCTGACTGATGCATGAGCCAAAGCACTGAGCCCCTCCAGACGACTTCTCAGTGCTTAGATGAGTCATCGCTCAATGGAGGGGAATTAAATGTTCAACACTGCCTATAACATAGCGAAAGAGGAACTCCCATTCACAAAATTAAAATCCCAGATCGCACTGATGATGAAGAAGAACGGGTTGAATGTGAATCCAACCTAGCTATGGCAACGACATGCCCTGTGTCCAGTTTATAGGAGTGATATCAGACAACCTCTGGGAAAAGACAGTCGATAAAATTGCCTCCTCCACCCCCTACTTATCATTAAAAAAAATAAAAGGTGTGGGAACAAATCAGGCGCTGGTGCAACCAACTGAGAAAGTTAGTCTGGAGTTTGTTACCTTGCTTGAAGAAAATAGTAGATTTTTGGTCACAGTTTACTCTTATCCACCATGTTTTTTTTTTATATCTACTTTTTCTCCCATTTTCTATTTTTCTCCCATCCCAATTTCGTATCGTCCAATTCTACCCTCCCGTCTCGAACGCTGTTAGGCCATGCCTCCCACAAGCCGGCTGCAATGTGGACTAAGCCTTACATCACGTGTCCCCTCCGTTACTCGAGGGTTGCTCCACTTCTACAAGGTCCGTTTGGCTGTTATTGGTATCTAGGGACATCTATGGACCTCAGGGAATGTATTCCCAGTGTCAGCAATATTGTGTCTCTGTTACTATGCTTGAGAGTAAATTGTAATGAACCAAAGGAGAATATAAATTATTATTATTATTATTTTCCATATTTGACGGTGAATAACACCATGCTAACATTGACCAAAAGTGAGAAATTGCCATTGAGCTCATTCAGCACCTTCTTGAGATCAAGAATAATTTTGCCAATTCGGACAGATGCAATTTGAAATATGATATGAATATAGAATATCAGGCCTATTATGGCCAAGTCATACATCTATGGATCGGCCCACATTTCCTCTTTCCAATGGCAGAGTTAAATCTGGATTAAGTACCACCAGGCGCCCGTTAAAGGGCAGCAAAGACCGTGAATGAAATCTACTGTAAGTACAGTTATTTTTGTATTGATTGATTGAAAATTGTATTAACAGATTGCAGAATGGGTACAATACAGTACAGCTCAATACACACAATTGTTAAGGGGATGCAGACCAGAGAAAGACTTTCGTCTTGTTTACATCAGGGTCCCCCATTTTCAATTCATCATAACATATATGACATACATGACATACAAATAGACAGTACTGCTACATCTATACATTTATGACATACCAGATTTACAAATACAGTACTGTTTGTGATACAAAAAGAGTAAAAAAAAAGAGAGTATATACATTTGATGAAGAAACATGTACATTGGAGGAGGTGGGGGGGATTGGGTAGGGGAACTGTACATTGGAGGTGGTTGGGTGGGTGGGGTGGGGTGGGGGGGGGGTGTGGGATAGGCGAGGTGGATGTCCATAGCTCTGCCATTTTTTACCGGATTGCGACAACGTTTACAGAAAGGTAAATAAACAATATAAGTTGTATTTTATGGCAATAACGTTAAGGTTTTTTCACCATTTTCACATCAATATTTGTAATATCACGTTATGCGACTGGTGTGAGCTGGGTAGTGTAGTTTTATGAAATTTAAAACTCTAGGTCCATCAAAAACACTGGGTCTCCTCTTTCTTAGGACTACAACGATTTCATGACGGCTTCCTGTCCGCGCATCTAAATCGTCCTTTTTTCGGTGCAATGCGCGGATATTTTTATAAGCTAATATTTCGCTAATAACACTTCAAATCATTGGTAAACAAATGTAGTGCTGAAAATATACACTTTGACTGCTGTGTTGATAGGGTTAGGGTCTTTATTCTTGGCTACATTTGAAAAAGAAACACAACATCACTTAATCACATGGCAGATCACATGACACACATGGCATTAAAGTGTCCGCTAAGCATCTGCACGTGGCCGTATTTATTTAAAGCTGTGTGTCCATATTCTAGCAGTGCTACTGTCTCTTTACATTGCTCCTATACGTTATGGCCAGATTGCATCCAGAATAGTTAACGGTGAAATTCCAATCGCAATACGAGCACAATCCAATTTGGGATCGTCCAGACATTACACACACTTAACACATAAGTGTGTGTCCCCCCCAATAAAAATCGTGTTGAAGCAACAAGCATATCCATAGCCAAAGATGACTTCTAAGATAACGTGCAGATATAATTAGCTAAGTCTAAAGGCTTGTCTCCAACATATTGTGGTACAAGATTAAGTCAGCTATAAGCCTGGTCTCTTCTCATCGGTATTACTTTCAAAACACGTGACACATGCTCCTCCAAATAGGTGGCAAAAAGAAACCCCTATAGAGGAAGGTGATGAGTTTAGAATTACATTTCCACTTCTGTTATGCTACAGACAGCATGTCCCTAGGGAAATGTGTGCCAATTTAGCTACTTAGCTAGTCTACCATAGGCTAGGCCACAGTGATGACAACTTGCTAATTAGCTAATAGCATGGGACTAGCTATCTTCCTTTTCTTCCTTGAGTTCCCCAAGTTTGTTTGTCCATAAGATATGCAGGTCTGTCTGAAAGGTACAAAAGCTTTCACAGTTTGCTGCTAGCAAACCACCTAGCAGCATGGAGCTAACTGGGCATTCAGTGTGCAATGCTGTCAGGGGCGGAGCTTCCTACAGGCGGTTGCCTAGGGCGGTTGCCCAGGGTTTTATTTGTATTACTCTTTTAATTTTTAATTTGTTTTGCTCTGCGCAGTTTTGGCGCCCTCCTCTATATCTGCAACCATTATTTTTACATAAAATAAATTCTAACATAAGGGAAAATGAGCCAAAAATCTAAAACGGTCGGTCGGTCTGAGCCTCAGCTTTAGGTGTTCACAGTCAGAACATGGTAGAGCGCTGTGCATTGATGGGTATCGGTCAAGTGTTTATAGAATTGAGCGTTGAGGAAAGAAAGACTAACGTTAGAGAACTATGAAGAGGCAAAAGCCATCCAGTATAAAAAGAGAAGAAAAGAAGAAGACGAGAAACGTGCCAAGGTGAAAGGTATGCAATTTTGTACAACTTCCAAGACCTGCCACACCAAGAGCTGATGAAGCAAGCAGAGGCACTTGTACACACCTTAAACCATGGAGGGCAATCTGATTTGGATGGGAAGGAGCTGGCTCAGGACTTGGAAATTTGATGTGATTGATGACTTTGCAGCGAGGAAGGCCAGAAGGATTGCACTGTAAATGGAAACCAGTAGGAGCTACAGGCTAACCTTGAAGTGTGATGATAGGGAGTGGAATGTAAATAATTCTTTAGACAAAGTGAATTTGTAATTTTTATTTATTTGTTTGTTTATTTAGCATATTATATTTTGATTATATGTGTAACATATTTTACAATACATAATTTTCTTTGAAAGCAAATTTGCACGTTATTTTATTGTTTGTTATTGTTATTATTATTATTGATTGTTAGCTAAGTTGTTTGTTTTAATTCTTTAGTGTGCACTTTGCATTTCTTCTTAATTTTCTTTGAAAGCAAATTTGCACATTATTTTTATTGTTTGTTATTATTATTATTATTATTATTATTATTATTATTATTATTATTATTATTATTATTATTATTATTATTATTATTATTATTGTGTTAGCTAAGTTGTTTATTTGTTTTAATTCTTTAGTGTGCACTTTACATTTATTCTTAGCTCTTGTTCTTGCTTGTAAAAAATAAAGGTGCAGTACTTTACTGTATAACTGTTAACCCTTTCACTGCCACACGACGGAGGGTTAACCCTTTACTATCACACAACCGACGGTCGTGAAAGGGTTAACCTTCTGTGTAATGTCGCAGTGAAAAGGGTTAACCGGTTGGTAGCGCGGCGTTGTTTTGATTGAACCTCGCCTAAAGCGCCAAATGTGCTAGGTCCGCCCCTGAATGCTGTGCTTACCTTCACAGTGTTTATGCTCTATGTCTATATCACTCTATTTCATCCGTTATGTTGCCATGTAATTCCCATGGTGTGACCACAGAACACGGCTACAGCTTATTATCCCTGGATGTACAGCTGGTGGTTAGTGTCCAGCAGAAAGTATAATGTATCGACTACTAGTAGAGGAGCTCTGGCTCTTTCAACAAGAAATGACACCAGGTAATAATTGCCAATATTTTTGGTCTATTTTCTGGCTACAGACACATTCTATTCTATTCTATTATATGTTGCTTTATCTTGACTGTTATCCTTCCAGGTTAGTCTAGCTAGCTGCTTCCTCCGCATTTTAGGGAGAATTAGGAATCACAAGGGTCAAATGAAAACACAAAGTGTTACGAAGGATCAGATTAAACCCAATATATATATTTATTGCCTGAGATCCCATGTATAATATTTGTATATCGTTTGATATCCCTTGTATATTCTTTGTACATATACACGGAATATCCCTTTTACCTAGTACAGACCATACTATTTCGTTCTCCTATTGGACAGCGATCCACTAGGCGCCACGGCCATACCCCCCAATGTCTAGTTCAAAGTCACCGCCAAGGCTTGCCTGGACATGCCCGGTTCTGCGCAAGAATACGAGACAGAAATAAGGCTGGTACTAGATTATTCACCGTACGTATAAATACGTTGCAGGTGGATACAGCAGTTAGTTAACCTAGAAACGTGTTACCCTCAAACGTAAAGCCTTCATCACGAGTCAACGACCAAGTGAAGTGAGCAACCGTGCGTATAAATAGAGCACTTATATACCGTGTGCGAATAGGATAGTGAAAGTGTCAGAGCTTAGTGTAATAACGTCAAGTTCGACCTAGTTAATGTGAAGTACCGCGCACCGGAGAATCTACACCGGTGAATGCAGAGCCCTTTTCGGCTGGATTATTATATTTGCTTTGGTCCTGTAGCTGATGGAGCGGAGAATCGTCTACACCCACTACTGTGTGGGACCACCCGTGAGGAGCATCACTCGAGCCCGTCTCTAGGAGAGGCTGGCTGGCTTTCACCTATGCTGCACGCATACTTGGATTACAGCTGCTGCTTTCGTCTGCCGATCAAGGGAGTAATGTACCGCCCCCGTAGCTGGAGCTTATTGATTCCCTGTTGATCCAGAGTTTGCATTCGAACATTTCCTCCCCCTGCTGGCCTACAACCGGAGGGACCCTACTAGTATCTCCCGCTGCCCTACTAGTGTACCATAGATATAATTCCTAGGATACAGGTGGTATTTATTATCTCCTGCGTACTATTCTAATGGACTTACGCTCTTGACTTATTCACGCACATTCTTCGCCTTACAAGCGTGACTCTAAGTAAAGTAATGTAATATACTATTATTGCTGCTAATAAATATTATTCTAACCAAGATTTGTGTGGAACCGTGTCATTGTGGAAGTGTTCATCTCATATACCTGTGTACTGTATGGCCAGTAGTAATGTACATAAGACAGTAGTGGTTTAATGATACCATACTTATTTAATACAGTCAGGGAATTGTACCCCTCAGTTACAATTGGTCCTTCGAGCCGGAGGGTAATTAGCGTAATATTAATATAATATTAATATTAACATGGCCGATGATGAACACTCCACAACGGTTCTCCTAAGCTAGATCGCCCGGAGCGCAGACGGCAGCCACCTCATTACCTAGAGGACTACGCTGCCAGTCTACTACCTAGCTTTATACAGACGTTAAACGCGGAAAAAGCGGATAGTAAAAGTATGTCAAACCCTACCGACCAGGCGACCCCGCCAGTAGAGACCCTAGTGGGTTCTAACGTAACTGACCAAGCTCACGGGGGGGACCAGGAGGGACCTGACATGACTCTACCCCCCGCCAACATCAACGAGGTAGTCCCCGGAGAGCTCCAGGATAAAGAAAGCCCTCCAGGGACGGAACCCGACCCACCACCAGAAGAGACGCGCACCCAGGAGATGGACCTCCTCGGAGCGCGACAGGAGAACGGATCTCCAACGAGCACTGCCAGAAGCCGATCACCTCCGCCTGTGTCTTCCCCCAGCGAAGCGGACAAGATGCTGGCGCAGGCACTCATCGCCACCCTGGCAGCCTCCACCGAACGCGATCGACTTCAAGCGCAACAGACGAGCGAGCGCGAACAAGCTGCAGACAAACGAGAGCGCCTTCACGCGCAACCCCAAGCGCAAGCCCTCAGTGAACGCGAACATTCTGCAACCGAGCGAGAGCGCTTCCAGGCGCAACAAAGGAGTGAAGACGACCGCATAAGACTGGAGACCAGACGCCTTCAGACGGAAGAGAACATTGAAAGAAGCAGCGCCGATGCACAGTGCGCCGCCGCCAATGCACAGCGCGACGCCGCCCATGCCAGCGCCAATGCACAGTGCGCCGCCGCCAATGCACAGCGCGACGCCGCCCATGCCAGCGCCAATGCGCAGCGCGACGCCGCCAATGCCCAGCGCGAAGCAGTGCGCAAAGCCGCCCATGCCCAGCGCGAGGCAGAGCGCGACCGGCTGCAGGCGCAGCTGATGGACAAATTGATTGCCATGGCGACACCCCCTCACTCCGCACGGAGCTCCCGGAGATCATCACGACAAGGGTCTAGGGCACATTCCCCTACCCGACCAAGCGACCCGGGACCCCGCCAACAGGAGGATCCTGTCCACGTCTCCGAACCCCCTCCCCGGCCGGTCCATACCACCACCAGCAACCGGGAAGAACCGGACCACGCCGAGAGACTGAACAGAAGACTCCAGGACCTAGCAGAGGAAGAGGAGGAGGAAGAGGAGGAATGTCAAGCCGACCAGCAGCAACGTACTCTGGACCAGGAGGCCCAGTACAGCCCCGACCAGCAGCAACGTACTCTGGACCAGGAGGCCCAGTACAGCCCCGACCAGCAGCAACGTACTCTGGACCAGGAGGTCCAGTACAGCCCAGACGTCAGCCCCGAGGCACTGCGCTACAAACCCCCGACTCAACTCACGGGTGAGTTTGACGCACCGCCAGCCCCGAGGAACAGCACCTGGGTACCCGGGCTTCGGTACCCACCAAGTACCAGCCCAAGACGACACGCACGGGGAGACTCGCCCAGGAGGCCTCTCCCCCAACGCTCACCGATGTGCCAGCCATCCATGGCATCGTACCTTGCCACACCGACGTTCCCGGACTTCACACACGAGAACCGAGCACAGTACACAGAGCTACGAATGTGCTTAGAGACAATGATGTCCGATGTACCGGATGAAACGTACAAGTATGCTATCCTACTCAAGCACCTGAAGGTGCCCAGAGCGCACAATATAGCGCTGGCATATTCCAACTCTACTACCCCATACACCGCGGCTCTAGTAGCCCTCGACCAACGTTATGGACGCATATGGGACTACGTGATACAAGAGATAAGAGACATTGACCGTCTCCCCCCAGCCAGAGACAACAGAGCATTAGATGACCTCTCTATCAAGGTACAGTCCCTGGTAGGGATGCTGGGGTCCCAAAAGGAAAAAGGGATATACGAACTGTACGCTAACTCTAATGTAGAGAGGATATTAGAGAAGCTCCCTCCCGCCCGACAAGAGCGTTTTCGGCGGCAGAGAGACCACCGTGACCCCAACGGCCCAGAGGCATCCCTCCTAGACCTGTCTGAGTTCCTCGCCAGGGAGGTCAGCAGCTTACGACTGGACACGTTCGTATGGAGTGGACCAAGCCCAAGACCAGGACCTCGGGGATTAAATGATAACCGCCGGTCGGTGACCGTTATGCACCAAGCCGAATCAGTACCGCAGCACAAGAACCACAACACCCCCTCGACGAAAGAGGAGTGGAAGATTGAATGCCAGTACTGTGAAGGGGAACATCGGCTGTATCAATGCGACAAGTTCAAGACGCTGACCACGGACGAGGTGAGTCAGTGGATCAAAGACCACCGCCGCTGCTTCCGCTGCGCGCGCAGCCACATGGCAGCTGAGTGCCGCTTGAAGAAGAAGTGTAGCAGGTGCGGCGGCGCCCACTTGGAGGTCCTGCATGACATCAACAGGCGTCCGCCAGGACAACAAAGTGGGCCCGTCACGGTAATGTACCAGGCCGAGGCGGTGGCACCAGTACCAAAGATCCACCAGACCGCTCCCTACTGTCCCGACTGCTACAGCAGACACTGGGAGTCACGGTGCTACTCGGACGACCGCGAGTCGGCACCACCCCAGACGATCCAAAGCCACCGACCAACAGGAGTGCTCCACATTGACCAGCATAGCGGGACCCCCCGAGTGCTCATCAAAGTGGTCAGAGTGCTCCTGAGCTACGAGGACAAGGTCCTGGACACTTACGCCGTCCTGGACGATGGGTCTGAAAAGACTCTCCTCCTCGCTTCCGCCGCAGCCCAGTTGGGCCTGCGGGGTGCCAAAGGTACCATGACAATACGCACCATCAGAAGGGACCAGAAGACCATAAAGGGTGAAAAGGTCTCCTTCAAGATAGCAGCGGTGGACCAGCCCGAGAAGCAGTATAATATTACCAACGTCTTCACCAGCCAAGACATAGGCCTATCACAGTACACCTACCCCATCCCACAGCTGATGGCGAAGTATGTGCACCTACGTCAACTACCTATACCGCTTATCGACGGCGCCACACCGACCCTGCTCATCGGCTCCGACCACGCGGACCTCATTCTCCCAATTGAGGCGGCCCACATCGGACCCAAAGGATGCCCAGTCGCGGTTCAGACCCGACTGGGGTGGACGCTCCAGGGCCCCCTCTACGGACTTGACAGTCAACCCACGTCTACACGCTGCCTACACACAAAGGCGAGCGACACCGGCCACTCCCTCGTACAGCCCGTTGAGAGGCTATTGACATTAAGCGAGAGGCCTGTGAGAGAACCGTGGGCACAAGAGGGAGTTCGGATCAGCTGCGCTCCAGACGTAGCTGACCTCGAACCCAGCACCCCGAGCGACTCCTTGATGGGGCGGCCGGAACCGGCCCCTCCTCAGACGGGGTACAGAGCAAACAAGAGAAACAGACGGAGGAGGTGGAGGCGCAGCCAAGCACAGATCAAAGCAGTCTCAGGCCCGCTTCCTCCTAACCCCCCTACCATCCCTTCCAGCCCGTCAGAAGCGGACCAAGGACGGGGACAACTTAAAAGTGGACACAGTCGTCGTGATCATAGACCAGTCACTACCCCGAGCTGCGTGGCCGGCCGGCCGCGTAAGCAAAGTGATCACTGGTGCCGACGGAAAGGTCAGAGCGGCAGAAGTGCTCGTCCAGGGGTGGACATACACCCGACCTGTGGCGAGGCTGATAGAGTTGCCAAGGCTCCCCGACTCTCCTAATGACGACCATGACCCACTGACTTTGTGAATTGCCCTACTCCTCACAACGGACATTGAGTAGTGGACAGTGCGGTTAATCTGTCTCTGCTTATCTAATTAGGTGCAGACTAATTAGGAGGCGGCTGTTACGAAGGATAAGCCCCCGTAGCTGGAGCTTATTGATTCCCCGTTGATCCAGAGTTTGCATTCGAACATTTCCTCCCCCTGCTGGCCTACAACCGGAGGGACCCTACTAGTATCTCCCGCTGCCCTACTAGTGTACCATAGATATAATTCCTAGGATACAGGTGGTATTTATTATCTCCTGTGTACTATTCTAATGGACTTACGCTCTTGACTTATTCACGCACATTCTTCGCCTTACAAGCGCGACTCTAAGTAAAGTAATGTAATATACTATTATTGCTGCTAATAAATATTATTCTAACCAAGATTTGTGTGGAACCGTGTCATTGTGGAAGTGTTCATCTCATATACCTGTGTACTGTATGGCCAGTAGTAATGTACATAAGACAGTAGTGGTTTAATGATACCATACTTATTTAATACAGTCAGGGAATTGTACCCCTCAGTTACACAAAGCGTCCGTCTGTGTTGAATGTTTGACATGATTATAAAGCATGCTGTATAAAAGCAGTAATATACAGGACAAGTCATGCTATATTGTGGTTATTGGCAGTAGCAGGAGTGAGGCTCTAGGAGCCCTCTCGTATGTTACTACTTAATGACTGGACACACAACACAACATTCAGTAAAGGTGCTTTGACATTAAATTAATATTTGATGTCATTTCTGCAGGTTCCAGGGGAGTATGTATGAAGAAGAAAGCATAAGCAGGGGTAGGTAATTGTAGCTTCCTTGGCTTGTATTATGCATACATATACCGTAGGCTATATTACATACTATACACATTATGGTATGTATTATGCATACATAGGCTATATTACATACTATACACAATTTATGGTATGTATTATCCATATATATATGCTATATTACTACTATAAAAATATGGTATGTATTATGCATACATATAGGCTATTATTACATGCTATACACATAGTATGTATTATGCATACATAATTGTACTGCAGTAGTAGTAGTTTTAAATCAATTCAATTATCTAACCTTTTTCAACTCATTTTCGGTTCTTATTCATGAAAGAGACTAAAGCATATTGGGGGAGAACAATAATATAATTTTATTTTATTTATGCAATATGTTATAAAATAATGAGTCTAAGTAGCAGCGGTTAGTTTACTTCCCCTCTGAGCGGAGTCGTTTGACAGTGGGACTCGAGTGGAACGTCGTCCCAACTCTCTGTGCAGGATAATGTGACATTGTGTACAAACCACAGCCTATAGCAGCAGGGTGAGAGTAGGTGTCAGTGTGACAAGTGAGAAGACCGGAGTCACAATGAATGCAGCCGATCCAATTAGCAGACGGTATTAACCTACATATTTATATCGGGCTACAGGCCTTTCTGCAGCGCTGACACCAACAGGGAGCAACAGGCAGCATGCATACCTCACAGGACCGCAAAGACACAACAACAATTACAATTACACAACAGAAGGGCGGTCAGGTGGCGTAGCGGAGATTGCGTTCGTCACCAACCCCGGAGACGCTAGGATTCGCCTGTTCGAATCCAGCTCACAGCTCCGGGGTTGTCACCAGCTTGGCTGGCCGTTCACACTAATACAATTGGCTGTATTAGAGGGTGGGAGAAGCTGGCGGGGTGGGTCCGGGTCGTTGTAAACAGCGACTCCTACAGTTCGGTCGGGGCGCCTGCTAAGCGCGGATAGGATCTAAGTGGGATAGTGTGATCCTTCCACACGCTACACCCTCTCAGTGAGAATCCGCGCTGCCAGGTGAAAAGAAGCGGTTGATTGGCTAGACGTGTGTCGGAGGAAGCACGTGGTAGGCTCCACTCTCCCAGACCGACTGTGGGGGGTAAGTGCGCAGCGACCAGGAAGGGGATTGGGAATTGGCATAACGACTAACATTGGGATGGGAGAAAATCGGAGGAAAAAGGAGGGGGGAAAAGATCAATAAAAGAAAAATAATAATAATTACACAACAGATATAGCCTAGATGAACCTAGATGTCCACTGTTGTCATTGTTGCCCCAGCGGCAGCGACATCATTCCCTTTTATGTAAAAAAGAAATCATATATGGTATACCCCCACCATTTCCGAATGGTTATCTTTTACTTCTGAACATTGGAATGAGCGCTGTCTTGTCCCGTGGCGGCGTGTAGGCATTAGTGTTGTCAAAAATATCAAAAAATCGATACATATCGATTCTGAATATTTAAAACTGTTTCAATACTCATTTCCCGAAATATCGATATTTAATTATTCATAATTTTTATTTATTTATTTTTTGTATAAGGAAGTTGCATTGTTCATTTCAATACCTGTAATAGTACAGTAGTCCACACACACACACACACATGTGCATTCAGTTAAGTCGGAATATGACTGTAATACAAACTGTTCAGTTTGTCAGGTACATGCAACACAGATTACAGTGTTTACATCTGCTTGAGAAAATACCATGTTCTGCAATAAAAATTATTGAAGTGAGATGAACAGTTATTTTTAAATGTGTGATCTAAAGATAAACAAAGGGTTTTAAAAGTGTTATATTTATCTTCTATTATAGTACCAGAGAGAAGCTGAGGAGAATCAACCAGCAACAAAAGCAACATTTATTAAAAGATTTTTTTTTTTTTTTTTTTTTTACATTTTAAGATTGAACCTTTTTCCCTGTGGTATCGAAAATGGTATTGTATCGAAATTCCAGTATCGTGACAACACTAGTAGGCATTAGGCGTGCTCTGGGTAATTAGGGAAGGCTCTACCCTGCAACCGATCTTCAGTTTAGCCTGTGGTTTGTTATTGAGAGCATTAAGCCTGAAGAAATCAAAAACTCCTCCCGACCAGGAAAACCCCTTGTTTCAAAACTCACACCCAACCTGCCTGCTGATTGTGAGGCCATTAAAAGTGCACCTGCCAGGGACACACGTGTCTCTTTTTGTATAATTAAAGCAACACTCCGGAATTTCTTTTGACCGTGTAAATGCATGTTATATGGAGTTATTTTAGTAGTTATAGCCAATGTAAAAAACGAGAATGAAAACATTTCTCCATTCGAATTATATATATTATATACTCCCAACAAAAGGTCTACTACTGTTACGAAGTCTTTTATTTTTATTTGCAGAGTAATGCTGGCACGTTTTGACAGAATCTTATTCAGAGCATTGTATATATATTAGGGGTGTAACGGTACACAAAAACCACAGTTCGGTACGTACCTCGGTTTTGAAGTCACGATTCGGTACATGTTTTCGGTACAGTGGGGGAAAGTTTGGCTTTCCATGTTCCACTCAGGGGTGATGTAGTGTGCAGTAACTGTTAACACTTTCAGTGCCGGCCATTAACGTTGATTAATGTCCTTGGATGCCAGCATCCACTTCAATGATAGCGTTAAAAACGCATAATCTATGTTTTAAATTACGTGTCTAATCTGCCCGTCGCTTATCAATGACTTGTTTGCAGTCAACATTGTCAAAACTAGGGGTGGGACGATACATCGATCCAGATCGATACATCGATGTAATTATCAACAATCGAATCGGATCGATGCAATGTAATAAGATCGATTCATATCGATACTCTTATTTTGAAAATCCTGTGGCGAGTCTCATATCCACCCAAGAACAACAGCAGTAGCTCCGTGTGTGTAGACGTTACAGCATAGCATTCTCCCTTTCTGTGTGTGTGTGTGCGCGCGTCTTTGGAAAGACCAGATGAGGTCAGAGGAGTTTGATGTTTAAATGTTATTTAAACATAAACAATATAATACATAATAAATGTAGGCCTATACATGATCATGCAACATCAACAAATTGTTGTAGGAACGGTTTGGGAGAGGGAGGTAGGGAGGGGTTTTAGGTTGAGTTTTGAGTTCCAAAAAATGGAGCTTAAAGTTTAAAGCTCAATATATCAAAACGTGGCACTTTACAGTGAACAGGGGGTCTATTTGTATTAAAAACAATAGATTGATTTTCCTTTAAATGTCTGGAAGAGCTCAAAAATACAAATGTCAAATGATATTTGTGTTACCTTTTTTTAGTTGATCTAAATGTTACTGATTGTGTTAAATGGGCATATGATATCATCTCATATCGATTGCAGGCACCTGAATCTAATCTAATCGTATTGTATCGTGAGAGACTTTGTGATATCGGCAAATATCGTATCGTTGTCCAAAGAATCGATATCGTATCGTATCATGATGAAACTGGTGATTCCCACCCCTAGTCAAAACGGATAGTTTTTTAATCGGTTCATATCCTTTTTATAGCATTTTGAAAAGCTATAGTTTTCTCAAAAATTTCAAGAAAATAGAAAGATTCCGTCATAAACGGCATTTATTGGAATATTCTCGAATACACTAGACACGTTGTCATTTGTCGGCCTATTTATGAATCGTTTTCAAATAAACGATAGTATATGTGTACTTAAGCACGCTATAGAAGCGAGCTGAGAAATCAATTCTCTTATTTCCTCAACAGCACACACACACACACACACATATACACATACGGACACACTGTTATCTCAGTGAAAACAGCTCTGATTATCGTAAAACTGGTAACATAGACTTCTTACCTTAGATCAGATGTTCTCCAAAAAGATTATTCCAATTCCTGATCGCCATTCCAAATATCGATCGCGTTTATTGATTGATTATTGGCTGCTGTAAATATATATTCCAGGCTGCTTTCCATCTCGCGATCACTTCCCTCTTCATCAGACGGCTCGCCAGCATAGTGGAGCCAGTAGGCTCCCCCCCCACACATCCACCAGTCTAATCGAATGGGCTGCAGTTACACAGGGATAAACGATAGGGGGCGGTATTTTCCCATCGGAGCTCCTAGAGTTGGCTGCTGTACCAACGGGAGACTCTGTTGATGAAATATGAATTCAGATCGCTAATAATTACAATTAGCGTCGTCGGCATTCAACGGTCGGCATGAAATAACGACATAACACGTCGCCGGCACTCAAAGTGTTAAGCAGGGCTGTCAACGAATATTCTATATTCAAATGAATAATCGAGTTCTAAAAAAATATATGAATACGTACAGTATAGTGTTCAGTGGAGCAAGCCAATATGGAGGACATCTTAAAACACCTTGTGGAGGCTTCCTTGGAGCAGCAGAGAGTCACCCAGGAGTTGGCGGTGAACCTGGGTCACTGAAGACCTCCTCTCGTTTGAACCAGGCCCAGTGGATTGCCCTGCCAGAACCACGTCAGGTATCCCACCAACTTCTCACAAAATTATCAGAAGGTGATGAAGTGGAAGCCTATCTACACACTTTTGAAATCATTGCAGAGCGAGAGAATTGGGCCCAGACTGACTGGGCGGCCATCCTTGCACCCTTCCTCATGGGTGAAGCGCAGCAGGCATATTATTCACTTCCCACTGCTGAGGCCCATACCTATGATATCCTAGCACTAGCACGTTGGGTCTCTCACCGGTGACAGCAGCACAACAGTTGAATGCCTGGAGCTACACCCCGGGAGTGCCACCTCATGCTCAGATGGCCCAACTCCAGAGGGTAGCCGACCGCTGGCTTCAAGCAGGGAAACTGTCGGCAGACCAAATGTGGACCGGGTGGTCATGGACCAGTTCCTGCATGAGGCACAGTGGTGTAGTGGTTAATACTGTCGTCTCACAACAAGAAGGTCCAGGGTTCGATTCCTGTTTGGGGACCAGGTTTCCGCGTTGCCAGGTACCCAGGCCTTTCTGTGTGGAGTTTGCATGTTCTCCCCGTACTCACAAGGGTCCCTGTCGCGTCCCTGACGAAGACGTGCAGGAGCACTTGGATTGGTCCCCGGGGCGCGGTACCTCGCCGTCGCCCCTATCCGCTCCCGGCTGCCCTTGGGGGGAAGGACGACGGGATGGGTCAAGCGCAGAGACTCAATTGCATCGGCGACGCAAAAAACAATGCATGTGTGCGTGTGTTCCTGTGTGTGTTTGCCCACCATCGCAAGTGTATCGTTGCATGCCGAATAAAGACTTCTAAAAAGTCCTGCATTATTATGCTGTCCCCGGGCCATGGTGGAGCTTATTGAACGTGCTGAGGCCACCAATGACGAGAGTCCCCGGGAGAGAGAGAGCCAACCTACCCCCCCCCCCCCCCCCCCGTAGATGGCCCCACCAAAGAAAGGGGAACTGGTCAGTTGGGGAGGTAGGGCTGAGCCCAAACGTTCGGACGAAATTTTAATTTATTTTATTTTATTTTTTATATATTTTTTTTATGTGTCTATTCATTCTGTTTAAACCAATGGGGTTTTTCTTCACAGTTGCAGATAAATATTAGGCTACACTAATATTATAGTACTATTATACTATTATTGTACTCGTCATCATTTTTTTTATAAAACATGTATCATAAATGATGTAGCCTATCTGCATCCGCTTGGCGCTCCATCAAGACGTCACCATCACTTTCGTACCAACCGTGCCCTTATTGGATTATTTATGTTGACGCAACTGATTGACGCGGACGCGTTTTGTCGTTAGTTCATGCCAACCTTTGAGTGCCCCCGACGCTATATAGCGTTTGTTTGTCGTTTTTTTTTATTGGCGATTTTAATTCATATTTCATCAATCGAGCCTCGAGTTAGTGCTGCAGAGTCTCTCTGAGCTCAATTGGGAAGATACCGCCCCCTATTGTCTCTCCCTGTGTAACTGCACCCCATTACTTTACACTGCTGAAGGGGGGGTGGCCAGTTTGCTCATTTTACTTTTCCCTCAAGCTAACTGAAGGATCGATTGTGCTCGCCGGCCCGGAAAACGCGTGCATTATGTATTTACAGTACCCAACACTGTAATCAATAAGCGTGATCGATATTTGGAATGGCGATCAGGAATTGGAATAATCTTTTTGGATAACATCTGATCTCAGGTAAGGAATTTATTTTACCAGTCTTAGGATAATCAGAGCTGTTTTCACAGAGATATAAGCGGTTTCCCTATGCGTGTGTGTGTGTGTGTCTGTGTGTGCGCGATCAGGAAATGCGAGAATCGATATTTCAGCCCGCCTCTATAGCGTGCATAAGTACACATATACTATCGATAATCTAGCGTTTATTTGAAAACGATTCATAAATAGGCCGAAAAATTACAACGTTTTTGTGTATGCTAGAATATTCCAGTAAATGCCTTTTATCACGGAATCTATATATTTTCCTTGAAAACAAGGGCTTTTCAAAATGCTATAAAACGGAAATGAACCGACTAAAAAACAATCTGTTTCGACAATGTTGACTGCAAACAAGTCATTGATAAGCGACAGGCAGATTAGATACATAGCCATAATTTAAGACAGAGATTATGCGTTCACAACGCTATCATTGAAGTGGGTCCTGGCATTTAACCATGTGAATGGCCGGCACTCAAAGTGTTAAAGAAAGTTGATTTAATGAAATTTTTTGATCTTTTTCCCCATTCCTTTTTCCTCCGATTTTCTCCCATCCCAATGTTAGTCGTTATGCCAATTCCCAATCCCTTTCCTGGTCGCTGCGCACTTACCCCCCACAGTCGGTCTGGGAGAGTGGAGGCTATCACGTGCTTCCTCCGACACACGTCTAGCCAACGTTTCACCTGGCAGCGCGGACTCTCACTGAGAGGGTGTAACGTGTGGAAGGACCACACTACCCCCCTTAGATCCTATCCGCGCTGAGCAGGCGCCCCGACCGAACTGTAGGAGTCGCTGTTTACAATGACCCGGACCCACCCCGCCAGCTTTCCCACCCTCTAATACTGCCAATTGTATTAGTGTGAACGGCCAGCCAAGCTGGTGACAACGGCGGGAGCTGGATTCGAACAGGCGAATCCAGTGTCTCCGGCGTTGGTGACGAACGCAATCTCCGCTACGCCACCTGACCGCCTCAACATTTTTATTTTTTTATTTAATCAGATTAATCACTTTATTCAAATTGAGGATTTAGTTTGAGGATATTTTATCAAAACAATTTGTATAATGTAATTGTGTGTATAATGTAATAAAAAATGAAGGTTCGAACTTCCGTTCAAAAAAAACCTGATGAAGTTCGAAGCCCCAAAACAGGCTTCGGGGACAGCTCTATGGGGAGGACTTCAACTGCCTGAACGCAGGTTGTATGGCCCCAGCCCCAGGGATGAGCCAATGCCTACTGAGCCATGGTCCATCCCCACTAGTCCCATGTTACGAACGGTGGGGTAGTGAGGGAAGACGATGCGAACTCAAGTTGCGGACCGGAATGGAAAAGGCAGAGACGGCAGGATAACGTGTAAACAGACTTTACTTGATGACGACGGTACGTTACCAAAGGAAACATAAACGGCTCAGCCGAGCTGGCGCTAGAGACAGAGAACTGAATTGTAAACACGGAAAATAAAACAACAACAAAACTAAATACTAATCTACTTACAAACGCTCAATACAAACAGCAAGGCACGGGAGAAAACAGGAGACACGACGAGCAGGGTAACACCGAGGACATGGAGGAAATGACACCACCAGGAAGTGAGGACAGACAGACACCTAAATACCCATACTAATTAATAATGAACAACACCTGGCCAACACACAGAATCACAACACAACCTAGACACAAAAGCAATGACAAACTAAACACAACTAGACACTAAGGCAATGACACACAACAACTCAACAGGGGGGTGACATCACACATAGACAGGGATGGCCCAGGACAACAGAACATTAGAAATTAAATCAACAATGTGCAACCAACATAGGATAGCAGCCCGCACCATAGGGCTTAGGTCCCTAGAGGGAGGCAGAGAGCCAATGTCAGGCGGAGGGCACTGTCCAATGTTACCATCCTGCCCGGTCCAGCCAGGACCGGGCCTACGAACGTGACAGTCCCAGGCAGAGAGCATGGCTAGCCAGCTGCCAGTACCACTCGCCAGGTAACTCGCCCCCATTCACCTGCCGGGTAACTGTACATGGTTGGCCCCTGGAGGCTGTCTTGAAATCGGGCAGTAGTGTAACCCTCACCAGCCCCACGGTGCTTCCAGTTCCCCCAACAAAGACCCAGGTACGTGCTTTATTGCGGTTGGCTGGGTATTACCAGAGGTTCGTCCCTCCTAACTTCTCTTCGGTAGCTGCTCCCCTTTCAGAACTGACCAGGAAGGAGTGTGTGCAGTGGACAGACGAGGCCGACGAGCATTCCAGAGCTTGAAGCAGGCTCTGACATTGGAACCAGTCCTGCACAACCCAGACTTCAGCCAGCCCTTCATCCTCCAGACAGACACATCAGACAGGGGAGTTGGAGCAGTTCTCTATCAGGTCTTCGACAAGGAGGATGGCAAGCATGGCAATCAGCACCCACAGCTGGTGAATCACCCACACCAGGAACTCATGAGGCCTCGTCAGCCACACAAAAAGAGGCTTCTGACAGCATATGGGGAGGTTAGTGGGACTCACCTCAAACGAGAGCTCACACATTTGTCCTTTTGCCCTAGACGCAGGGAACAAACTTAACTTTTTGACTTACCAGCCATTTGGCTGGTAGATTTTTAAAAGTACCAGCTGGGCAGATTTTTTATCAGCCAAAAATTATAAATAGCTTTTTAGTATATCGCCATGTGTTATTATTACATATAATACTCTCATATGCTATTTTCAATTAATATCATAAACAACATAAGGAATATTAGCATAATTTTTAGTGGACTGAAGGAATGAGTCAGCGTTAATAGTTTTAAATGCAAATAATTTATTGAAACATAGAAGTGGGGTCGGGACACACACACACACACACTGTGTTTCAACTCACCACCCCCGCATCATATTGTAGTCTGTCTTCAAACTTCCACTCATCTCGAAACTTTTTTATATTTGAATATCAACATTATCTGTCCATCCTCAGTAATCCTCAGTTTACTATAATATACTCCTGTCCTGAGTCCTGACTAGTGACTCCGTCGTCTTTCCAAACGCACGCACACACACACACACAGGGAAGGGGAGAGTGCCCCCCCCATTTCCCTTTCCTCAGTGCTGTTCACTATGGCTCTGCTTCGTCTGACCATCAGGATTAGCTTGTTAGCTTACGTTAACGTTGTAGTGATTGGTACATAAACGTTAATTTCGGGCGATGTGGGCATAAAGGAATGGCGACGGTGCAAAGCATATAGCTGCATTGGACTCGTTGTGAGAAGAAAAAAAACATCACAGACTTATTTTGAGTCTGTAGGCGCACTGCTGTGTTAACGCTTCTGTGTTAACGCTGCTGCTCTGTTTTCAAGAAAGTGAAACACGGAGTGGGCGGATATTATATGACTCGCGGAGTTGCTAGGTTTTTCAAAATAAGAGTATCATATGAACCTGAACGTTGCTAGCTGCCGGAGCCCAGATATTATGACTGGAGCTGCGCTTGGGGCGGCAATGAGACCCGCACAGGATTTTCAAAATAAGAGTATCGATATGAACTACACGCCAGCTGGCGGGCAGACTATTATTTTTAGTCGCCAGACGGTAAATCTACACGCATTTGGCGAATGGCGTGTAGTTATTATGTTCCCTGCCTAGACGGATAAGATGGACAACCGTTGGGACACCACGCCTGTCCCCCCCCCCCCCCCCCCCCCCCCCCCCTTCCCCCTCATGGAATTCCTTGGGGTTCACCAAGGGCCAGGCAACCCCCTCTAAAACTCTTCTCTCTCCCTTGGGACATTTAAATATGGTGTTTGACCCATACATACAGTGTCTGTGTTGTGTTGCCCCAAACGGCGTTTGCCCAACGCCACAATATATATATATATATATACTAGATTGTGAAAAAAAATGGTTGTCGTGGGCCTGAATGCGCTGCATGACTGATGGGAGACACTTTCACTTTCATTGAGCTGGAGAATGTGTAGTAACAAATAACAACAACCTGTTTGCGAAGACAGTGATTTGCAATCTCAAGCCCCAGTTGGAAATACTTTGGATTTTGTGGAACCTCAAGACAAAGTTGTATGCAAGCTATGTAAACTACAGCTGGCCTACCCTCTTTTTTTAAGCTAACGCTATTTTGGGAGTTCTAGTGTCAAGAATGTAAGTAGCCTACTTTTTAGTTTTTAGCACTTTATTGTAAATCATCCCTCAGGGAAAAAACGCAGGTTCGATTACTATTTCCCGTTGCATGCCAAGGAAATGGGATATCGCTTCATATTTTATCACACCTTGTTCGGAGGTGCGTTGCTGTGTATGAATGTCCGTTCTATGCCATAAACTTTCATTCATTTGCCAGCCCCAGCCCATTCTCAATCTAGCACCAATGGACCTGTCTCAAACCCTGCCCTCTTTTCTTGATCCTCCAATCACAACTGTCGCTTACCTCGGACAAACTTGGTTTGTCCGAGGTAAGCGACAGTTGTGATTGGAGGATCAAGAAAAGAGGGCAGGGTTTGAGACAGGTCCATTCCACCTCACGCACTGACACACATGTGGTGCAGCATGGACTGAATGAACAACATCCGGCCCTTTGCGCAAGTTATATTTTGGGAAGGGGGTGAACTTGGGAGTTTTGAACTTAGTTCCGCAGGCAAAGAAAAGATTATGCACGTGCGTTTCGTTAAAATAACGTTGTATTTGTGTATTCGTTCGATACACGGCACGTACTGAACCGAAGGTCCCGTACAGAAACGGTTCGGTACGAATATGTGTACCGCTACAAAGTACCTAATATATATATATATACAATGCTATTTATAAAAAGATTTGTTGTGGTAGGGCCACCCGTTTCTATTAGTTTGGATTACGGATCGGCCTTTAAAGAAAAACACAACGCTCCCATGTTGCCTTTCACACATATTGTGTTTCTCTCTTTGTCACATTGACACCCAGCGACGGGGATATAAAGCCCAGTGAAAAGGGGGCCAGGAAACAAGTGAAGAGAATAGAGTGAGAGACAAAGGGGAAAGGGCGGCCGGCGGGGGTCAGAGGGTGTAAGGTGTTGCAGAAGAGCAGCATCAGACACGACACGCCTGCCTCTCCGCTGCACCTCCCATCGCCCGCCCTCCTCTTCCTCCTGGTGGGTCCGAGCGGGAAGCGCCACGCCGGGACGGGGGCGGGGACACCTCCCAGGGCAGCCGAGGCTGCGGGTGGAGTTCTCACACCGCAGGCCGTATGGTGTGTGGTGTAAATATATCATATATAAATATGTCCTATAGGGCCTGGGAGCGGGACAGGGTGTGTGAAGGTATACCATGATCCACGCCAAGGTATCATGGACTTTTAACATACGCTGTATCGTCATTCCATGATATATATATAGTACATATCGTAAAAATAAATATATATATACGTACGGTATATATACTATATAGATATATGCATATTGTATATTTGTAACTTCATAAAAAAACTTAAAAGCAGTATTAAAAAAAGAAAGATTTCTAATGAAATAGCATCATGACAAGTGTATTATAAGATAAAGATCAAATTGTAATTTCTACTGAAAAAATGCAATACCGTCAAAACAAAGAAAAACACATTGTGATATGATATTTTGGCCATGTCGCCCAGCCCTAAAATATTGCATTTTTATCATTATTTGTGTTATTACTATTATTGGTCGATGTTGCCTACGTTCTAGTCTAAACTGACCCTGACCTGATAGCTGGCCTGTTGTGTGAACAGTGGACATTCTGAAACTGGTATTTCAGAACTGGAATTCTCCGTCCCTCTTGTCTTCCTCCTTTCTCACTTCCTCTCTTTATTTCGAATCATCTCCCTCTCTCTCACCAACTCTCCCTCTATCCTCTCGCTCTGTTTCGCTTCCCACTCCCCCTCCTTCCTCCCCTCCCCCTCTCATCTGCCAGGGTTATATAATATTCATATTACTGCTGCTGTGGCTGGCTGGCTCCGCCCCCCCATGTGGCCTCTCAGCCAATCAAGTGCCACTACGGGCGGGGAGTATGGAGGAGGTCAGGCGAGTCATGGGATTATCCGACTCACCTACCCAGAGACAAGCCAACACACACATGGTGTGTGTGTGTGTGTGTGTGTGTGTGTGTGTGTGTGTGTGTGTGTGTGTGTGTGTGTGTGTGTGTGTGTGTACGCGTGCGTGCGTGCGTGTTTGTGTGTGTGTGAGAGAGAGAGAGAGAGAGAGAGAGAGAGAGAGAGAGAGAGAGAGAGAGAGAAAGAGAGAGGCAGAGAGATGGAGAGAAATAAAGCATGTTTTCTACACTTTACAATCTGCTCTCTAGTTTAGTTTAGGATGTTTACATTATGTGTATGTTACGTCACTTTGTTTGTGTGTGCGTGTGTGTGTGTGTGTGTGTGTGTGTGTGTGTGTGTGTGTGTGTGTGTGTGTGTGTGTGTGTGTGTGTGTGTGTGTGTGTGCGCGTTGCACTGGCCAATACATCAGTGAGGGGAGCCTTCGGTTGCTAGAGAGGAACCCAGTGTTATAAAGCTACCCTTGTTTCAGACTCATCATGTGATATTTCTATCCTCTGTCTCTCTCTCTCTCTCTCTCTCTCTCTCTCTCTCTCTCTCTCTCTCTCTCTCTCTCTCTCTCTCTCTCTCTGTATCTCTGAGTGTCAACCATACAGTACAGTGTGACCCTCGCTCACGGACGCCGCACTCTACACTACTGTTACCAAAGGAACAGTATGAAAAGCGTCATTCTTTTTCAAGCTTCCTTTTTATTTCATTTTATAAACCATAATCTAATTATTACCGGTATGCTGTTTTCAGCATCGTGCCACAAGGCTACACTGTACAATTGATCTTGCAAAACAGTATAATCCATGAAAAACCGGCCCGTATTCCATCCTATTCAACTATATTCATAGTATTCTGACGACACAGTCACGCCTTTCCTACCGATATAGTGCAATGGGAACTGCCCTTACAATTTTGTTCCTCACATTCACCCATTCACTCACACATTCACACGTCGACGGCGACCATGCAAGGTGCCAACCTGCTCATCGGGGGCAATTATGGGTCTTGCTCGAAGACACTTCGACACATTGCCCGGTGGGAGTGGGAATTGAACCCGGGGACCTTCCGATAACCAGACGACCGTTCTACCTCCTGAGCCACTGTCACCCCAATGACATAAACATGAGTATCCCCTGTTCATTATGATCCTCTGTTGTTTGCACACCAAGATGCCTGTGATCATGGCGTAAAGGAATGCTGTGCATTCAGCAGGGGCTCTGGCTGCTTCTTCTTTTCATTGTTTTTTATAAACAGTGTATTTTATGCGGATTAGTTTCAACCCAATTTGCCTTATTCACTTCACCGCCATCTTTATTTTCATAGATCAAAATGAGATCTTCCAGATTCCCTTCCACGTATTTCAGAACACAAAAACTATGAAAAACAACAAATCGAGAGTTGGGTAATCATCCGTTTGTAATTCTGACGGTGTATTGTATTCTGCCTGTTGCTTTGATCATTTGGGTTCTTGAAGTAGCGGAAGTTTTAACAGTTCTCCAGCTGTTGGCAGCAGTCCTTGCCCACGGTTATGGAGCCTGGTGGCTACTGGCATGAAGGACTGTCTGGCAGAGGCGTTTTGTGGTGCCTCTGGGGTCTATGGCTAAGCAGGATGGCAAGGTGACGCAGGGAGCCTTTCTGTGTGGAGTTTGCATGCTCTCCCCGTGTTTGCATGGGTTTCCTCCGGGTACTCAGCTTTCCTCCCACACCAAAAGACATGCATGCTAGGTTTCCTGCCATTGCCCTTGACCAAGGTACTGGCATTACAACTGCAGTTGGTCCCTTGACCAAGGTACTGGCATTACAACTGCAGTTGGTCCCTTGACCAAGGTACTGGCATTACAACTGCAGTTGGTCCCTTGACCAAGGTACTGGCATTACAACTGCAGTTGGTCCCTTGACCAAGGTACTGGCATTACAACTGCAGTTGGTCCCTTGACCAAGGTACTGGCATTACAACTGCAGTTGGTCCCTTGACCAAGGTACTGGCATTATTACAACTGCAGTTGGTCCCTTGACCAAGGTACTGGCATTATTACAACTGCAGTTGGTCCCTTGACCAAGGTACTGGCATCACATTTAAACTCTGAATGTCAGGGATCTTTGTTGTATTTTGGACGCATAAGCATGATGTAGTTCACCTTTTTTGACATACACACCTTGTGCAAACAATGAGGGTAAGCTAAGCTAACTATTTGGCTAGTTTCGACATCAAAATGCGAAAATATTTCATTTACAATATCGAAATTGACATTCCCGATATTTAAGCAGTTAATTGCTATCCCACAGACAATACCGTAGGCGCGGTTTCATCAATGACGTAAATGACGCAGTGTCGGTTTTCAGGTTCAGGTTTCAGGATGTTGCCTCCCGTTCATTTTTCCCCACTGACTGTCCTCTTCTTTTCCTTAACCCTCTTTGGTGTTTAACCCTTTCACTGCCGCACTACCAAACGGTTAACCCTTTCACGGCGACAATACACATACGTTTAACCCTTTCACTGCCACACAACAGCAGGTTAACCCTTTCACTGCCACACTACAGAAGCTTAACCCTTTACTATCACACTACCGACGGTAACTGTCGGTAGTGTGATAGTAAAGGGTTAACCTTCTGTAGTGTGGCAGTGAAAGGGTTAACCTTCTGTAGTGTGGCAGTGAAAGGGTTAACGTTGGAGAGAACGAGGCGGGATCTACGCAGTGAAGTGAGTAGCTGCTGCTGAGGCGACTGAGCAGCAGCAACTAAACCTTCAGGAGAGAAAATGCAATAGAAAAAACTAAACAAATGCGTAGGCTACTTCAAAGTCAAACGGTCCTCTCCGGATGGGATGACAGCATACTAGGGGTGGAACGGTATGCATTCGAACCGCACACAGTTCGGCACGACCTCCGCGGTTCGGGGCGTGTGGGTATTGTTCGGTTCAGGGGATGCAAACCAAAAAAAAGTTGTCTTCATTAGGCACGGAGAGGTGAAGCGTCGGCTGCTGCAGCAAGTGCTAGTCAGTTCGTAGAAAGTGTGTGGAAATGGCAAGCGCAATATAAATACATCTTCATTACGACTTTAAAAACATTTGGCATTAACATTACATAGGCCTACATCTTGCCATAACGTTAGCACGGTTTGTGACGCTACAAGTACAACGCACGTTGGTAGCCCACAAGCTCCAATACAGCCAGTGAAATCATTATCAGACATCAATGAAATGTTACCGTAGCTAGCAGAGGATAAAATGGGAGTCTGAGGCGGGGTGTCGAAAGACAATGGCGTTTATTCGACATCCAAGAAGGCTAACATTGTGTTTACTAACTCCAACCGGGACTATTGCCGCTTTCCCACTGCATGGTATCAACTCGATTCGACTCAACTTCAACTGTAGGTAGAGTCGAGAACGAAGGTGCCACACGCTAAATTGTCCCTGCGGACCCAAGCCATAGACAGTTCCGTGTGTGAATTGCGTTAATCCACCACCGTTTCACAATTACTGTGTTGCACTCAATATTTAAATAATGTTAGTCTAAATAAATGTAGACAGACAATGTACGTATTTAAAAAATAGAATGAACAAAGTCGTGTTGTTTTGAAACAGTAGGCCTACAGTGTGTGTGTGTGTGTTAGTTTGATTTATGCTGCATTTTATATTGATGGCCTTCTAATTAGTTTGTTTGTTTATTTATTTTAAATAACACAGTGACACTTTTCCTTTTGATAAGAAATCCAGCCATATTCCTTTCATTGTATTTCAAATACTGCACTTTAGGCTACGTTTAGACGAGCGTTTTGGGATGGAAGTCTGAACAGAAACCGCAAAAGTCGTCTTGCGGTTGCACTTTTAATTTTGCGTTTAGACGAGCGTTTTGGGGTGGAATTCTCCGTGCAGACGACGCTGTAACGACGGAGCCCCGCTGTCACACGATTGGCGCATATGTCACATGACGTGCTGTGAAGACCCGCCCTACTCTGCCTCTGATTCGTAGACTGTGGATGGGGAATGTGATTGGACCAAAGCAGAGTCACTCACAGACAGTGGGTCCACTCACGCCGTGGGACAGATTCTTGTGTATTTAACCCTTTCACTGCCACACGACAGCCGGTTGTGTGATAGTAAAGGGTTAACCTTCTGTCGTGTGGCAGTGAAAGGGTTAAAAGTACTGCCAATGTAGCCTCCAGGTGATCGCCATGGATAGAATCAGACATGCTTTGTTTACGCTTCTAGGCTACTGGCGGCGCTGGCGCATGCCTGTGATGTAAGCAGTACGCGCGACCAGAGCCGTGACAACCCTTTAGTCATCGTTTTATGCGGTTTTGACAGTTTAGACGAGAGCGCAAAGGTTTAGCGTTTCTAGGAATTCCACCCTGGAAGGTAGTCTCACTTTTTTGCGGTTTCACCCCGTAAAAACGCCGTTTCCGTATAAACGAAAGGCACATCCGAAAAAATATTTTTGCGGATTCACCTGCTAGCGTTTCCGTCTAAACAGGGCCTTAATTTCAAGCGGAAAACGAATCTTTCCATTAAGAACTGACAATCAGGGAATTTAAACATGGTTGACATTGTTTTTTTTGTGTTTATTTGAAAGAAAGGAAAGTCTAGTGCTGGTTGAGCATATGGATACTTTATGTTACTGGCCTTTGTCTATAATGTGGCCACAAAAATAGAAAGGTTTAATTATTTAGTTTGTTTGCACTAAGTTAATACTTTGACAAATTTAGCCTATATTTTTCAGTCAGTTCGGTCTTTGTGTGCCAAACATTATTTAAGGCAAACCGCTGTAAACGTTCTTTTTATTTTTTTAAATAAATGAGAATCATGTTTACATTTTTTTAGTGTTCAATAAAAAAAAGAAAAAAAAAGAAACATATCGAACCGAACCGAAAACCGTGATACGAACCGAACCGTTGATTGTGTGAACCGTTCCACCCCTACAGCATACTGTGTGTTTGTATCACCCTCTTTCATTATCTCTCCTCCATTTCTCTCTCCCTCTCTGCCTCCCCCTCTCCCCTATCTGTCTCAAAGACACACACACACGGATTGACCCATATACACACTCATATAGTCTACCCATATAGTCATAACAGGCGATTAAGCAAGCATCCATGAAGCCATGATGTTTGTCATTACCAGCTATTTCCACTGAGGCTGCCAGTAAAGCAGGGAACCTTTCAGATACTGAAATAACCGTGCTACTGGCTCCATCCGGCAGCATTCTTCTCATCTGGCCTAAATGGCATATTTCAGAGTCTTGAAATAGACTCTTCAACATGGGACTTATTTGTGTGTCGAGTCGCCTGTTAATGCATGCAGCTCCAATGGGCTCCTCGGCATAATGCCACAGTGCTGGATACAGTACACATGTCAGATATGGTGACCGGACATCCCGGTTTGTCCAAGATAGTCCCGGTTTCAAGCTTTGTGTATCGAGTCCCGACAAATATCTGTAAAACGCTATTATGTCCCGGTTTTCAACATTAACTACCAAATTGTCCCGGTTTTAACCAATAGAAAAACATCAACAATGCACCACGCTTCTGAATTCAACACTGATTTGTCTGTATAATTATGTCAATCAATGTCGTCGTCAAAGCTGTTGCTGTTTTAACCAATAGAAAAACATCAACAATGCACCAAGCATCGGAATTCAACACTGATTTACCTGTAGTACGTGCGTCAACAATGTCGTCGTCAGGCTATTGCTATGACGCCTTGGTTCGCGTCTCTTTCTAACAGAATCGAATACCTTCTGTCAATGTTCTATCCATTCATTGGATCAATTTATTTGACGTGGTCATTATGTACCCATTGTACTTGTTGTGATGAGAACGTGTTGTCGTCTGACATCACAAGGCCTGCAAATGAAAGCTGTGACATCTGTACCAGCGGAGGTTGATAGGTTAACCACGTGTTACTGAGTGACTAGACAAAAACAAGCGTGCTACTTAATTTTGTATCTAGCCTACCTACAGTAGTTAACCTAAAGTCACACACACAAAGCAAAGCACACTGACAGCTGGAGACAGAGAAAGAGGGAGCACATCAGGGTTTCCGTTAGAAAAAATTGTTGCCGGCCTCAGTGTCCGGTAGATTTCAATCTATTTTTATGAGCTAACGAATTCCGTTATATTGGACATTTGTATTAATTATATCAAGCGAAGAACTGAGAAATTTGGCAGAGAGAGACGGCAACATTATCGTGGGTTTGCGTGACGACTCTCTCTCTCTCCACCTCCCAATGACTTATTTGCGAGAGTATGTCGATGCAGAGCAGCAGATTCAGCTGTTATTGGCTCTTTTCTGGGGACCGCACAGCAGCGCCCCCCACCCAACATTGAATTGAAAATGGCTGAATTGGAGTACTGCTGGAGTACTGCATTGTGCTGCTGCTGCTCCGGCTCTGCAGCTTCACAAAATTCGCACACCCAGCACTAAGCTCTCGCTGACAACGTCGTTGTCATTATTAGAAGCAACGATGAAACAAATGTAATGATTGTTTCGTTCATCGCATAGGCTATTTAATTTTAGCCTATTTTAATACAATTCAAATAATCAAATTGTGCTTAGACTCAGGGAATTATTTTCACCGGACATTAAGACCGGAGAGATTAAATATGTCGGACTTCAACAGATTTTGCCGGTCAAATACCGGTAATTACCGGCTAACGGAAACGCTGGTGCACATGTCCCAGTGTTTATGAACAGATACTGTATACCCTATCTCAAGTGAGAGATAAAAACTAAAACACATCAATCCCAGGTAAGCACATACATAGGGATGGGAATTGATAAGATTGTATCTATACGATTCCATTATCGATTCTGCTTATCACTCCGATTCTTTATCGATTCCCTTATCGATTCCTTGTCACTTTTTACTTTACCTAAATAAATTGGAAATGCAACAGAACTAAGCTGGTTAGAATAACAACATGCAACTTGACATTTCTGATTGTTATTTATTGTTGAGCCCCCACCAAAATTAGAGATGTTCCGATACCATTTTTTCCTTTCCGATCCGATCCGATACCTAAGCTTTGGGTATCGGCCGATACAGATATTTATCCGATACCAGTGCATACATAATTTTTTTTTTTTTTTTTAAATATTATATAATTTTTTTTTTTTTTTTTTTTTTTACAGATACTGTTATACTGTTTTTAGTAATAACTAGAAAGTAATGGTATTTATTCAACAACAGGTGATTGTATAGATTTGTATTAGTATCATTAATAAATGAGTATGGGGCTGCAGCACTGCAGATATACCCTACTCCAATGATCCACACGGACATTAAACGGTGTTGCACTGCTACCCAGTGGCTCTGCAGATATACCCTACTCAGTCTGTAAGCTAGTGGCAGACAGAACGTTCGAATGTTGTGATTTTCGATGCAAAATAAATATTCAACATTCTCTTTTGAAACTCCGCCTCAGACTCTTATCCTTTGGCGGTAACGTTTACGGTATCGGTATCGGAACAACTCTAACCAAAATGGTCGCAATTTCGAGCCCTTACAAATTTAGTGACTGTGACACTCGCTCACCTTTTCCTGAGTCAGTTTACCCCGCTGTGCTAGTGTGAAAGGATTTCCCTGAGGTGCGCGAGAACCACTAGCTGCAGCCTCAGTCTATTGTGATCCTCTAAAATGGATGAAATGGGAGAATATTTATACAGTGAAAGCATTCATTTTCATTTAGGTTTTCCTAGTCAAGAAATAAAATAGTCTGCTATGGCTGCATGTGTGGCGCTAACGTTATTGTTTTAAAATGCGCAACTGTCGGAAAAACATGGCATCGATAAGAGGAATCGATAGTCATGGAGGCATGCGATTCCAGGAATCTGACAATTAGGAACCGGTTCCCAATAGAATAGTATAGTATAGCTTGAGATTGTAAAATATAGCATTGTATAGCAGTGTACATAAAGACCCAGTGCCTCATCCGTAGCTAACAGTGTATTGCACCACCACAGGACCTAGCATGCTCTGTAAATAACTCATGTACAGATACCGATATGCCCTACTTTGTTACTTGTTATTGCACAATGTCGTTCTATTGGATTCTTATTATATATTACTATTATGCACATCGTTGCGGGCAAGACCCCCCGCATTTCATTGTATACTTGTATGCCGTGACAAATAAAACTCTTGTATCTATCTTGTATCTAAATATGTTTTTTCTGTGTTTTGGGTGAACTGCATCTTTAAGTGGGTGCCAACCTTTTTCCTTGATAACCCTTCCACTACGACACTACAGAAGGTTAACCTTTCACTACCACACTACAGACGGTTAAACCGTCTGTGGTGTGGTAGTGAAAGGGTTAACCTTCTGTATTGTCGCAGTGAAAGGGTTAACCCTTTGGTAGTGTGGTAGTGAAAGGGTTAAAGCACAATAGAGAAGAGCATTGGAGAGGAAGACACTTTATGACTGTGGGTCACGCTCAGAGGCTTGGCCAATGGCCAGTCAGTCAGGGAGTGTGCCCGTCTCACAACATGGTTGCTGCTGCTCCTGTTATACAGGGTTCACACAAGACCAGACCAGACCAGACTAGAATGGACTAGACTTAGGATACACCATACCAGAGTGCACTGGACAAGTTTACACTAGAATAGAATAGAATGAATTGAGAAGTGTGCTAAACGGTTAGACTTTATGAGTCTTTTCTCTAGATGCTAGATGCAATAACATGTCTATAATAGAACAGAACAGTTCCCTGTTCAGACACAGGCCAACTATGGTCTACTGCCTTGCTGTGAGCCAAGGTCTGACACGGAACAGAGCAGAGAAATCACTGTGTTTGTATTTTGACCATTCATTTGTAGCATATAAATTACTACATTCAGAAGAACAGCAATGTTGGGACCCATATTAATGTTGACAGTTATTGAATGTACATTTCATTGAGCTGTAATTATTAATTAATACAATAAAAAGGTATGACATCGCTGGAGGACATATTCAAACACATTAACTCTCAATTACTAAATTAATGTGTGCAAAAAGTGTTGTCTTTATTAAAGTACCCCTTTAATCAACTAGGCCTAGGCCTGATGACAATTGGTCATCAAAGTCAAGGAGGTCTTTAGTCGCGGATAAACCTAAATATGAGGGGGACTGTTATAGGGGGCATTGTTATAATATATCATCTGCCAAACAGTTTTATGATACCATGTAGTAGTGTCATAATATATCTTCTGCCAAACTGTTTTACGATATCATGTAGGAGTGTCATAATATATCATCTGCCAAACAGTTTTATGATACCATGTAGTAGTGTCATAATATAGCATCAGCCAAACAAAATGCCGTTGATAGATATGGATCAGATGAAAAGTTGAGATCAGATCCACCCAAGAAGACAAACCAGTGTAACGATGAGTCTGATCCATCCAGCCGGAACGCCAGTAGTTCCAAGATGACTAAATGGTGGCCATCCCCCTGTGTTGTCTTGTAATATAGCTGCTTAACAGGCTAATCCCAATGAAGGAAACATAATGTGTGTTGCAGGGACCCTATCCATGGCATTAGAGGACAGGTATATAGTGAGGTGAACTCTATTAGGGTTGTGACTTTTTCATGGTCGGGTAGTTGGTGTGTGTGGTCTGAACAAATAGGCAAATAGTCGGTGTGTGCCACATTCACAAAGGCTAGGATAGATGACGGGTAAAAGAATAAATCACAATTCTCACCAAAGCACTCGTTCATGGATCTTACGCTCATCATGCTAAGCTCATTTGACTAGCTAGATCCGTCATCGTCACTTGTTGCATAAACTGATGTTGTTGTCCTCCCCCCCCCCCCCCCCCCCCCCCCCCCCGATGAGTCAGCCTTGTAGACATGGTGCCACGGTAGACCAACTCTGGTCCACGTATCCCGCACTAGACAAGAAATGCATTATAATATAAAATGTCTTGAAGTTTGCCACAGGGCTAAGTTAACGCTACGTTGCAGCCGAGCTGCTGAGCCAAGGAAGAATAGCAACAACAGTGCATGCAGGCCAGAGGTCAGGCAGGAACAGTGCATAACCTGCGATACATTTTTGTTCTTAAATTAACAACATTTACAAAAGTCTTTGATTCCGCAGACAATTATTCGGTTATTCCGTTTTTATGAGCCACCCCCGTATACACTATCATGTTGTAATCTAGCGGTTTTATAGCCCCGGCCTCGACATTAAAAGATGTCCATGTGTGCGGTTCAGGGAACCTTGATTTGCTCCCCACAGATTCAATTTGCTGCTGACACGTTGTGTGTCTTAAAGCAGATAGATGGCCAAGGCCCTGCCTGGAGCACACAGAGTCCATTTCCCCTGTTGGCCTGATGTCATTAGCTTTCATTTAGCACCTTAATGCTTTGGCCCCCAAACTACCCGCAAGAAAGTCAGCCTCTCTCACTCGCTCTCGCACGCATGCACGCGCGCACACACACACGCACACACACACACACACGCACACACACACACACACACACACGCACACACACACACACACACACACACACACACACACACACACACACACACGCACACGCACACGCACACGCACACGCACACGCACACACACACAGAAGGAATAGACAGGAAACACCACAGGCTATGCTTCCAGCCTTCATTTATGGCCAGATTGAAAGGAAAATGCGGACAATTTCTTATTTGCCAGTCAATGTTTATGAGTAGGAATCGTGGTCATAATGATATTTGACAAGAGGTATTGCGCTAATTAAATTGTGGGCTCCTTTCTTCCCCTTCTCCCTCTGTGTCACTCGGTGGAGGTGAGGCCTGAACTGTCCACAGGCACCAGGCGTTACGTAACAGAGAGCTTAACGCGGCAACGTCAATATTTATCAAAGCTGTAAACATGCAAATCACAATGATATAAACATCCCACTGTTTGAGGGAGAAGAAAAAATCGATTAAAGCTAAAAGTGGAGCCTAACAGCTTGCCATTATGAAATGACAACCTCCCATATCCGTTTGGAAAAGATGTGTTATATGTAAAATAGGGCTGAGCCAAAACGTTCGAACGTTCAGAACTTCGTTTGTTACGTTGGCATTCGAATCTTAATGAATGGGTTCGAACCGCCGCTTTTGTATTATTTTTTTTATTTAAAACATTTCGTTTTACATTTTATTTATTTTTACACAAAAAATATATATCAGAATGTGATATATATCAGAATATCACAGTACTATGTTGTGTTTACAATAATTCAAAAGTCATGCGCAAACACAGACAGCTGAGTGAGGAGACACCGTCGTACATGATCAGGAAATTAATCAATCATAAAAAAAAGAGAGTTGAGTGACTCACACTCACTCGTCTTATTTCATAATACAACGTTTCCGAATGGGCGTTTGGATTAAACCAAGTGTATGCAGTGATGCTGAACTTTCCCAGCGGAACACAAGTTACTTAATGTTACACAGGTATGTTATGCACATTAATTAAGTCAGACTCGAGACTAACACGTTTAGCTTGTTAACGTTAAGATAGCAGGAGCCGTCGGCCAACAAATATGTTCAACAAATGTATTCACAAAATGATTACCATCCAAACGTTATTGAAGCCTCTTGTGACCAGTAAGTAGGTACTACTACTCTTAATGCACTACGTTATATGCGTAAATGTGCGCTATGTGCCTAAAGTCAAGGCTTGACAGCACTGAACCAAACAATTTATTTAGGAGCAAATGTTTTGCATGATTAAAAAGGTTGGTTCAGTTCGAATCCCAAAAACAGGCTTCGGGGACAGCTCTAATGTAAACACAGGGCCAGGGTGATATGGCCAAAATATCATAACACCTCATTATTTTCTTAGTTTTGATGGAATAACAGCATTTGACGGTAATTAACCGATGTGTGGAGTGAAAAAAGCCACAACCCATTCCACTGTTTGGTACGCGTCTATTCGAAGCCTAACCGGTTCATGCTTCCGCATTCGCGTTTTGCGAATCTGATTGGCCACTGCCGTTTCTGGTGCGATCTGATTGGCCACTGACGTTTCTGGTCATGTGACATGTGCGCCCAATCGCGTGACGCGCCCATTTCCGCCTCGACCAGCAGCAAATTCGAAGTTGGTTAAGGTTAGAGTTTGGAATCAGGGCTGGCGTTCTATCGCCATTCTCTAAGACAAACTCTAACCTTAACCAACTTCGAAAGAGTGCCTAAGCTTAACCGGCGAAAGAACTTGCCGTCACACGATTGGTGCGACCAGAAACATCAGTGGCCAATCAGAGCGCAAAACGCGAACGCGGAAGCATGAACCGGTTAGGCTTCGAATAGACGCGTTTGGTACACCTGAAAACTGAAAAATCTGAAATCTGAAAACATACGCTTGGTATACACATACAGTGCCAGGCAGGGCTGTATGAACTGTCTCGTACAGCATACTAGTAGGAAGACCTTAAATGTTTTAGATGTTAGACATAGGGCTGCATTATGGTAGTGAAAGGGTTAGCTGCAACCGTGACTGTGTAGCAACTCTTGCACAGTATGTTAGCTGCAGCCGTGACTGTGTAGCAACTCTTGCATAGTATATTAGCTTGTTCCACATCTGACTCTGCATGTGGCACATTCATCGATGTATCTCGATCCTCTTGTTTTCATGA
>NC_140172.1:35848567-36181207 GCF_963971535.1 Notolepis coatsorum
AAAGTATTAACAAATGGGGCTTTTTAGATTGGAGTGCAAATCTGGAGTTGGGTTCTGAACCCTCTGCCACCATGTCATGTGAACCTACATTTAATTTTCAATTTGCTGAATGCAGCGCATCAGGCCCACGTGTGAAGCCCAGAGGAAGACAGCCAGGGGCTGCTTTTTTTTCACAATCTAATGTATGTATGTTTTTATTTTTTTTACAGTTTGATTAGTAATTTGATTAAATAGAATATTCGTTGACAGCCCCTAGTACAGTCGCAGAGACCTTTGAAAGGACACAAGTCAATGGTTTCCGAGGCCTGGGAGTTGAGCTCTTTCAGAAACAGTAGCGCCTCCCTCTCCACATGAGGTTGTAGTTCATTGTGAATGAGACTCCCAGTAATACTATCTTGTGACTGTTCCTGCAAATCTTCTCTGATCTTTTTTTTTTTTTTTTTTTGCCATGACTGCACCCGTACCAGCACCGTCAATAACTGCCCTAACTGAGCATGTAGCGGTTAACCTAAGTCTTCTACGTCTCCAAAATACGGCAGATGAAATTAGTGACTTATGGGTGGTAAACGGGAAGCTTAATAGGAACTTTGCAGAGAGTAGCCTGGGTCTGCGGCTGCAGAACAACAACAAAGAGACAGAGCAGGATTTCGAGCAACATGAAAGCAGAGCACACAAACAAAACTCAGGCTCGCAACTGTGTTATAGACCGACTCTCGGCCGACTGGGGGAACAAGAGAAAATAACATCTGTGAAAAAGGCCTATGAAGTTTCAGAGAAAAGATTAGCTAAACTGCAAACAAACAACGGTGGGAGAGGGCGGAGAAGAAAGAGAGAGAGAGAGAGAGAGACAGACACACACAGCGACAGGGAGGGAGGGGAGGGAGAGAGTGAGAGAGAGAGAGAGGAGAGAGAGAGAGAGAGAGAGAGAGAGAGAGAGAGAGAGAAGAGAGAGAGAGAGAGAGAGAGAGAGAGAGAGAGAGAGAGAGAGAGAGAGAGAGAGATAGATAGAGAAAGGGTCTAGCTGGCTTGTGGCCCATTTAAAGTAGAGTTACTTGGGCTCCTCCTCTCCTACACCAATGATAGTCACAAGAGGAAACAGGGAGGATATGCCTTTGTGGGAAAGCCAGAAAAACAGGCTGTGAGCTGTCTGCAACGGCTTGTTTGCCAAACTGACTAGATGACTGCCTAATTTTTTTTTAAATACATATATATATTTATTAAATATATTATATTTTTCGTGATTATCCTTCTGTACCGTTTCTCATACTTATATTACTCTTAGTTACCTCTGGCCATGTACTTATATTACTCTTAGTTACCTCTGGACATGTACTTATATTACTGGTTCCCTCTGGCCATGAAAGGCTGCCATGGTGGTGAAAGCAACATCCCAGTGCAGTAAAAAATATACAGGAGCCAAACATAGTTGGCTTCCGTATTCAAACTAATGATTTAACCCGTCTGCTACAGCCTACAATCCAGATGGCCAGGTTGGCAGTTATGTAAGACATACAGTACCCCTATACACAGTCAGCAGTCAAATGCATAGAAAGAACCGGGACTGCTCTACAAGCCGAGATGTAACTTTGAAATCAGCCCTTTTCCCATAGAGTGGACTGCATATGCATGCTGCAGATATGATCATGCAGACATTACAGCAATCATTTTGCGAGTACTTTCCTGTTGTGTGTTGATCCTAATCAGAGAAATCACTTAGCCTGCCCTGCGCCAGAGCTTTCACCGTGCAGATGCTGTATGGAAACGTTACACAAAATGTGTCTTCTCCTGAAACCAGGGCGGGAAACACCGGCCGCCTGATCATTTTCTGCCCGCGTCTAGAGTCCTACTCTAACAACTAATTACGTAAGAGGGTTAACCAAGTAGGAGTTCTAATCTATGTTAAAGATCTTAAAGTTGCAGTACTATACTCTATACGTGGCTGGATTATGGTTAGGAGGCAGCAGAAGGTTGCAGTACTATACTCTTGGCTGGATTAGGAGGCAACAGAAGGTTGCAGTATCTATACTCTGGGCTGGATTAGGAGGCAGCAGAAGGTTGCAGTACTATACTCTGAGCTGGATTAGGAGGCAGCAGACTGTTGCAGTACTATACTCTTGGCTGGATTAGGAGGCAGCAGACTGTTGCAGTACTATACTCTTGGCTGGATTAGGAGGCAGCAGACTGTTGCAGTACTATACTCTTGGCTGGATTAGGAGGCAGCAGACTGTTGCAGTACTATACTCTTGGCTAGATTAGGAGGCAGCAGAAGGTTGCAGTACTATACTCTGAGCTGGATTAGGAGGCAGCAGAATGCTGCAATACTATACTAATTTATCCCGCAGTATCAGGAGTTTACTGTTAAACACAACACAGACTGAAAGGCACACAGGCTAAACGTTGTATCGTAACTGCTATCACAGAGGCCATGCACACTCCACGCTTCCAAATGAGGAACTATAGAAATATATAAATATAGCTCACCTACAATCTAGAACTGTCAACTTGTTTTTAACTGAATAAAAGTGTAGACATGTTACAGATAGAGCAGGCATGAACTAGGGATGGGACTTTCTAGCAAAAGTGCTAGGCCTGTTGCAATAAGCAATAAATCAATTTATCGCGCAATAATAAAAATTAATGCAATGATTTTGACGGGCGCAATTAATTGCTATTTGCGTGTTTGTTTTAATGAGGCGGGAACCAGTACCTCTCCGTGTGGGGAGGCGGGCCGCTGGCGTTACTACAGAGTACAGCACGGGAGCTCCTGTGAACACCATGCGTATGTTGGGCAGTAGCAACGCTACATAGCTTAACTATATTTCTCAGTAGCGTGATGGTAGCGTCGCTCCTTTTGAACCAAGTAGCGTTCTTTGTAGTGTAGCTATTTTTAGACCCAAGTAGTGATGTAGCGTGAACAAACGCTATACGCTACTGCCCGGAGAAACTGGACAGCTAAATAAAGATTAAAGATATAGCGTTGATGCTATGACGCTTCCTCCTCATCGTTGATTGCCTGTAGTAGCTGCATCTAACGTTAGTAGCTAACGTTAAAACTAACCTAAAGTTAGTTGTTCACCAACAATCTCAACATTTGTTTTATCATTAGCTCAAAAACACAGAACAGGACGACACAAGTTGTCCGCTCATAGGTTCTGCTAGGATAATAACAACAATACTTCCGGTCGGTGGGTTTCAAAATAAAAGAGCAAAGTCTAAAACACCGGAAAAGACGTTTATTTTGTACAGCGTTTTCCTCCACGAGTACTCAAGTACATCATGTGATCAATCGATCTGTTTTTTTTGCCCATCCCTAGTTTATCCTGTGCTGAAAAGTCTCCATTCCAATAGAGATAGTATATATTTGTGTTTATTTGATTATTGTTGAACTATATTTTAATCGAGAGTAACTGGTAGTGTAGCTTACTACATTTTCCAAGTAGCTTGCCCATCACATAATCCGCGAGCCACAGTAAACAAACGCGAGCCACAGTTAGGGTGACCAGGTGTCCCGCTTTTGGTTGTATACTGCACAGCCATTTTACCTAATGTCCCACGTCCCGCATATTGAGAGGATGTCCCTCTTTTCGAAGCAAAAAATAAAAACATGGGTCTAAAAGCCCCTTCCTACAGTAAACGTAGCAACCCGCCTCTTGTCCACACACATTGCTCTGCTCGTTTTATCATTGCTCTCACGGAGATAAAACTGGGAACGAGGTTACTCTGCTTCTGACGCTACCTCATATCTGATTGGTTAGGTAGTAATTTCGGATATTTAAAATGTCTTCCAATGTTAAATAAAGGTTTATTGCACTTTGAAACGGTTTCCTTGCATTATTATGCTATTATCATTATATTAGTAAAAAAAAAAGTGGATTGAAAACTTTTGGGAAATACATTTCTCAAAAAAATAATTTCTCTCAAAACCGCAATAATATCACTTATCGCAATAATTTCTGGGACAATTAATCGCCCAGCAAAATGTGTTATCGTGACAGGCCTAAAAAGTGCTATTCGAAAATGTGTGTTTCATAATATCAGCTGACCGACAATAAATCAAAATGACACCATTCACCATCGTAGCCTATAATAACATCATTGCATTGGCCTATCAAGCGGCTTTAATAAACAAACAGAAACAGTAGCATGTGCATCTTTTTGATCAATTAGGCTATGAAAATTAGGCTGCCTCTAAATATAAAAAGGAATTAAATAAGAATGTTTGCTTCAAAAAAAAAAAAGCATTTTATAATAATAATTTTTATTTATTTTTTACATAACGAATATTCGATTGTAACTAAATGAAATCAAGCTTAATAACAGAAACGACTATCAGAATTTTCGAATATTCGGTCCCATCCCTAGCAGGAACTAACAGGGCTAATGTGACAATGAGACAGTGTTGGAAAAGATAACGCACTTGCACAGTAACAAAGACACGTCAGATGTGCTCCTACCTTCAATGTTGATCCACTGCTCAATGGAAGGACTGCTTTCTGACCACCACATGACATGCTTCCCTAGTTGTCTAGCCTATTTACATAGACAAGCCAAGAATGACTTGATGAAGCCAAATCCAATTGGCAATCCCTCGCATGCACGCTGTGGTGGACACAGTGCTCACAGCTCAAGGCTCACCACTCAATACAAAACCCATTATACACAGCAGAGAGGGGGAAAGATTTGAAGACACAATCCAACCACGTTTATTCTAGATAATCTACACGGTATACCGTTTCGTGTTAAAGAGGCCCACCCACGGCTCTGACCCCCCAGGGCTGCTAAAGCTAGTGGCTTTGTGTGGTGAGTTCTAGGTATGCCAGCAAGGCCAAGGCCCCCAGAAGCTAGCTGCTATAGTCAGCTATAGCACACAGCTGAGACTTAAGCAAACCGAGCAGTTACATAAGATAGCGGGCTGGCCACCAGGGCTCAGCCAAAAGACATAGAAAACCACATAGTGAGGTGTTGCACGTAACCACATTTTCTGCAAACAGATCTCAACAAGTAGCAAATAAGTAAGGATGACATTTCTGTAGGTTTAAATTAAAATAAATGGGGCCATGGGCTAATTCCAGTATGGCAGGTGGAATCAATTCCAGTGACTTTGCTGGTGGTTTAATAAAATGGAAGGTTTGACAAAATAGAACTAGGTCTAATGCAAAGATTTAGCCTGATTCTTCCCAATACATAAATGTCTTGTGCTTAACCCTTCCACTACCACGCTACAGAAGGCTAACCTCCTGTGGTGTGGTTGTGAAAGGGTTAACCCCATAATTGCCGTGTGGCAGTGAAAGGGTTAACCGTCTGTATTGTCGCAGTGAAAGGGTTAACCCGTTGGTAGTAGTGTGGTGGTGAAAGGGTTAAACCTAGAGAATGCAAACGCCAGACGTGTGTGAGGTCCTCTGGACCCACAGCGGCTCAGCAGGCTCCCAGACTCCAGCCGATCTGATCTGTAGACAGTTCCAATTAACAAGTGATCAAGTACAACTAGCTGCGTCCTAAAAACCTTTCGGTTTCAGTCAGATCATTTAGAGGAAAGCACACGGCCGTCATTCCAGATGACACCAATTATAGTTCAGAGGGGTGTGTGACGTCCAGTTGAGTGGAACTGAGGTAACGACTTCTAGGCAGTCTACTCTCTCTGCTCACTGGGCAGGCAGTACTCTCCAAAACAGAACCCGAGAAGGCGCGCACGTACGTGTGTGTGTGTGTGTGTGAGTGAGAGAGCGTGTGAGTGAGTGTGAGAGAGCATGTGAGTGAGTGTGAGAGGGGAAGCAAGAGAGAGAGGAAGAAAGAAAGAGAGAGAGAAAGAAAGAAAGAAAGAAAGAAAGAAAGAAAGAAAGAAAGAAAGAAAGAAAGAAAGAAAGAAAGAAAGAAAGAAAGAAAGAAAGAAAGAAAGAAAGAAAGAAAGAAAGAAAGAAAGAAAGAAAGAAAGAAAGAAAGAAAGAGTTGTCTTGTTATTGGTAGATCCCTCTTCCCTGAGAACAGAGAGCTCCATTGAAGAAGAGGATAGTGAGTGAGTGAGTGAAGATGTGACGACACGCGCCTTGGCCTGAGGTGGCCAGACTGCTGGGGGACCGTTCACTTTCAATTCACCCGTTTCCCACATCAGCCTTCACCTTGTTATCACTTTCTCCCATGAGACAAACAGACTGATCCTATCAACGCAAGGGCATGACTTGGCCAAGGCTATATGTCATATGTCATCATAATGACTAAATAAGCCTAATATTGGTAAATTAATAGAGGACTTGCACGGAATGTTTGTGCAGTTCTTCCAGCATTGGCTGCCTTTAACACTAGCACAGCCATGGAGAAAATTACACTAATTCCAGCCGGGAACGGGTCAGATGACCCGACAGCCTTTAGAATAGAGATGGGAGGGAGAGAAGGGAGGGAGGGTCAATGAGGGAGGGAGGGAGGGAGGGAGGGAGGGAGGGAGGGAGGGAGAAGGAGAAAGGGATGGAGAGAGAGGGAGGGAGAGAGGAAGGGAGGGAGGGAGAGGAAGTGAGAAGGAGGGAGAGGGAGGTATAGAGAGGGAAAGAGAGGGAGAAAAAGAGAGGGAGGGAGAGAGGGAGGGAGAGGCATGGAGGGAGAGAAAGGGAGGGGGGAGAGAAAGGGAGGGAGAGAGTGAAAGGGAGGGAGGGTCAAGGAGGGAGGGAGGTGGCCGCTCAGCAGAAATAGCTGAAATAACGTTCTAATTCCATTTTCCTGAAGTCATTTAGAAATGTCAGAAACTGTGGCAGATAAAACGTGTACTTTTAGGAAAAGTCATTGAGTGACAGAGCTGGAGCTCGACCGAGTGACGAGGATACATTTATTGAAAATGCCTAGGGGTCATGTGACCCCTTGTCGGCTGTGCTAGTGTTAACCACCGGTGCATGCTTTCAAAAGAAGATAATTGATGTGCAGTGGTAAGAGTAGAAAGAACACTGGAAAAGCATTATATTATTGTTCTTGTGCTTTGTTTACAAGATCCAGTAACAAGACACCAAATTATTGTGTTTTTGTTGATGTATTGTAAGTTGTCCAGAGCAGTTTTAAGTACCTGGGAGTCCACATCACAGAGGACCTGGCATGGACAACACACACACAGACAGTGTTAAAAAAGGCGAAGCAGCGCATCTACCACCTGAGACATTACTCAGGAAATTCAGAGTATCAGGGAAAATACTCCAGTCCTTCTACTCTGGGGCTGTGGAGAGCATCCTGACTGGGAACACCACTGCCTGGTTTGGCAACTGCACTGCCTAGGACAGGAAGGCTCTACAGAGCATACTATGGGTATTGCACTATCACCCCTGCAGGACTTATACAACAGGAGGTGCAAATCCAGAGCCTGCAGAATAATAAAGGACCCCCACCACTAGGGCTGTCGCGGTAACCGCATCACCGCAATCCCGCGGTGTGTCAAGGCACCCGCGGATGCAGAACAGACGACCGACCGGGGGGGGGGGGGGGGAGGGGCGTGATCATTTTTAACTCGGTTAATTTAATGACGAGACGTCCGTTTTCCAGTAGCATGAGCTAACTTCACGTTTCCATACAGTTTACAACTCACAGATGAAATCAGGATTTATTTTCATATCCCGGACTCGAGCCCCCAATGTTTACCTTTTCCTGTATTAATCTGAACCGTATTAGATAAGTAGAGTACAGGGGAGCGTTCTCCTAACTCCCGGGCCGAAGTGCCGGTCATGTAACTTGCTCAATGTTATTGCTAACGTTACACGCAAATGAAGTGCTGCCTCTCTCTACCGACCCCGCTACACTCTGACTAACCCCTACGCTCACTTCGTTACCGTTATCATAGCTATATTATGATCTGTAATGTCAACTGGATAACGTTAGCTTTGTTTGCAAACGTTAGCGTTCGCTATCTATAACGTTAGCTATTAGGCTAGCTATCTATAACGTTAGCTATTAGGCTAGCTATCTATAACGTTAGCTATTAGGCTAGCTATCTATAACGTTAGCTATTAGGCTAGCTATCTATAACGTTAGCTATTAGGCTAGCTATCTATAACGTTAGCTATTGGCTAGTTTCCCCCAATGATTGATGACACAAGTTGTGATATTTAACTAGCTATGTATGTGCATTCAAATTCACTAACGTTAAAATAGTGTTATAATAACGTAAAATGTTCGCTCAAATAACGTTCGCTTTAAGTTGGAGAAGGGATGTGTGACTGCTTGCTGCTTGTGTAGACCAGACCTACAGTATATATCCCACAACGCATCACTCTTAAAGGAGCAGGCAACACCCTACTACTTTTATCACATTTCAGAACATTGAGGGACAAATGGATAGAATATCAAACATGTTTAAAATAGTTTCGGGACTCCTACAACCTTAGAACAGCCTTACCCACCACCCCAACAATAGCCTGTTCAAGCTGCTGCGGTCAGGCAAGCGCCTCCGCCAGCGTTTCCGTTAGCCGGTAATTACCGGTATTTGGCCGGCAAAATCTGTTGAAGTCCGACATATTTAATCTCTCCGGTCATAGTGTCCGGTGAAAATAGTTCCCTCTGGGCACAGTTTGATTATTTGAATTGTATTTGGATGGGCTGGAGTTGGGTGAACGAAACAATCATTGCGTTTGTTGTCGTTGCTTCGCTCAGCGAGAGCTTGCTGCTGGATTTGCGGAAGGCATGCAGCTGCAGACCCACATAACCCACCAGCTTTGCTGGCACAGTGCGGTCCCCAGACCTGGAAAGCTGCTCTGCGGGTCTGCAGCTGGATGCTTCTTGCAAACTAACTGCTGCCGGCTCGCGCTGATAACAGCTTTCATTGTTGGACCGGCTGCTTGGTGGAGCAACGATGAAACGAATGTAATGAATCGTTCGTCGCATCATGGGCTATTTAATTTTGGCCTGTTTTGGTACGGTTCGGGTGATCAAGTTGTGCTTGGAGGGAGTTGTTTTCACCGGACATTATGACCAGCACCAAGTCGTTGGGAGGTGGAGAAATACATCACGCAAACCCGGCCACGATAACGTTGCCGTCTCTCTCTGCAAAATTTCTCAGTTCTTCGCTTGATATAATTAATACAAATGTCCAATATAACGGAATTCGTTAGCTCATAAAAATGTGATTATAACAGACTGCTGTTTAGTGTCGGACCGACTGCCCACATACGCGGTCTATTTTATTTCAAGTCAGCAGCAGCACGGAGTATCGAGGGACTTATTTTATTTGGAATATATTAATGACTGTATACGCAAAAGTAGCCTAGTTTTAAATAATAATATTATAAATCTACATGCCTTGAGGATGACATTCTTTATATAGTCTGCCTATAAATTGTTTTAAAGCTCAATAAACTATGACCGGAATTAATCTCATTTGTCCGGTAGATTGAAATCTTGCAGGTCACGGAGACCGGCAACAATTTTTTCTAACGGAAACCCTGGCCTCCGCATACATGCAGCAAGAAAAGAGAGACTCAGACTCAGCTTCTTCCCCCAGGCCATCAGAACAATGAACACTGATCTCTCCACACACAAGCACACATGAACACACACACACACACACACACCACACACACACACAAACACACATCTTGTCCATGAATCATTCATAAATGTCGAGGTTGATGGTTGATTTACAACCAGAAACCACCAAACCTTCTCGGCGCATTTGACACTTGTGGGTCATAGATGAACAATTCCCACCTCCTGTTAAGCAGCAGCACATAATGCTGAGGATGGAAGCATGGCATGCCGCCTCTTCTGCCACACTGAGGAGGCTGTCAGCAGCACATAATGCTGAGGATGGAAGCATGGCATGCCGCCTCTTCTGCCACACTGAGGAGGCGATCAGCAGCACATAATGTTGAGGATGGAAGCATGCCGCCTCTTCTGCCACAATGAGGAGGCGATCAGCAGCACATAATGTTGAGGATGGAGAACCGTCTTCTGCCACACTGAGGAGGCGATCAGCAGCACATAATGCTGAGGATGGAAGCATGCCGCCTCTTCTGCCACACTGAGGAGGCTATCAGCAGCACATAATGCTGAGGATGGAGAACCGTCTTCTGCCACACTGAGGAGGCTATCAGCAGCACACAATGTTGAGGATGGAGAACCGTCTTCTGCCACACTGAGGAGGCGATCAGCAGCACATCATGCTGAGGATGGAGAACCGTCTTCTGCTAGAGGAGGCTATCAGTCGATACGGAGCGTCGACCAAACCCACTGCTTTTATTGAATGCAACGGACTTGGACCAGTAGTAGATTGGGGTCAAAGGTTATACTGTATAATAACAGTGATCCACTTTTCTTTGTGTCCAAAATGCTGAGAATTCAGTTGTTTTCCTTTCATCCATGATATGTTGCACACATGGCCCTTGAAATTAGCCTTGAGTTTAGCATCAGGGAAATTCCCAGATACTGATACTCTGTTTGAGCCTGGTTTCAGATTGATACTGATACCCTGAGTCTGGTATTGGCCCAATACTGATACCCTGTTTCAGCCTGATACTGATACCCTGAGTCTGGTATTGGCCCGATACTGATACCCTGTTTCAGCCTGATACTGATACTCTGAGTCTGGTATTGGCCCGATACTGATACCCTGTTTCAGCCTGGAATCAGCCTGAAATCACTGTTTGAGCCTGGTATCGGCCTAATAAAGATACCCTGTTTGAGCCTGGTAGCTTTAATGATCCTTCCTCACAGATTAACTAGCTGGAGTGACCCTTCCTCACAGATTAACTAGCTGGAGTGACCCTTCCTCACAGATTAACTAGCTGGAGTGACCCTTCCTCACAGATTAACTAGCTGGAATGACCCTTCCTCACAGATTAACTAGATGGAATGACCCTTCCTCACAGATTAACTAGCTGGAGTGACCCTTCCTCACAGATTAACTAGCTGGAGTGACCCTTCCTCACAGATTAACTAGCTGGAGTGACCCTTCCTCACAGATTAACTAGATGGAGTGACCCTTCCTCACAGATTAACTAGCTGGAGTGACCCTTCCTCACAGATTAACTAGATGGAGTGACCCTTCCTCACAGATTAACTAGCTGGAATGACCCTTCCTCACAGATTAACTAGCTGGAATGACCCTTCCTCACAGATTAACTAGCTGGAATGACCCTTCCTCACAGATTAACTAGCTGGAATGATCTTTCCTCACAGATTAACTAGCTACTTGTATGCTTTTTATGCTTATTATGCTGTTGTTTCCACATTTGAACAAAACTCATTCTGCATTATTGTATGTGGGAAACACATTTTCACAGATGTAGCGATTAAATTAGTGGACAAATCCCTGTGAGTTCCTTTAATTGAGGACTAAATATATAAAAGAGCCTCTCTGGCCATTGATCACAAAACTAACATGAAAGTAATCCCAACCTGAGCATGACAAAATGGGCAGCCGTGTGAATATGGTCAATTGGCAGCTATGGTACCATACTGTACCATAACCACCGTAACATGCTATTCTCAACAGCTGCAGCACAATGACCAATGATAGTAGCAGCAAGGCATGTCTTGGCAGGTGAAAGAGGGAGTGGCTGGCTATAGTGTTAAAGGAACACTCCAACATTTTGGGAAATTAGCTTATTTGCCATCTACCCTGGAGTTAGACAAGAAGATACATTTTTCTTCTCTGTGCATGCAGTAGGAGTAGGAAGACGTTGGGAACTAGGCTAATGGTGGAACCTACTTCCAGTGACTGACGCTAAGCTAGGCTAACGGTGCGCGTCTTCCTACTCCTACCTACTGCATGCACAGAGAAGAAAAAAGGTATGTATCTTCTTGTCTAACTCCAGGGTAGATGGCAAATAAGCTAATTTCCCAAAATGTTGGAGTGTTCCTTTAAAAGAGAGAGAGAGAGAGAGAGAGAGAGAGAGAGAGAGAGAGAGAGAGAGAGAGAGAGTAAACTAAGAAAAACAAAAGAAGGGTGAGGTAATGCTAATTTGTGAGAGAGTACAGGTGAAGTAAACAGCAGCCCAAGGCTACAGTATGTGACAGATCTCCCTCTTCTATAGCAGATAGTGATACAGACATGGTCTCTGCACTCAATGACCGTCTGTCAATGGTGAAACATTTACAATGCAAGGCCTCGACTCAGCATAAGAGGTGGGGTGGCAAAGAGAGAGAGAGAGGAGAGGGAGAGAGAGAGAGAGTGAGAGAGGGCGGGAGAGGTAGAGAGAGGGGGGGAGAGAGAGAGGGATATAGAGAGAGAGAGGAGAGGGAGAGAGAGAGAGTGAGAGAGGGCGGGAGAGGTAGAAAGAGGGCGGGAGAGGCAGAGAGAGGGGGGGAGAGAGAGAGGGATATAGAGAGAGAGAGTGAGGGAGAGAGAGAGAGGAGACAGATAGAGACACACACGGGAGAATGAGACACACAGGAGAGAGAGGGAGAGGGAGAACAGGAGGAGAGCGAAAGAGAGAGGGAGGGAGAAAGAGAGAGAGAGAGAGAGGCTGCAGAGGCAATAATAAACAAATGAACGAGGAGGAAAGAAAGAGCGTGTGAAAGAGAGAAGCAGCTTGGGGGCATTTGAAGGAAATAAGCTGAGAGTGGGTGGGCGAGAGAAGGAGAGAGAGGGAGCAGTGAAGGTGTGTGTGTGTGTGTGTGTGTGTGTGTGTGTGTGTGTGTGTGTGTGTGTGTGTGTGTGTGTGTGTGTGTGTGTGTGTGTGTGTGTGCATAATATGTGTGTCTGTATGTGTGTGGTGGTTTACATTTATATGCCCTGTTAAGTGTTTTAATAGTATAAAAAATAAATACTTGTACAGTGTGGGAGTGAGGCGTGCCATCACCTGGTGTCAATCACATGTTATCCAAAAAATCAGAAATAAATCAATGTTTAATTAATTCTAGGTGGCAGATCTAGGCTGAATGTTAATCATTAACCACCATATTAACTACAGTAATAAACTGTCAAACTAAAAAAAAAAAAAAAAAAAAACAATAAACGTGATCTGTGATCGCCTGGGCTTGTTTCTATTTCCCAGACAAGACAGGAACCCAACTCCAAAGTGTTTACACACGGTTACACACGACGGCAGATTGTCGTCATAAGTCAAATCCTCTTTAAAAATAGTAGTCTGGTCTTAGCCAGTCACCGTGCTGCGAATAGACAACAGAGCTCCAGCCAGGGAGGGTTATTTCTATATGTGAACACTAAGCTAAGACGTGGGTTAATATTCCCAGTAGTCCAAGGAACAACACAAGTGGATGAGGCTGAGACAGAGAGAAAGAGAGAGAGAGATACAATAGATACACAGAGGTAGAGAGAGAGAGAGAGAGAGAGAGAGAGAGATAGAGAGACAAGAGGTAGAGAGAGAGAGAGAGAGAGAGAGAGAGAGAGAGAGAGAGAGAGAGAGAGAGAGAGAGAGAGAGAGAGAGAGAGAGAGAGAGAGAGAGAGAGAGAGAGAGAGAGAGAGAGAGAGCCAAACTGACTTTCACCAAGTGACCGTTAACCAGGTAACCAGGTTACCAGGTAAAGGCAGACAGACTGACACCACTCCTCCTCGCCACCAGTGGCTTCCATCTCTACAGCCACAGCAGTGTATCCCGTGCAGACACACCCGTCACTGATAACAATCACAACAGTCAGTCAATCAGCTGGTTCATTAGTCAGCCGGATTAAGATATGTCGTCTACCGTCTTTCTTAATCTGATCCCATCCATCCGAGCCACTGTTGACAGACATCTATCCATGTTCGAACAGCCATTCATGATAAGCAGATCAGTCAGTCACCCAGCTAACAGACCAGACCCTCATCCTCATCCCGCGGCTCTATAGCTACGGCTGTTGCACATACAATAGAGGCCTTGCACGGAATGTTGGTGTAGTTCTCTTTCTTCCAACATGGCTGCCTGTAACCATAGGTAACCACTTTCGAAAAGAAAAGGCCTACCCGTAATTTTCGGATTATAAGCCGCGCCTTTTCCCCCCATTTTCTACCCTGCGGCTTATATAACGGTGTGGCTTATATGTTACTCGACGTGAAAATGTAAAAATCTAAATATTGCTTTTTTGACTGCATTGAAATGTTATTTATCTGTTCCCTTATTTGCTAAACTACAACTTGTAAATTAGTTAATTCATGTTATTTGTCCGACAGTATTGTGTCCCAATGCTGGTGGGAAGACTGTAATTAAACATTAAAACACATGCAGCTTATAGTCCAGTGCGGCTTATATATGTACACATCATTCAATTTAGCTGCTGCGGCTTATATTCAGGTGCGGCTTATAGTGTGAAAATAATCATTTCTGTGCAGTGGTATTGTAGGCGAAACATTGGAAAAGCACGACATTACTGTTCCACTGTGACTTGTTCGTAAGATCCGGTAATAAGACACCAAATTATAAAATGTTCTTGATATATTTCTCACAATGCCTCACAATTATTATTATCTTACTCTTAGGCTTATTTTATTCTTTATTCTTAGGATTTTTTTTTTGTTATTCTTATTTGTGACTTTGTTCTGTCTACCTAAATGTTTACTGTGAGCGATTTGTAGTGCCAAATTTCCCCTCGGGATGATTAAAGTATTTCTATTCTATTCTATTCTACTGTACATTCACACATAACAACTGTTGTTTCTTCCAAAATGGAGGGGAAATGGGCATTCTAAACAATCCATGAAAGGCCCCTATTCTGACTCCCTGTGTGACTCGTCATTCTCTCACACTTAATTCAGATAATCAAATACTTCCTCATTATCATCACCACGGCGCTGCATCATATGAGGCAGGTGTCATTCATACCATCAAGGAGGAATACAGCTTCCTGTAGGACGGGCCATGTCCTCTCAGCAAACCTCTTACCTCACAGGATGTAAAGGACCTATATCACACTCCGCCCTCTTTTCTTGATCTACCAATCACAACTGTACGTTTGTCAGTGGAAAGCAACAATTGTAATTGAACGATCAAGAAGAGAGGGCGGGATTTGAGATAGGTCAATTACTATAAATAATAACGAGGCATAATATTTACTGAATAGTAAATATGTATTAGATATAGGCCTATGTCTTTATATAAAATTTGAAGATCTATATTTTAGACCTGTAGCCCTATTTCCTACTTATACTGTCAAATGGTAAAGTCCTGTCTCGGGACACACCCATGATGTTCTTCATACTACACTCGCAGCTCCTGCAAGTTAGCTACGAAACTAATGTAAAGTAATGAGGCCAGGTTTCAGTCTGTGCAAGCCCTGAAATAAATGCGGAAACCTCTTCCACAGTGCATCCAAAGCAAAGACGTTTGTTTTCAAGTATGATTATGTGTTTTTTATAGTGGTGCCATTAACTTTACATTTGTTTTGTCGTGGAGTCGGGTATCCATATCCAGTATGAATTCTACCACAAGGATTCGACCCAGTATGAATTCTACCACAAGGATTCTGAACAGTATTTTCCTTTCCCATTTACCAGTCATTTTGTCCATGACTGCATGTGGGTTGAGAGGTAAAATGACCTTTTACAGAAGGATTGTATGTTTCGTTAACTACAGTAGCCAAATTCTAGGAGCCACGTTGCTAACACTAAATGACCGGATGTTGCAATGGACCTGTCTCAAACCCTGCCCCTTTTCTTGATCCTCCAATCACAACTGTCGCTTACCTCGGACAAACTTGGTTTGTCCGAGGTAAGCGACAGTTGTGATTGGAGGATCAAGAAAAGAGGGCAGGGTTTGAGACAGGCCAATTTCGTGGTGACGTCGGGGTGACCTGATTCGCAATACTACGCTGATTTTGGCTAGCGATTTTTCTTTTTTTCCTTTTTCTTTTTAGGAGAGTAGTTTCTTTAATAGTTGTCATACAGAAGTACAGAATACTTTCATACAAAATGCTTCTTACTGTTACGCTCCAGAGACTGTGCTAGACAAGATAGTATCAAATAACATAGTATAGCATGTAATTTAGAAGAAGAAAATGAGGTCACAGTGTTCGGTATAGACATATGTACAATGTTCTGAGTTACCATATAATATACAATACTATGCAGTGTGCTAATGTACAGTACTATCTAGTGCAAAGCAGAAATGGGATGAGGTACAATTTAGGTACAATTTACAGTAAGGTGTACGAGTTGTAGTGCAATCCTTCATCAATAAATATAAAGTGTGGGGAGTGGGTGCTACAGTGTGTTTGTTTAAAGTGGGTGTGTGCTATAAAGTGTGTGGAGTGGGTGCTACAGTGTGTTTGTTTAAAGTGAGTGTGTGCGTGTGGATGTGTGTGCTATGTGCGTTTGGTGGTTGTTGTTGTGTAGTGTTCATTGTTCGTTTAGCAGCCTGATGGCCTGGGGATAGAAGCTTCTTCTGAGTCTTTCTGTGCTCGCCTTGAGACTCCGGTATCGCTTGCCTGACCGCAGCAGTTCAAAGAGGCAGTTGTTCGGGTGACTGGAGTCTTTAATGATTCTCTTAGCCTTGCCCTTGCAACGCTTGTTGTAAATGTTCTGGAGGGTGGGGAGCCCCCCTCCAATTGTGCGTTCGGCTGAGAGAAATCGATATCAGACGTAGAGGAACCGAGCCTGTGCGTACCACAGACTAGGAGCCATCTATTAATAGTCCATTAATTTTCCTATAGCTACAGGAGATTCCGGGGAGACGTGATCAGCCGGAAATATGACACACGTGAGAGGTTATTATTGGCCACACCTCAGGCTCTGCCAAGTGAGGTCTTCACAGTATAATACGTTACTATATAGCTATATATATTATATTATTATTATATTATTCTTTTTGTCTACAGTGTATTGCCATTCTATTATCATTATTATGTTATATTATTATGTTATATTATTATTATTATTATTATTATTTATTATTATTATTATTATTATTATTATTATTATTATTATTATTATTATTATTATTATTATTATTATTATTATTATTATTATTATTATTATTATTATTATTATTATTATTATTATTATTATTATTATTATTTCTGTTATTATTCTTTTTCCTGCCCGTATCCCCCCTCCCCCATACTGCTGCTATGACATCTGCATTTCCTCGAGGGGATTAAAAAAGGAACGCTTGATTTTTTTATATATACTGTATATATAAAAGCTATGAGCCAGCAAGTTAAGAGTGAATATGATCTGACATTATGGCTAGAAAGATTAGCTAGCTATCTAGACATTTATAGTTCTAGAACCCTCCTAGAGTTAGGCCATAACAAATCATCTTCTTACAATTCTAGAGAACCTCCGTTGCCAGGTCGTATCTACTTGTTGTCAACCGATATGGGCTTTTCAATGGCTGATTCCAATACCAATATTTAGAAAGCAGAGAAATTTCGATACAGGCCAGTGTTGATATCAATATATATATATATTTTTTAAAGGCCAATATCATCATATTTTCTAGAGCAGTGTAAAAGCAATGATGGTAGAGATTGTGTCAAATCCTCAAATGTCACCAGCCGGTGAAACAAAAGTACGGTTTGTTGAAAACTTGAATGAACTGTCCTTATTTTTCATCTCTCACAACTGTGAAAGTAGGAAAATATCCTTTCAGATAAAATACTATGCTTTCAAAACGCATAGAAAATACTATGGTTTCAAAACGCAGAGAAAATGTTTTCAAAATCCTTGGTCTGAGGTGAACAACAGTTAGAGTAGGTGAAAGTCTGCCCCACAGTAACAGTAACCTTGGCTTGGTCAATTATTGACCCAGGACAGGAGCAATCACACCTGGAGATAGACAATGAGGTAATGTATCCATGTCTCCAAATAGGGAGAATCTAGGTCTCATTTACCATTTTTCGGGCACTGAAGCTTCAGTGGTAATTATCAGCGAATAATAAAAAATGTATTCTTCCTGCATACAACATTTCAATGTGGCGGGTAGAGCTATAACCTATAGGCTTTCTGAAAGGTCTCAGGACAAAATGTCTGTGGAGTTTTATTTCTACAAGCCATTTATTTTGCAGATGTAGGCTTATTTTTGCAGTAGTAAAAAAAAAAATATATATATATATATAATGAATATGTATTTTAATCTTAAAAGGGGACATGCATTGCTATTCCTTTCACTATTTGGGCAACTTTACACAATTCTATGAGTCTATGGAACACATCTGTAAAGTTATTTAAAAAAAAATATATATATATATATATATTTTTTAATCAAGTACTCTAAAGCAAAAAATGTCCACTTCAAGATTTCAAGCGGTTTTGTGCTGGGCTCCGCCCATAAGCGCTTTGAGTGACAGTCACCCACAGTCTGCGACTGGCAGACCGAGAGAGATATAGAGAGATTGAGGGGGATACTAATTAATTTCGCCGCGGGGGGGCATAATCCCACGGGACAATGCATTGGTAACTTGTTTCAAATGACAATATATACCCCTGTGAATATTATTGCACGGATCGGAATATGGGCGTGTACGTGGGAACGTGCGCAACGATATTTTGACATTGATATGCGAGTGCTCCCGACTGCGGGGGAGAAGCTCCATCCCCGCACGCACACACATTTACACACACTCCCGCGTGGTCGGGAGGTTGTGTGTGTCCCTCTCTCTCTCTCTCACTCTCCCTCTCTCGCTCGTTCTCTGCTGTCTGTCGGCACCCTCTGTTTGAGGAAGTAATTCCACTCGCTCTGTTGTTGAGCATATTGTTGATTGTGGGCAGTGAGTGACTACAACCAGTGCCTTATTCATGTCAGCAAAACAGTCAAATCAGAATGGCTTAGTTGAGTGAGGGAAGATCACGTGAACTCGAGACTGATGAGTCAAAATGATAATTAGAGACACAGACCACATTGATATAATCCCCCATTGCTAGGAAACAACGCTAAACACTGGAAAAGGCCATTTATAAGACACCTTTAATTAACACTTTAATCGCCAAAAACTGCATAGGACGTCTTTCACCGCCATGCTCATTCTGCCAAAGACGCCGTACCACGTCTTTGATATCAATATTTCAAAAATCTGTGATCGAAATCATATTTCTCCCCCGGAGACCTGAGATCTACTGTTGAGCCCCTCTCAACTCTCCAACGGTTCAAGAGCACCATCTGGTGGCCGATCGGCGGATCGCCCAAACAGGAAGTGATGCGGATGAAGTGGTGCTCGCCCATATTTCGTCCGGGCACTCGCTATCGTTAGCGGGACTCCATCTTGATACACTGGACATCGATCGGTTGCAAATAACTCGATAAACAACATGATTTGGACGTATATACTATTATTATACAACCTGGAAATGGATTGCATATTTCTACATCCCATAATAGGAACATTTCTGTTCCACGCTCATCGCCCCGAGGAAGCTACGGTAAGATTCAGCGTTATTTTTCAACGTGTTCGATACTAACTGCTCTAATGATCATATCACCCACACTAGATGAATCATATAACGTTGGCCACGGAATTATAAATGACCCCCCCCCCATCCGGTCAACATCAGATCATACTTAGTAACTTCTAGAAGCACGTCCATTTGACATTTTTTATCTCGCGCAGATTCCTATCAAACTGTATTTCATTATCAATATAATGCATTTGGGGCTATAAATCACGTTCTGGAGAAAGCTGCAGAAAACGATAAAAACATACTTATACTTTAGACCGTATTTTAGTATGAATATGTGAATGAAAAAGTATAACGTTGCTACACCCTGAACAATAGATATAGGACGTTGAATGGGCCATAGTAATGTCAATTTAGCAATACAATTTAAAAGGTTATAGCCCTGCAAAGAAGGGGAACTTCTCCATATTAAATAGGGCTGGCGAAAGATGGTAAATTATGAATTTAAGCCTGGCGATCAAAGTGTTAACAGACCCAGTAACAACAGCGCTAACAGACCCAGTAACAACAGCGCTAACAGACCCAGTAACAACAGCGCTAACAGACCCATAACAACAGCATGGATTAGAAGAAGGCAAACAGAAGAAAAATAAAAAACAATCAATAAATACAACAACATGGTGGAATACCTATAACGCTGATGCAAACATATTATTTGATCATAAAAAATTCATCACAGTGGAGGATAGTTTTAACAATGTTCATCCTGGCCTGAGACAGCACAGTGGAGGATAGATTTGACAATGTTCACCCTGGCCTGAGACAGCACAGTGGAGGATATATTTGACAGTGGCACAGTGTGTGCTCTGTGACAGGGTAGAGACAGAATTTCCACCATGCCCAATAGATACATTTTGTCCCCATTTCTACTGAAATTCCACCACACCCATTGGTCGGCATCAAAAACTCCTCACTGAGTAAGTGAGTAATTGCTTAAATCAACAGAATCCAAGAATCAAAGTCTAGTCCCAACATGGAGGTCCCTGGCGTGTGGAACAAACTATAGAGAAGTAGCAAAGCGTAATGTTGAGTAAAACTGATTTTAAAAGTAATTTCCCTCCCAAAAAACTAGTTCTAAGCCTTACAATTATTTACTGACACAGTTCTGTTTTAGTTTTTTAGATGGAATCTCCTGAAACAATGGTTGCCTAGGCCTGCATTTCAAGTGTTTAAATGTATTCAATGGAGCTTTTGACCACTAATGAAAATTGCACTATAGAGTAGAGCCCAACCAATTTTAGTTGTGGGGTGTAACAGTACACAAAAACCACGGTTCGGTACGTACCTCGGTTTTCAAGTCACGGTTCGGTACGGGTTTTCGGTACAGTGGGGGAAAGTTTGGCTTTCCATGTTCCACTCAGGGTGATGTAGTGTGCAGTAACTCATTGTACTTGTAGGGCTGTCAATGAATATTCTATATTGAAATTAATAATCGACTTAATTATTAATAATCGGGAAAAAAATTACAGGTAATCTCTGTGTTGTGTGTGGATTGAACGAACACCCGGCCCTTTGCGCAAATGATATTTTGGGAAAGGGGGAACTTGGAGTTTTTAATTCAATTCTGCACGCAAAAAAAGGTTCTGCACGTGCGGTCGTTAGTGGTTAACGTACCGTTGTATTCGTTCGGTACACAGCCGTACTGAACCTAAGGTCCAGTACTGAAACGGTTCGGTACGGATACATGTACCTTTACACCCCTAATATATATATTACAGTGTATATATATATATATGAAGAATATCAGCCGATATATCATTTTCTGAATATTTTACTCCCTAATATCGGTATCGGCTCCAAAAGTTCCACTTTTTTTATTATGTGATCTTTCAGCATGCACACAAGCATGACACAAGCATGAGAGTGACATAGAACACAAAATGTGTTGCCGGAGGAGTGTAATCAGGCCCATTGATTGGTAAAAGTGATCTCCTTGAAGTCTAACTGTCAATCAAAGGAAGTCGGTTACATCTTCACCAAATAGAAAGTGAAACTTAAAACGTATGGGATGTCAATAATGCATGAGCAAAGAAACCGGTTCTAAGACATGTATTCAGCTTGTAGATTATAGAACAACAATATAGAACACACATCTCTATTTGGGTGGAAATGTGAATATAAATGTATAATGTAGGGACGCACTAATCTGATACCCAGTAACAGAATAGGGCTGATAATAGTAAAAACTCTTGGATTGGATTGTATCGGCTACAGGTGGTCCAATCCATGACCGTCCATGATGGAACATCACTCAAATTAAAAAGTCAAATACTTCCATGGCCTAAGACAGTTCAATCGATATTTGTGAACATGAGCTACTCTCACTCCCAAAGCCAGACACCAGAGAAGTAAGAATCAAACTTGTGATGTTATCAAGTATAAAATCTGGAGCTGCTCCATTGACAATGAAAGGGAGACCAATTGTGTGGACCTACAGAAGGTTTGTTTTCTCCAAAGCCATAAAACAAATTAGACTGAATCTTTATAGACATGCTCATGACTTTCCCAAGCCATTATTTAACACTTTACAGGCCCATTAGTGGTGCTTTCCTTATGTTTATGCAAAGTTATAGGCCTATTAAAACATTTCTTGCTTGGGTTGGTTTAATTGTTTTTAGATTAATCATAATGATGCATGTAGTATGCAGCTGTTTGATTCTTTAATTTGATTAATAAAATAAAGATACAAAGAACAATGTCTATTAGACATTGTTTTTTGTATTTTTATTTGATTGATTAACAAAAATATCAGACTACTACTCAATATCGTCCAGTAGGCCTATTCGATGTTGAGGCTATTGCTATGATGTTGAGGCTATTGCTATGTTGTTGCTATGTTTTCCCCACTAACGTTGGTTACTGAAGCAGAATGGCTTAGCTGGACAATTCACCACCCACATCTATTGGTTACAATATGAACGCACTACAGATGAGTCTGAGATACATTTCCTTTACCTGTCATTTGATATCTGTCTTGTCTGACTTGGGGATGAACATATTATAGTGGTGCACGATATATCGGCCGCCGATATAATATCGGCCGATATGGTAATTTTTTTACACATCGGTATCGGTCCGATATCAAAATAGGGCAGATTTTAATAAAAAAGAATATATATAATTTTTTTATTTAATTTTTTTTTACTATTTATTTTTATTTAACATGTTTTGGTCTTAAATTGTTTCAAAATATCAGTCATTTCTGGGCGCCCCAGTGGCGAACCACATAACGCGCTCAGCCGCGGCACGGCCGACCCGGGTTCGATTCCCAAACCCGTCGCTATTTGCCGAATGTCTTCCCCCCACTCTGTCTCCTGTTCCTCCTCTCTCTCTCTACTGGACTGCCCAGTAGAAGAAAAAAAGCGATAAACGCTTTAAAAAAAAAATATATATATATATATATATATATCAGTCATTTCTGAAAATAAATGACAAAAGTAAAAGAAAATGCGTTTTTGGAAAATAGCTCTTTATTTGATTATCATAAAAAAGTGTTTTCTATACAGAGATATCGACATCGGTAAATATCGGTATCGGCCAGAACAGCAATATTAATATCGGTTATCGGTATCGGCCACAATTTTCACATCGGTGCATCACTAACATATTAGTTAGCTAACGTTACCATGCATGACATGATGTGAACACACAACGCTCACAACTGTCGAGTTTGCTAACCCAGCTGTTTTAATTAGTAGGCTAAGTTACATACCGTAATTCCTCTAATAGTAACCGGTATTCAATTAAAAACTGGGTCTCTATTAATGACCGGGTGCGCTGTTGAGCTAAGCAATTATAAGCCGGCCTCCTAATACAAGCCGGGTATATTTGGAGGAATTACGGTATTTCCATCAACGGATTTACCATAGGTAATATATTTTGTTATTGTTGTTATATGCTGGCCTGGCTGTGCAGTAAATACCATATAATGGTATGGTGTTAATGTTTACCAAGAGAGTAAGCCGACCTCAGAATTGTATAAAACGAAGTTATTATTATTATTATTATTATTATTATTATTATTATTATTATTATTATTATTATTATTATTATTATTATTATTATTATTATTATTATTATTATTATTATTATTATTATTATACCAGTATTGTGATTGCACTATTTTACTTTATTTTACTTTTTTTGACCACCTGTAATTGCAATTCAATAAATGAACCCAGTACATTTTACTGGGTTCAAACTGACACAAAATGTTGATTTATTCATTATGATCTGTTTGAAAATTTGAAATATAGGCCTCTCTCTTATACATGCCTCCTCCTAATACAAGCCTGGTATCCGCTACAATTGAAACAAATACAAGCCGGGGTTACTATTAGAGGAATTACGGTAACCTCTATATTTAAACACTAACCTAGCTAACATTAGTCAGCTGTTTTATTTAGTAGGCTACATAACCTCTACATAAACATTAACCATTTCTGCGCCAATGACGAGTATACTCATTATAGCCCGCCAATCGAATAGCGCCAACAACGAGTAAACTCGTTGTTAGGATCGTTATTTCTTTTATTCGCTATTTCCATTCATAATTCATCCAGCAAGGCTCTGGGAAAATCTGGCACTCTGTCTGAGATCGCAACGGCCCGATACCGCCGCCTGGTGGTATTTGGCCGATGTTGCACTTACTTTCTGCAGGAAGCTTGGCTCTGTGCGTCGGTGAATGTCACCCGGGTGCAGTTATTTTGTAACGTGGATCCAGATGAACAGTCGAGTGCATTGAATCGCCTTCAAGACACAAGAATAAATATGCTTTTGGAGCTTATGGCGTCGGCCAAACGGAAATACAATCTAGCAGATGGCAATCAAATTATTGGAATATTCTTTCTGCAGTCTCATCGGCTAGAGGTAAGAGCAATCTAACGTTAATTCCAGCTTGATTGTCCATTTCAATCATTGCAATCCATCTGATCAACGTATGGAGTTGTACTAACGAATGCCGTTATTGACAATCAATTAATCATAAACGACCACCCCCCCCCCCCTCCATTTCCTGCATGCATGATGGAACATAATATATACCGATCATATGCATTTGAATTTTTTATTGTAGCGTGTATAGGGACAAAATGCCAATGGATTAAGTATAATATGCATCGCGGCCTATTACTAGCGTTATAGGAATTATCCTAGACCACTCTAAAACTATACTTATATTCCCCACGGTATAAAACGACAATGTATGAATGGAAAAAATATTACTTTCCCACATCTTGAACGATAGATACCCGATGTCGAATGGGCCATAGCATTGCAGATATAGCTATAATATTTAAATAGTTATAGCCCTGCAAACAAGGTGAGCGACTCCCACCATTTACAGCGCTGGCGGTAGCTACTATAGCAGGGGTCGGCAATAGGCGGCCCGCGGGCCGACATTGGCCCGCCAGCAATCATTTCTGGCCCGTCAGTTTATTTTGAGAATATGATATTTATTTTACTCGCGGGAAATATTCACTTGTGACGCCAGAGTGTGTATATTTCCCTAACGCACTTTCACTTCCTCGTTCGAGATGCAAGCCATTAACAAAATGTGTTAAAAAAAATATATTCTTTGATTCTTGCGTGCCGACGCCGAAGAGACAACAAAAGTCAAGCTGTTTAAATATCTCGTCGGAGAAAAGGGCAGAGAACTATGGACAACTCTGCCGAGTCCGTCGGCGAAGACAACAGTGACAACTATTATCAAGCAGTTTGACGAGTACTCTCTGCATAATATGTGGCGACAAGATAGCAAACGAGGCAATGATGACAACTGTGTTCAAGTTGGCAGATAAAGTAGCTGCATTCAACGCCAATCTGGAATTGGAGGGCGGTGAGTGGATATTTGACATTTTTCAAACATTAGCAGGGATTTTGGAGGTCAAGCCCTGCGCAGTTATGGTGAGTCGTGTTTTCATGCATTCTGACCTGCTGTCCATCACCCGCCGCGGTGATCTGCAACAGCTGATCTGCTGTTCATGAATGAATGAATGAATGAAAACTTTATTTAACAGATTGCAGAATGGGTACAATACAGTACGGCTCAATACACACAATTGTTAAGGGGATGCAGACCAGAGAAAACGTTTGTCTTGTTTACATCAGGGTCCCCCATTTGCGAGTGATTCATGCTCGCTTATGCCTGTATTTCTTACTGTTGTGAAGCACTTTGAACTGCAACCTCTGTATGAAAAGTGCTATACAAATAAAGTTATTATTATTATTATTATTATTATTATTATTATTATTATTATTATTATTATTATTATTATTATTATTATTATTATTATTATTATTATTATTATTATTATTATTATTATTATTATTATTATTATTATTATCACTTTAATCGCCATGGGTTAAATTCATAATTTACCATCCCTCGCCAGCTCTATTTGTCTATGGAGAAGTTCCCCTTCTTTGCAGGGCTATAACTTTTTAAATTCTATTGCCACATTGCCATTATTATGGCCCATTCAATGTCCTATATGTATTGTTCAGGGTGTAGCAACGTTAAACTTTTTCATTCACATATTCATACTAAAATATGGTCTAAAGTATAAGTATGTTTTTATCGTTTTCTGCAGCTTTCTTCAGAACGTGATTTATAGCCCTAAATGCATTATATTGATGATGAAATACAGTTTGGTAGCGATCGGCGCGAGATGAAAGATTTCAACTGGACGTACTTCTAGAATGATCTACGTATGATCTGATGATGACCGGATGGGCGGGGGATCGTTTATAATTCCGTGGGCAGCGTTAGATGATTCATCCAGAGTGGGTCATATGTTCATCATAGCAGTTTATATGGAATAAGTTAGAAAATAACGCTGAATCTTACCGTATGTTCGCGTGGAGTAGACCATTTTCGATTATGGGGTGTTGATCCTGATGAACCATTTCCAGGTTGTATAATACTATATACGTCCAAATAACGTTGTTTATTGAGTTAGGGCGAGCGATTGATCATCCAGTGTGTTGAGATGGAGTCCGGCTACCGATCGCGAGTGCCCGGAGCACATATGGATGGGCACTTCCTGTTTGGCGCGCCCCTCCCTCTTGGCCGATCTGCCGATCGGCCACCAGATGGCGCTCTCGAACCGTTAGACAGTTGAGTGGAGCTCACCAGTACATCTCAGGGCTCCAGAAAGGAAATATGATTTCGATGACAGATTTTTGAAATATTGACATCAAAGACGAGTTACGGCGTCTTCGGCAGAATGAGCATGGCTAGAAATGACGTCTTAACTCGTCCCCGGCGATCATAGTGTTATTATTATTATTATTATTATTATTATTATTAATATTATTATTACGTGTGCTGCATTTTTCACTATCATTATATTAGCCATTGTTTTTCGTCCTGGCCCGCCATTCAATGGCTTGGGGAAAATTTGGCCCATGGCCAGACCTAATTGCCGACCCCTGTACTATAGGATGCTGATATTGCGTGGCAGCTATTGTTTTGACCTAGCTAACGTTATTCAGCTGTTTTATTTAGTAGGCTACATAACCTCTACATAAACATTGACCTAGCTAACGTTAGTCAGTTGTTTTATTTAGTAGGCTACATAACCTCTACATTAACACTAACCTAGCTAACGTTAGTCAGCCGTTTTATCGAGTAGGCTACATAACCTCTACATAAACACTAACCTAGCTAACGTCAGTCAGCTGTTTTATTCAGTAGGTTACATAAGCGCCGTTTCACTTCGACTCATCCTCGTCTGTGCCTTACTTGCACGAGACGGAATATAATTGAAATGCAGGAGATTAGAAGATCTCTGGTGTTTAGAAGAAATCGGGTCATATCGTTTGAGTCTTATGTGTATGTAACGGAGAAGCCTAGCTAACTGAAGAGTAGGTTCTTTAATTTTATTAACACAGAGTGTGGTAGTTAAACTATGCTGCAGCTGCTCTTTCCCGCTGTCTCTTTCTGTCTCTATCACTCTCACTACCCTGCTCCTGTCACACACAGGCTACACACACTCCACTCCCCCCCCCATCAGCTTTGCTGTGGACAGAAAGGTTTGACGTTAAATGTCTTTCTTTCTCCTCTTTCACCTGCTCTCGGTTGCACATACTTTCCTCATTATAGATAGATTTTTACAACTCACATATTAGCCTTTTAACATCTACTACTAGTCACACAATCTCTCTATCTCTATCTCTCTATCTCTCACACACACACACACACACACACACACACACACACACACACACACACACACACACACACACACACACACACACACACACACACACACACACACACACACACACACACACACACACACACACACACACACACACACACACACACACACACACACACACACACACACACACACACACACACACACACACACACACACACACACACACACACACACACACACATCCTATGGTTATGACTGTTAGGTTGGATAAAGCCTATAGTTCTTTTGTATTCCCCACAGCCACACATTCAAACTTGTATGACAAGCTATTTGAATTAAATTAAACTTCCACAACATGAGAAAACGGTCCCGCCTACTCTCTCTTATGCTTAGACATGTTGAATAGTACTGTGATTGCAAAATTTGATCCTTAAGTTCAATCGTGAAGGTCAAACAGGCCAAAGTATCACATAACATTCACTGGTCATTTCATAACTTAAAATAACACGCCAACCTAATGGGAAATGCGCTGTGCTTCTCCAGAGTCAGACGAGAAGATAGACACAAACATCACAAAACAAACTGGTCAGACTACTGCTTGACCTTACTCCTAAAACCCACCTCACCCCTGCCCATTTTGACATCCTAGAATGGCTTAGAGTAGACGACAGAGTACAGCAACTTGCAATGGGCCTGGTCTACAAGATACACTACACCACTAAGATACCCATGTACATGTCGAAATACTTCCCAAAGGTCAGTGAATTCCACGACCACAACACCAGAGGGAGTTCCACAAATCATGTTCAACCCAGATTCGGCTCAAACAAGGGACTAAACACGTTTCGCAATTATGCCACAACAATGTGGAAGTGGAACACCATACCCACAGCCGAAATATAATGTGAATCCCTACCCTCCTTCAAACCACTCTCAAAGAGCACCTACGGGAGGCTGCAATTCGAAACTGGCCCCGGTAAATGTCCAAACCCAATAAAAATAAATATAGTCACTTTATTTGAAGAGTCAAAACTGTTCTCTTGGCTTTGTTTTGTTCATAGTAGTACTAGTAACGCTCATGTCATGATGAATCTGGTTAGGTCAAAACTACAGGAATATACATAAAAAAATAAAATATTATAATACAATAAATATATATATATATCGGTTATCGGTATCGACCTTGAGGAGCAGAAAGTTATCGGTATCGATATCGGGGTCAAAAAATCAATATCGTGCACCCCTAAACAGTACTGTATATATTTGTATATCTTGCAGGGCTGTACACTGCAACGAGATGATCGCAAATTGCCCCCTAATTTGGTCCGTGCGAGTTTAAAATAATATCTGGGGGCAAGCTTGCGAGTAGTGATTTCAACCCTTCATTCGCATTTCACTCCTAAATTAATCCATACAAATTGGATACAAAAAATAGTAAAACAGAATGACATCCTCAAGGCATGTAGATTTATAATATTTTAACTTAAAACTAGGCTACTTTTGCGTATACAGTCATTATATTCCAAATAAAATAAGTCCCGAGTCGAGACTCTGTGCTGCTCCCAACGAATCCCAATAGTATGCAACTGCAGAGCCGCAGAGCAGGAACGCTTTCAGGTCCGGTCACAGGCCCGCTCAACAGCGCCCCCCACCCAACGGCTGAATTGCCAATGGCTGAATTGGAGTATTGCACTGTGCAGGCACAGCGGCCCCGCTCTGCGGCTTTGTAGCTGCATGCTTCTCGCAAAATCCAGCATCCAGCTCCCGCTGCCCAGCCGTCGTTATCAGAACACTACACACATATCATAATGTTCACAGCAAACTGTAGTTGATCACCAGGTATGTTTTATTAACATAGAATAATTCATATAAGAAAAACAATAGGGAAATCTCTTCCCTTTCTCCACTGGTTAATGCCAGGAACTGAAATTGAAACTTGCTGTGCGCCGCGGTGATATGTGTTTATTATGAAATGACAATTGCGTGTTGACACGCCCACTGCGCGAAGCCTCCTAAATAACTTTTTCCAGTTTGCACATATCTATTATCTATGACTAATTCTATCTATTTTTAGGGGCAAATGCGAGTGAAATAGTTGCGCTGTGGTTACATGGTCATTGCTATTTTAGAGCTGCTCTACCGGTTACAAGGTATAGTCAAAAGTGGATAGAAAACACAGTACTGTGTAAAAGTCTTAGGCACCCAAGAGTTTTTATATAAATTGTCTTAGATGTAAATAATTTGTAGTGTGTCAGTAGACTACTCTTAGTACATTTTCATTAAATTATTTTTTAAAGCATCTTCATGGTTTAATAATGCAAACATATGTTGCAGGGACTTATTATAATCATCATATTGGTGTGACTGTATGCATCAAAGGGTTAAATCAAGCATTTTTAAGTGCTTTAGAGGAAATGTCAAAATATCGCGATATCATTTAGAGGCCATATCGCCCAGCCCTACTATAATGGTAAAATAGTTATTTAAAAATGTGCCCCTAAATTTCTCATTTACGGGCAAGTGTGCCCCTAGTGAAAAAGCTTAGCGTACAGCCCTGTCTTGTATGTCATAAATGTCTGGATGTAACAGTACTGTATATCTGTATGTCGTGTATGTCATAAATGTCATGATATATATCTGTATCTGTAGTATGTCGTGTATGTCATGATGAATTGAAAATGAGGGACCCTGATGTAAACAAGACAAACGTCTTTCTCTGGTCTGCATCCCATAATTGTGTGTATTGAGCCGTACTGTGTTGTACCCATTCTGCAATCTGTTAATAAAGTTTTCAATCAATCAATCAATAAATACCAATTTCCTCTCTGTGCGTTCAGTAGAAAGTTATCCGGCTGCAAGCTAGCCTAGTTTAGCACAAATGAATGGAAGCGGAATACGGACCGCTAGCCTAGCTTAAAAATCCGGGAGAGTTTTTGGCAGAGAGGAAATTGGTATCTATCTTCTTGTTTGACTCTGGAGAAGACGATAAGTGCATTTCCCATAATGTTGGCGTGTTCCTTTAATGTAAGGCCCTATGGAATCTGTGTTATTGTTGACCTGTTTAATGCTCAATTCCATGATTTCATCATCACAGAAACTACAGGGACCCACATCAGTCTGCTGCCGGTCCGCGTTAAGAGACTTGCCAACCGAGCCGAACAGTTTATTCTGGGGGAAACCTCCACTGACCCTCCACTACATACGAGTGCTATTAGCAGATACAATATGTTCACACGACACCAGCGTAAACAGGCCCGTAAAAAACAACCCCGTGCCACCCTGACCCCAGCCACAGATAACATCAAAGACCCACTACCGCCACTTCCAAAGACGAGGGAGGAAACAAGTATAGAACAGAAGGAGTGGGGGGGAAGAACACAGAACGAAAGAGGGGCTTGAGGGTAACACCCTGGGCCCAATGGTCCTCTTCTCAAAACATGGTTCATGGTTTTTGATGGTGAAAAGATGGTGCGCCTAGGCCAGGAGTCGGCAACCTTTACTATCATAAGAGGCATTTTGCCCCCTCCTGCACGAAATAAAATGTATCTGGAGCCGCTAAATTTACCCTTAAAATGAAGATAATAATAATAATAATAAACTCTATTTGTATAGCACCTTTCATACAGAAACTGCAGCTCAAAGTGCTTCACAACAGAAAAAAGACAGGCATAAAATGAGCACATAAAGTGCAGCCATATAAAATCACAGTTTTTCACATTAGGATCTAACATAGGCCATAGTAATAGGCCTACTTAGGTTATGAAGATCAGATCCCATAGCGCAGAAGGACATTTCCATGCGTTAAAGTATGTGCATCGTTTTAAGAAATCAAAAAGAAATTTGGAAACATTTAATGCAGGAGCTATCTTCAATGTTATTTCCATAATGTTGAATAGGGGAGGCAAAGCCTAGAAATAAGATAGCCAAGAAGCTCCTGATGAGGCCATTAAAGGCTGACAGTGCATTTGGGTGTTTCTACAAATATATGGGTATTTTGAGCAGAAATCAGCATAGGTTGGTCCACATCTGTCTGTCCCAAATAAAACATTTATTAATTTATTTTTAAAAAGTACTTGCAACATGGTCCTAATTTACCTAATTGATGTGCACGTATTTCATTTCAGCTCAGTGCGAGAGTCATTTATAAATAATCATGCTAGTTTCTCTCCTCGTCTCTGCTCTGTGTTTCACAGAGGGCTTAGATCCTCCACCCATGCACAGAGAGGAGAGACAGGCACTGAATCAGATATGAGGGAAGGAGAGAAGCGTTGAAACTTAAAAATACATATTCCATAACGGGTTGAGTAGCATTTTATGTAAGAGGGAACTCTTATAAGGTAGAGCAAGTATATCCTACATTTCTGAGTTTGTTAATTTCGCTTCCCTGTGTCCATCGGTTTTGGGAGCTAAGAGAGAACGGAAATGATACAGACAGAGCAGCAGTGACACTGACAGCACTGTGTAGGGTTTAGTAAGACTCGTGATTACAGTACAGTAGTATTGGTGACAGTAGGGTTTAGTAAGACTCGTGATTACAGTACACGTACAGTAGTATTGGGGACAGTATACTAGCGTGATGTGGTGGCAATAGTGATGGTTCAGTAATGGTGGCAATATTTGGTCATTTTACGTCAGGAAATTAACACTGAAAGTAAGTGCAACATTTATCAAACCACAACGGGTCCCGTCTGCAATGAAGCCCGAACTTCTCTAGAGTGGCAACCGCGCAAAAAGCAATGGAGACATAAACAAACAAACTCAGAAATGCGAGATACAAGCGTTTCCTCCAGAAAGTACTACCCCCCCCCCCCCCCCCCCCTCCTCCCCTCCGAGCATGGCAGCTTAGCATGTGTAGCCCGCTCTCACGATATTGAGTTGTGAGGGGCCCCATTAGAGCTGAGAGGGGAGAGAAGGAGAGACCTGATTGACTGACTGACTGAGGAGCAGGAGGCGGGCAACACACTAGAACGCACATCTGTACACGTGGCCCGCAGTCCTCCCACTCGCCTTGCCTCCCTGTGTATGCACGTGCACACACATGAACACACACACACACACACACACACACACCCCTCTGCCATGTCCCTACTCCACTCCAGCGTGCACCGACAGACCAGTACACAGACAGCAATAGAAAAGAGTTGAGACAAGCTTTTTAACCCTCGTTTTTACAGATGGTTGACCCACAATGCCTTCCAACGTTACAGCAACAAGAATAGATCATTTACATTATTAAAACAATGGAATTCATACAGTAAAACTACAAAAACAATTAGGCCCGACTAGAACTAAATTTTCAACACCAATCGATATCAGTCACTCAACATATCACACACACACACACACACACACACACACACACACACACACACCTACACACACACACACACACACACACACACACAAGGACCACAGTATCTTAAGATAATGAAAAAAGAGTTGTTCAACTAATATATATTTTTTAATTATTATTACTGTGTGTAGATCATTTGGCTAAATGTTTTACTGTTTGTTTGTTCATTGTGAGCCACGTATGTACCTGTATGTGTGTGTGTGTGTGTGTATACATGTGTTCGCACGTGTGTTCACCTTGCGATGCAGTTGGATATGCGAGATGTGCGTGTGTGTGTTCGTGTGAGTCAGGAAAACAAGCAAGGTTTTTTATGGAGTAACGTTAACCACTAAACGTTTGTTAGGTTGTTGGAATCAGATACTCAAATAAAAACAATGGTTGGTGTGTTTGTGCATTTCTGAATTGTGAACAACATGTTCAACAACAACAACAACAACATCAACATCATGTCACCTACTTTGCGCCTACTTCATAGACTACTATTGATACAGACGGATGCGCAAGTTGTGGCTAGCTTGTGCAACATGGTCACCCACTCGAGATAACCTGGCTGTACCAAACACTTTTTTCTCAAGAAATCTGCCGTCCTGATTGATTGATTGATTGATTGAAAACTTTATTAACAGATTGCAGAATGGGTACAATACAGTACAGCTCAATACACACAATTGTTAAGGGGATGCAGACCAGAGAAAGACTTTCGTCTTGTTTACATCAGGGTCCCCCCATTTTCAATTCATCAGGACATATATGACATACAGATAGACAGTACTGCTACATCTATACATTCATGACATACCAGATTTGCAAATACAGTACTGTTTGTGATACAGAAGGAGTCAAGAAAAGGGAGTATATACATTTGACGTAGAAACTGTACATTGGAGGAGGTTGGGTGGGGGGGGGGTGGGGTACATTGGGATATTGACAACCATACTGGGTAATTTACATTGTAGGTGGTTGGGGGGGGGGGGGGGGAGACACACTGTATAAACAAGCAAAACTGTACATTGAGGGGGGGGGGGGGGGGGGGGGGACACTGTACAAACAAACAAAATTGTACATTGGACTATTGACAAAACCATACTAGGTAAATGACTGTACATTGGAGGGGGTTGGGTTAGGATATTTACAGGGGCCAGTTTTGAATTGCAGTCTCCCGTGCTGCAGAAGAGCTGCTGCAGTGCAGACAGAGCGGAGGTAATGTAACGCCAATTATTAGTATTGATACGGAAAGATACACTGAGGTTGTGGCTAGCTGTTAGAGTGGGGTTTAATGTCTTTGCATCGAACAGGTAAGAGTTGTATAATAAGCTAATATAATGACCCTCACTTACCAAGAGGCGGACAGAATAATTATAACACTAGGTGACTTTTGTTGGGATAACATGCATAGTCTGTCGCCAATCAAGACGGTTAAATGAAGCATAATAATTCCTGGGTTATAAACGTAAACAACTGCTAAAATGGTTCAATAGCTTTATATCAGCTTATATATCATATATTTAAAAGTTAAATAGTGAGTTTATTTAACGCAGAAGCGGTGAGAAGAGCTGCCATTGCGATTACATTACGAGTCGACAGAACATTTGACTTCGCTTCCTACAGTATTCCTGATTTTTGTTTTTGTGAGAGCGAATGTTCTGAATCACAAATGAATGTCAGGATTAAAATAAATGGCATTCAGGCCAGCCCTAATTGACCTAATTTGACCCAATTTGGGTTATTTTTGACCCAATTCACTGGTCAAAAAGGGCCCGACCAGTGTGTGGGTTAATTTGACCCAATATTATTGGTTATTTCATTTGACCCATAACTTCGACTACAGCTCGGCATTCAATACCATAGTCCCCTCCATACTCATAGCCAAGCTCAGGGACCTGGGCTTGGGCTATGACCTCTGCCAGTGGGTCTTGGACTTCCTGACTGGCAGACCCCAGGTGGTGAGAGCAGGCAACTGCACCTCCTCATCCATCACCCTCAACATAGGGGCCCCCCAGGGCTGTGTTCTGAGTCCCCTCCTCTACTCCCTGTACACACACGACTGTGTGGCTCAGCGGAGTAGCAATACAATCGTCAAATTTGCTGACGACACAGTGGTGGTGGGCCTGATCTCTGCCAACGACGAGAGGGCCTACCTGGAAGAGGTCAAGGTCCTGGCGGGATGGTGCCAGGAAAACAGCCTCTCCCTGAACGTCAGCAAAACAAAGGAGATGATTGTGGACTTCAGGAGGTCGGGGGTCAAGGACTACAGCCCCCTCAGCATCGACGGGGCACCGGTTGAGAGAGTCAACAGCTTCAAGTACCTCGGAGCCCACATATCCGAGGACTTGAAATGGACCATACACATTAACAGTGTGGTGAAGAAGGCACGACAACGCCTCTACTTCCTCAGGCGCCTAAGGAAGTTCCAAGTCAGCCAGAAGATCCTTAAGAACTTCTACTCATGTACAATAGAGAGCATCTTGACCGGCAACATCACCTCCTGGTTTGGGAATAGCACTGCAAAAGACCAAAGCAGACTACAAAGAGTGACACGTTCAGCCGAACGCACAATTGGAGGGGGGCTCCCCACCCTCCAGAACATTTACAACAAGCGTTGCAAGGGGAAGGCTAAGAGAATTATTAAGGACTCGAGCCACCCGAACAACTGCCTCTTTGAACTGCTGCCGTCAGGCAAGCGACACAGGAGTCTCAAGGCGAGCACAGAAAGACTCAGAAGTAGCTTCTATCCCCAGGCCATCAGGCTGCTAAACGAACAATGAATGAACACTACACAACAACAACCACCAAACACACATAGCACACACATCCACACGCACACACTCACTTTAAACAAACACACTGTAGCACCCACTACACACACTTTATAGCACACACCCACTTTAAACAAACACACTGTAGCACCCACTCCCCACACTTTATATTTATGGATGAAGGATTGCACTACTACTCGTACACCTTACTGTAAATTGTACCTAAAATTGTACCTCATCCCATTTCTGCTTTGCACTAGATAGTACTGTACATTAGTACACTGCATAGTATTGTGTATTGTATATTATATGGTAACTCAGAACATTGTACATATGTCTATACCGAACAACTGTGACCTCATTCTTCTTCTAAATTCATGCTACTGTATATTATGTTATTATGTTATTTGATACTATCTTGTCTAGCACAGTCTCTGGAGCGTAACAGTAAGAAGCATTTTGTATGAAAGTATTCTGTACTTCTGTATGACAACTATTAAAGAACTTGAACTTGAACTTGAACTTGAACTTGGGTCAAATAAACGAATACTAACAACCCATTTTAAGGGTCAAAATAACCCAACCTCCAAGTTGATTTGACCCCATATTGGGTTATACCTACGACCCATTTTAAGGGTCAAAATAACCCAACTTCCAAGTTGATTTGACTGGATGTCTATGAGGGAATCTCTACAGTAGTGTTGTGCTGTTATTGGCCCAAAGGAGCAATCTAATCTTCTCTAATTCCAACCAACCTCACCCCACTGTACCAAGCCTGCAATCTAAAAAAAGAAAAAAAAAGAGAATAGCCTAACTTTGAAGTTTCCTGAGAACCAAACACATCTTACTCCATTTCCTTTCTGGCAATTTTCCGAATCCAAGGCCCACTTCAAAAGGCCTGGTGACTTCTAATGCTACTTATTGTGTAAACTACCTAATTGTTCCACAATGACCTATGCAGTTAAATAAAAGTTATATAAACTAATATTCGTTAATGGGGGAGGGGTCATACCTCTAAAGATTTGTATAAGTAGGCGATCAATTCAATGAGATCAGAACCGACGAGGGACATTCCAGGAATACCTGAGGATAGTGCTTCGTTTCATCTCGGGGCATGAAGAAAAAGCCCTCGCCTCACAGAGTCGTTGGGACAGCAGTATTCAACTCTGCTTAAACTCTGCCTCTGACTTTTAGTTTCTGCAAAACTGAGCGTAGGAGAGGTGTCCTGGTGGCCTATATTCGAATACCAACCGTTTTGTGCGTTTTGCTAATCAGATTGGCCACTGACGTTTCTGGTCATGTGACATGTGCACCAATCGTGTGATGGCAAGTTATTTTTCGACGGTTAAGCTTAGGCACTCTTTCGAAGTTGGTTAAGGTTAGAGTTTGTCTTAGAGCATGGCGATAGAACGCCAGCCCTGATTTCAAAGCTTAACCAGTGATAAACTAGGCATTAGGTAGTTTGCAGGCTGTTCAACGCGGAAATGGGCAAAGACACAGCTCGTCACGCGATTGGGCGCACATGTCACATGACCAGAAACGTCAGTGGCCAATCAGATTCGCAAAACGCACAAAACGGTTGGTATTCGAATAGACGTGTCCTGGTGGCTCACCATGATAGGCCGCATAACATGTAATCGCAACGACCTGGGTTCGAGACCTTTGTCGCATGTCACCCCCCCCCCCCCCCTTCTCTACCCCCAATTTCCTGTCACTAACTTAAATATATAATAAAGCAGAAATGCCCTTAAAAAATTTAAGATAAAAAAATAACTTAGCATAGTAGGGAGAGAAACAGAGTGGACACGATCCTACAGCACCTTTTTTATAGATGATTACATTTATAGATTTATAGATAGTGCTCCAGAGAGTGCTAGCATTTATTCGCATTTTGCAAAAATATTAATTTAGATGCAAATGTGCAACTCAAATATTATTTGCAAATATGCCATTTTTTTTTTTTAATATATGACATACATTTTTCATTAGTCACCGGTAGGGAAAGATGTGTGCATGTGAGAGACTCTTTCTCTCTCTCTCTCTCTCTCTCTCTCTCTCTCTCTCTCTCTCTCTCTCTCTCTCTCTCTCTCTCTCTCTCTCTCTCTCTCTCTCTCTCTCTCTCTCTCTCTCTCTCTCTCAAAAGAAAATATGATTCAGATCCTTTTGTGCCACAGACAGCAGAGCCAAGATTACAACGAGGGGGACAATTGAAACGAGTCAGCAGGCGATATCGAGAAAAGGGGTCTTTCCTACAGGAGCGGCTTGTGAGCTCAGTCAAGTGTGACGCAGAATTGTTTGGACTTAAGGTCAGGAGAGTTTTCTAAATGAAAGTCTTCAAGTCAAAGTCTATTAGAGGCCTTTTCATGATTTATCTTTTCTTAGATTAGGACTGATTTAAGACTTCCATGAGTAAGTAATCCTCCCTTGGTCAGAAGTAAGGAGGCCAGTAAACATGACCATCTTCAAAGCTCTATACTGTAAGAACAAAATACATCTCATTCATGCCACAAAAACTCAATAGATATCTATAGCAAATTACTTGAACTTGCTTACATTTAGTCATTTAGCTTAGAAAGCCACATTTTAATACACAACATGTCCATCTCTCTCTGTGCTATTGGCTTGCAAACGCCTGCCGATTCAACCACATTTCCTGATGACATAACCAATCAATTTTTGCCCATTTCAATAGACATACATAAGTCGTCAAAAGGCTCCTGTGCACACCTGAGTAAATCCTTTGTGATAAAAAAAGAAAAGGTTCTATCAAGAGTTCTAATACAAGGTTTGGGTCTGGGACCTAAACATACTGTACTGCCTGAAGTAGGTTTCAGAAACCCTGACTGAACCGTTGCAGGCTATATAATAAAAGTGAAGAGCGTGAGGGGATGTTCGACACAAGGGTGTGTGTGTGTGTGTGTGTGTGTGTGTGTGTGTTGGTAAACGAAATATGGGGAAAACGAATGTGTTGTGTTGAATGTAGATTTAACATTTTGTGCTGGTGCACAGTGCTACTAGCGGAACAAGTTAGTCTGGAGCCCTGAGATTGAAGCATCCCAGAGGCAGGGTATGCTAAATGCAACGAATCAGACAGTCAGTGTACTGCAGCTTAGGCCGAGCCGCTGTCTTAAATACTTTGAAGCTTCGAAACTTCGTTCAATGGCACAAGCTTCGAACATAAAAAAAAAATCAAAGTTTAAAGTTTTGCCTCTAAAATCTTGCGCCTCCATTCCAATGAAACGAAAGTAAGCGGCGCCTCGACTCCACCTCTCTACAACAAGCACGTGGAGATTATCTGTGTTGAAAACAACAAGGACATGTGCAGCAGACATGTCGACGAAGAAGTCATCAGACGTGTGGTTACACTTTAAAATATGCAAAGACAATGCCCAAAAAGCAGAGTGCCAGATATACCAGAAGAAAATGTTATATCACAACTCTACAACAACTTTGTCAAATCACCTAAAAAACGTAAGTATCGTTGTACACGGCGGTGACGCCACACAAAACATTAATAAGGCTATGCCTGCCTATGCTGCTATGACTAATGTGTTACCAAGTTGGCTAATTTAATTGTAATCATCTGCTTTTGTAGGTGCATTGTCTGATATAATTATAAATTATAAATTATAAATTAAATATAATATAATTGTTTGCTTGATAGACGAAGGTTGCAACATAATTACCGTAATTCCTCTAATAGTAACCCCGGCTTGTATTTGTTTCAACTGTAGCGGGTACCAGGCTTGTATTAGGAGGAGGCCTGTATAAGAGGGAGGCCTATATTTCAAATTTTCAAATGGATCATAATGAATAAATCAACATTTTGTGTCAGTTTGAACCCAGTAAAATGTACTGGGTTCATTTATTGAAACCAAGTACTGTATGAAATAGTAAACAGTGCAATTACAGGTGGTCACTGGTCATTTCAACGTTTTCAAAGTGAAATCAAGTAACTAGCTCAGTATGCAGCTCAGTATATTAGTAACCCGGCTTGTATTAGGAGGCCGGCTTATAATTGCTTAGCTCAAGAGCGCACCCGGCCGTTAATAGAGACCCGGTTTGTATTTGAGACCCGGTTACTATTAGAGGAATTACGGTATGTAATGTCATGTCGTTGGCTGTGAGAGCAGCCCCACTGCACCCAGGCAGCGCAGCCGAGTGAAACCTTGTTGGCTGCGTCACAGTCACGAAAGGGGCTACTTAATTAATTAATCCAATCCACTTTATTTATAGAGCACATTTTAAAACAACAAAGTTTACCAAAGTGATGTACAAGTCCCACAACATAAGATAAAAAAAAAATATATATATATATATATATATTATAATTAATATTTTTTTTTCTTTTTTTGAAGCTTTGAAGCTCGGCCCCGAAGCTTCGATTGCCAAAAAAAGCTTCGAAGGTCAGCCCTAGCGCCGAGGTTCATCTTTGACTCATTTATAAAAGCCCACTGACATTGTAGATGACAGTTCGAAGGGGTATCGCTGATGATGTGTGTCAATGCGTATTCTGCTTCATAGAATTCTCCTACTTAAATCAAACATGCAATATCTTCAAACCCGCATTCAAATTGTGTTCATTAAAAGTTCAGATCTTTAGAACCCTAGCCCGAGGCTATCTCCCATTTATAAACGATGTTGTCGATCAGTAAGAGTCCTTTCTCAGCACAATCAATGCTTTTCTTCATACTGGATACCTGCAGCTCGGACCATTTAGCCACAAACCTAATGGAACCTCAATGGCTAATAGACGCTCCACAGTCCCTGAAATAAACGCTGAAACCTAGTGCACCCAGAGTAGGTTTCAGTGTTTATTTCAGGGCTTGTACAAAGCGTATCCCCTTTGACTTTCAATTCGTTTTGTGGCCAACTAGCCAGAGCTGTGTGTATCCGGTATGAAGAACACCATGGATTGTGCTGAGAAAGGACTCTACCAATCGACAACATCATAGGCAAGTAGAAAATAGGGTTTAGGTTCCACATTTCTGAACTAGCCCTTTAAATGGAATAGACTATTTATATAGCGCTTTTATCCAAACCCCTTCACAACTTGTGCCTCAAATTCACCCATTCACTCACACCGACGGCGGAGGCAACTATGCAGTCATCAGGAGCAGTTAGGGGTCAAGTGTCTTATTCAAGGACACTTCGACAGGCTGCCGCACAAGACCGTAGGAGACTACAGAGTAGGGATGCACCGATCCGATATTGGTATCGGTATCGGCCGCCGATATCAGTAAAATAGCTGGATCGGGTATCGGTAAAAAATATATATATATCTGATATTTTTTTATTTAAATTTTTTTAATAATAAATAAAATAAGAAATAACCATTCAGTACATTTATATCTATGTGTTAATTTGTTACATTTAGTTTCACTAAGTTAGGAAAGTAATGTTTTAAGTCAAGCCTGATGTTGCCTTGCACAAAAGAATGATCCCAATCTCTTCCACACAGTGACAGTGAGGCATACAGTTTATTAATTGAATGAATGAAGTTTATTTTCTGTCTTTGTTTACAACAAATCAAAAACACAGTTTGTGATCCTTTACAATTCCTAAAAAAAAAAATATTTTAATATAAAAAAAAACGTGGATTAAATCTTTTATTTTTTTTTACTTTTTTGGAGAAAGAAATTGGACAATGGGTATCGGATCGGTATTGGCCGATACCCAAACCCAGGTATCGGTATTGGTATCGGGACTGAAAAAGTCGGATCGGTGCATCCCTACAGAGAGTGGCCCGTTCAGCCGAACGCACAATTGGAGGTGGGCTTCCCACTCTCCAGGACATTTACAACAAGTGTTGCAGAGGCAAGGCTAAGAGAATAATCAAAGACTCTAGCCACCCAAACAACTGCCTCTTTGAACTGCTGCGGTCAGGCAAGCAATACCGGAGTCTCATGGCCAGTACAGAGAGACTCAGAAGGAGCTTCTATCCCCAGGCCATCAGGATGCTCAACGACAATGACACTATGTAACAAAACATCAACTACACTCACAGCACACACATCCACACGTACACACTCACTTTAAATAAACACGCACCGTAGCACCCACTTTACTCACTTTATATTTATTGGTAAAGAGATTTGCACTACAATTCATACCTCACTGCATCTTACCCTAAGTTGTACCTCATCCCATGTCTGCATTGTACTGTATACTGTATTGTACTGTAACTCACTGTTACTCTTTTTTTACTCTGTATTGTATATAATGTATATTGACTGAACACTTTTTGTTTACGTACTTTTGACTTTCTATTTTATACGTTTTATCTATTTTTATCTAGCACACTCCCAGGAGCTCATACAGAAAAAAGCATTTCATGGAAAAGTATTCTGTATGTTTTACTATGACAACTAATAAAGAAACTTGAACTTGCCGGGAGAAGCCGAAATCTAACCGGGAACCTTCCCATTACCAGATGACCACTCTACCTCCTGATCCACTGTCACTCAACTTAACCATGACAAAACTGTGTAACATTATTTACAAAAGAATCAACCCTATACCAAAATTTGCAGCGGTAGAGTAATATGATTATTTGTTTCCCTTTCTTGTTTGGTCACAGAGTGAGCTCTATTAGAGAACATTTCTCCATCCATTTCTGATCTGCCTGACTGGGCTTTTCTTTCTGATTTAATTGACGCCCACCACAAGTACAAATAAATCAATGTCAGACAAACCACAAAAACATATGCAGGGAAAAAGAGCCTACTTTCCCACTTTCAGCCACAAAAGGAACAGCAAACGGTCAAAGCAGGTTAGCTTAGCTACTAGGGGTGGGACAATACATCGATCCAGATCGATATATCGATCTATTATCAATAATCAAATAGGATCGACGCAACGTAAAAAGATCGATTCATATTGCGATACTCTTATTTTGAAAATCCCCACGAGTCATATCCGCCGGCGCCCAGTATTGTGAAACTCCGTGTAGACATTACAGCAGTGTTTGCGTCTGCTGTAAAGCACTCAGAGCGTCTATTTTGCGAGCCGATATAAGTCTGTGCAGTTTTTTCCCCGCAACGGGTCAAATGCATATAACAGGCGTTGCATCGTCGCCATTCCTTTATGCCAACGTCGCGTTAAATATCTAAATGAACGTCGCGTTGGCTGCTTAAAAGCTAAGCAGCTAACCGTGAGAGAGAACAGGAGAGGAGAGAGGGGACTTGGAAGGAGGAGGGGTGGGGGCTGTGGGGGACTGTGTGTGTGTGTGTGTCTGTGTGTGTCTGTGTGTGTGTTAAAGCTCAATATATAAAAACAAAAGTGAACAGGAGGTCTATTTGTATTAAAAACAATAGATTGTTTTTCATTTAAATGTCTGGAAGAGCTCAAAAATAAATACATCAATTGATATTTCCGTAGCCTTTTTTTAGTTGATCTAAATGTGACTGATTGTGTTAAATGGGCACATAATATCGCCTCATATCGATCGCAGGCACCTGAATTGAATCGTATTGTATCGTATCGTGGCAGACTTTGTGATATCGGCAAATATCGTATCGTTGTCCAAAGAATCGATATTGTATCGTATCGTGATGAAACTGGTGATTCCCACCCCTATTAGCTACCATAACACATACCTGGTAAATCCGACAGAAAAAGCTGCCAAGGAGGAGGCGGTAGGGAGCCCGTCGTTGCCTCTCTGTAACCTGGACACATCCCCGTACCCGTTCCCCCTGCCCCAGCCGTCCCCCACCGGAGGCAGGCTAGAGTACAGGCCAAAGGGTTTCTGGTCTGGTAGGCTGACATCCGAGGGCGGGCTGCCTCTGTAGTGGTAGCCAGGCCCTCCGCCTACCCCCATAGAGGAGGAGGAGGAGGAGGAGAGGGAGCCTCTTCCGTGGAGAGAAGAACCCAGGCTGTTCTGGAGACAGGACGACTGGCAGAAACCCACGCCGTCCTGCTTCTCCTGTTTGACCACGCCAGGGGTACGGATGTGAACGAAAGAGTCGTCCGGATCCTTTTCTTCCTTGATCATGACGCCAGAGAGTAGGGATGGAGGCTGCTGCTGCTGCTGCTGCTGCTGCTGCTGGTGTAGTAGGTGCTGCTGCTGCTCCGTGCCATTCACATTGGTACCGTTTTCTCCGTTGCCGATAACCAATGACTTGGTTTCCTTAAGCATGCTTCCGACGATACCGCCGCCGCCACCGCCGCCGCTGCCGCCACCACTGTCACTGCCACTACGCAGGACGTTATCCAAGTGAGCCATCGCAGTATCCAACTCGAAGTCAATGATGTCCGGTAGCGTGTTGGGAAGGTCCAAATCGCGCCAAATCTCGCTGTCCTCGACAAGGTGACCCTTGCCGCCATCCAAGTCGCCGTGGCCGTGGCCCGCGTGCCCGCTGTAAGAGCCCAGGTCCTTATCCAGAGAGAAATCCACCTCCTGCTTGACATGCTGGGGGAAAAGGTCCGGCAGAGGAAGGTTTCCCAGGACAGAGCTGTTCGAAGTACTGATGACAGAAGTGGATGTCTGGTTCAGGTCGGCGATGCTCTCCTCCAAAAAGGACAAGTTGTCATCCATGTTGAATAAACCAATATCCTGCTGCTGTTGTTGTTGTTGTTGTTGTTGTTGTTGTTGTTGTTGTTGTTGTTGTTGTTTCTGCATGTTTCTGATGGGTTTCCCTCCCTTCATGTCTGACTCCTCACCAATGATGAGATGGTGGGGATGCTGTGTCACAGCTCCCGCCAGCTGCACCGGGGTCTTGGTGCCACTCAGCCCGTTGGGGGCCTCTCTGGGCTGGACCTGGGACCTGTGGCCGGGCAGGTGCATGGTGGTGGAGAGCAGTGACCCACCGGCTGTGTTGCCTGCCTCGCCGGCTCCTCGCTCTCCCGCCGCCTCTCCGAATATCCGTCTCTCGTCTCGATTGCTACTGTGCTTCAGTCCACCCTGATCCATTTCTTGATCCTGACGAGAGAAGAGAGAGGAGGGAAAACATACGGGAGAGGGAGGACAAAGGTTAGGCTAGAAAAAAGTAATCTGACACATTGTTATCGTATGTAGTTTATGTGCTAAATTGCAGGATGATAAAAACCCACCACAGACACACACACACACACACACACACATATCAAATTCCAACCCCGGTTTGAAAGATAATTAAACCATATTTTAGTCATCTTTCGGGGAGCAAGTGAAAGGAGTATGACATTTAGGACAGAAATGCCGTCAGTGACATGCAGACGAGAGAAAGTTACAACCTCCAAAGCCAAAAGCTTTATCTAAACACAAGAAACAAATCAAATAGGCCATCTCCTTTGCACGCCCACTCCGAAACAACACAGGCAGAGGAGCAAACACGTACAATGGACATGAAACTAAACCAATGGGAAAAGAAGCCATGGGGCTACAGGCTTGGCTGGTCTTTCAGCGGCAGAGTGTGTTAATACTACTAACTGTACACCCCCTGATAAACACAAAGTAACCCTGGGGGCTCAACTGTGTGGAAGTTGGAGTTCAGCCAGGAGGTGCAAGACTCCAGCCTGATACTCACATACTAAAGGCATGCCCAGGCTTAGCCTGTATTTCAGGCAAGAAGAACCCCCTTACCCTGGCACAGCCACACCGACTGCTCTTTAGTTTGCAGAGAATGTTGCTTAAAGTCAAATAAAATTGCATGAATATCGCAACAACATACATTAGTCATTATGTTTGGTAACGAGGGGAGGTGAGGTTTGACAGCAGTCCCTGTCGTGAGCCGTTTAAGTGCATGTCGTTATGGTTTATGCGGTGTCACTGTGGTAAGAGTGAAGACTAGTTGCATGTCATGAAAATGTTGAACTATTCTTGATCGTTTTGAATGATTAAACCTCAGCTAGGGAACGGTTAAAAAAAGAAAAGAAAAAAAACTGCCCTAGCAAGCTATCTCAGACAAGTTGTTTTAAAAGTCAATGACACTTGAGGAATGTTAACAATATATCCCAACATCCCAACTCAACACATTTGAACTTGTCATCTGATTTAATATAAATTGTCAAGAAATATATTTACCTTGAAAAAACGCATCGTCGAGCAGTTCATAATGCAACCATAATTTCCCCGTCATTTACCGATCAAGCAGAATGGCCATAAATAAATAGCCAATGCGGGATAGAGAGTTTGATCACAGCTTGAATGTCGCACCCCGTGTAGACATTACTCCTTTAGTTATAGCGCAGAACAACTGGAGCACAAAATGGAGCTATGGACAGCAGTTTCTCTCGCCGTCAGTGGGTGGGCGCAACTAGGCTGTTCGGTCCGACCTCCTCTGCCTATGTCATATAGCGTTACTACTGTAGTAATAGCCTACTGTACCGTCTTGGTGGAACAGAGAGTGCAGCATTAGTGCAACCTGTTGGCTGCAGTGGGAAACTACACTGATCACACTACTGTGTAAAGAGATAGGAGACCATCAGTTCTGGCAAAGTTTGTGCAATATTCTTTTAACTCTCGTGAAAATGTCCAGGTTCTCCAGACACAACTGTGTGGATAGTTAATGTGACAGAATGCCATAGAGTCGATGCACACAAGCTGCTATACAATGTTTCAATGTGGACGATCACTATGCGTGGCCTACCTCAGCAGCAGAGAGGACCTAACAGTTAGCCAATAGCCTATTTACAGGCGCATAACCAAGGAAATAAGACAAATAATTAAATGGCTTACTGCTGCGTACCTGCAGTCACAAAAGGGGGGCGATCCAAGTGAGCTGGTTAGGTCATCTCCACAGTCCTGACTAGTGGTGTTGTTACGTCTGAGATCATACGGGTGCTCCGAGTCCGAGGCATGTGTTGATGAAATAGCAAGGCGGTGACGTTCGAAACCCACCACCGTGCAGCCGGAGCGGAGCTTTGGAGCTGTCAAAATCACGTGACCGGTGACGTCCGACGCGGAGCCTACTGCTTCATTTGAGTCAGTGAAACAGAAACAGGACTTCTTTCTTTATTGTGAGCAAGTTTGGACAATCCCGACTTTCCAATACACTGAACTGAATGTGCACTTTTGGGACTGTGGGTTGTGTGTTACCTTGTGCAGGAGAGTACTGATTATAAATTGTGGCGTTTGTTATAGCAGAAGCATCGTTTCTATAGTCTTCTTTATTGTGGGTTTTCACCACCCTCGTTTAATTTTAAATGTTGCCTTCTTTAATTAATGTATTACTGGGTAGAGGTATGCTATTTTACAATAATCGAATATGTGGTGAGTAGAGTAGATAGTGTGGATAAGATCTTGCACTGATAATAATACGGGTTCCAGTCCCCGCCGTGTCATGTTGTTATTATACCTATTTCTGACGATGGTTTCCCACTTTGTTTGAGTCTTTATTATCCCCTTTGTTTTCTTTTTGTCGTTGCATTTACAATCAAAACATATTCGAACAGGGATGTTAGGGGGATTAGATTATCCCGAGGGTCTCGTCTACTCAGTGAAAGAGCAATACTAGCCTAATTACAGACACTACTTTGCCTGCAACACTAGTCGTGTTTCCCTATACAGATCACTTAGGTGAGGTTAGCAGCTTTGGCCGCTTTTACCTAATCAACAGTTAGTATGAAGCGTCGAGGGATGCACCTATGTCCGACACGACGCGCTGCTGGGACGCCTCGATAGTAGTCCAGCTGGTTGAAACACGGAGATCTTCGGACAGTCAACCTTGTGAATCTCACCGTTCCTAGTTACACGTCGTCATGAAATGTCAGGTGGCATTTGCTGGAACTTCTTTCGCCGCAAAATAGGAAAACATTCAACAAAAAAAGCTAACGGTGTTGTCGACCAGCCTTCTCATGAGAAGAGCTGCTATATTTGAACGACGATAACTTTCCATCCACACCGTCGTTTGTGTGTGTAAAAGTAATAATCTCAATTTCCAAAGTCCAAAATAAATCGATGCGACTACACTACGTTACTGATATAGTAATATTATCCGTGAGTACATTCGTGTTAAGTTAACGTTACAAACATAGCCGTGCTTGCTGGTGCACAATATTGCAAACTCAGGCAGGGCAGGGCGGCTAGTTTGACACTTGTGTGAACGCCCCTTTATTTCACCGCCAAACTCCAGTCGGGAATCTGTCAAGAAGCACAGCTGTCAACTACAGCTACCCTTTACTTCACCGTATAGCGTTAACAGACATAATCTATCTGACATCGAGTCACAAATCCAGTTGGCAAGTTGATTTTAACGCTAGTGCTGGAAATGTTATCCAGCTGGTTGTCTCAAGTTGTGCCAAAGCCCCCCCATTTGCGTAGCAAGCAAGCTAACGTTAGTTAGCATAGGTATGCTAAGCTAAGGGTAGTTAGCATATACACATGCTAAGATAATGTTATATGCATGCTAAGATAATGTTAGTTAGCATAGGCATGCTAATATAATGTTAGTTGGCATAGGCATGCTAAGATAATGTCAGTTAGCAGGCATGCTAAGATAATGTCAGTTAGCATATTCATGCTAAGATAATGTCAGTTAGCATAGGCATGCTAAAATAATGTCAGTTAGCATAGGCATGCTAAGATAATGTTAGTTAGCATAGGAATGCTAAGATAATGTCAGTTAGCATAGGAATGCTAAGATAATGTCAGTTAGCATAGGCATGCTAAGATAATGTTAGTTAGCATAGGAATGCTAAGATAATATCAGTTAGCATAGGCATGCTAAGATAATGTCAGTTAGCATAGGCATGCTAAGATAATGTCAGTTAGCATAGGCATGCTAAAATAATGTCAGTTAGCATATTCATGCTAAGATAATGTCAGTTAGCATAGGCATGCTAAGATAATGTCAGTTAGCATAGGCATGCTAAGATAATGTCAGTTAGCATAGGCATGCTAAGATAATGTTAGTTAGCATAGGAATGCTAAGATAATGCCAGTTAGCATAGGCATGCTAAGATAATGCCAGTTAGCATAGGCATGCTAAGATAATGGGTCTCATTCACCAAGGACTTACGACAGAGTCAAGACCTTTCGGGGCGATTTTGGGATTCACCAACCGTCCCAATAAAACATATAATTAATATTATATTATAATATATTGTCTATATTCATGTCTTGCCCGAAAAGGTCTCAAATGGCCCTAAGAGAAAGCCCTTTTTGTCGTAAGTCCGTTGGAGAATGAGACCCATTGTCAATTAGCATAGGCATGCTAAGATAATGTAAGTTAGCATAGGCATGCTAAGACAATTTTAGCAAGCTAGTGAACCAAGTAAACTATAAATGATGAAGGTCAAAGTCAAAATACCAGCATTCTAATGCTTGGTGCCAAACTTTGGTGCCAGTTCTATTGAAGGGAGATGCATGGAGAAGCAACGTTTACAAACCTCTTATTATTAATTGCACATTGGAAGGCTATAAACTAACCCTTAGCTATAAAACAACAAAGGCAGTTGTATCAGAAACCATTAGGAAAATATTTAACAACAAGCTTAAAAACTCATTCAGCGCCAGAGGTCGCTGTCTAGAACGCCATCGCTGTAAGTCAATGGGGAGACTGCGAAACTTGCGAGTGCTTAAAATATATTTTATATTATAGCTATGTATCTATGTATCTAATAACACTGTCGATTGTCAGTGAGTTGCTTCTGGTCAACATGCAAAAAACAGATTGTTTTTTCATCCGTACATTTCCGTTTTATACCGTTTTGAATATGAGTATAGTTTGGGTGATTCTTAGTAATCCCAGGAAAAGACGCCGATAATAACCCTTTAGTGAAATCCACTTATCACGTTGTAATTTTTCACCTAATCTTCCTGAAATCATTGCTAGATTATCATTATTATCCTTCCTCATGCAAGAATGAAATGGGCCCTGGAGCGCGGCACGCCCCCCCCCCCCCCCCCCCCTTCCTGCCACCAACGGTAAACAGCACAACACAGTCCACACAGACAGCTTCGATCGTAGGAGAAAAAAATATCAGATCAACGCAAGATTTGATATATAGTGTTCTTACCTTGTCTCTGATGTAATGCAAAAAAAATAATCCAATTATCTGATCGCCATTCCAAATACTGGTCACGGAGGTCCGTCCCATGTTGTCCGGCATTGCTGAAGGAAGGGGGGGGGGGGGGGGGGGGCAGCCTCGTAGATGTATCGTTGTAAACGCTCCTCCTGCCGGAGTATTTAAACCCCGCCCGCACGGCTCAGCTTGGCCCAGAAAACAAACTACATCATTTCAAATGGAGTGCAATACCGGCTGGAAGGCGTAGGCGGCGGTATTTTCCCTTTGCAAGCTCAGATCCATTCCCAATGATAACATCAGGCTGGATGGATGAAAAATGTATGGATATAGCTAATAAAAGAAATAACGATTAAAACCCGAGATTTCTCGTGATTGGTGCTCAACGCATGGCGAGTTAAGCCGACTTTTTTCATCATTGCCGCAGAATGAGTTAATATGAATGAGGAAATTAATATTTGCCATGGTAAAATCAACATAGCCTGTAATGGTGCCCTGCTTTGGCTAACCTACCTATTGCCTGATCACCATATCAAAACCTCAACTGTAGCTAGCATATTACATTACATAACATTATCAAACAGTGTTAGTCAGACTAAGAGAATCTGTCAGGCAGCTGAACGAAAATGGAGGAAAACTAAGCTCACAGTTCACTGCAATGTATAAAGAAGACATGACTGCAAAGCAATACGGTTAGCAAAAAAAAGATGATCTTTCTAAGATTATCACAGAGAATGCTAGAAATTCTAGAATATTATTATCCGCCATTGACCAGCTGCTCAACACCCCTCTGCAGTCCTCTGCATCAAAATGTGAAGAGCTTGCAATGTTCTTCAATAATAAAATAACTTCATTCAGAGCCAGCATTACTTCTGATGCAAACCCTGTGAAAAAGATGTAACCATGGGAAAATTCACTTGTATTACATGATCATCAACTGAGCTTTATAAAACTGTCATCTGTTGTATTGGTCCCATCTACAGCATTTCTTAAGCCGATGTTCAACAGTGTCTCAAGTCATGTTCTAAAGATTATGAATACATCTCTTCTAACAAACATATTCCCAGATGCATTCAAAACAGCCATTGTAAAACCCTTGCTAAAGAAACACAAACTAGACAGTAATGCACTAACCAGCTATAGGCCGATATCCAACCTTCCATTCATTAGCAAGATACTTGAAAAAAATCTCAGTCCAAAGTCTCAGTCCAAATACATTCTTTTCTTAAAGTAAACAACATCATGGAGGAATTTCAATCAGGCTTCAGAACATGCCACAGCACTGAAACTGCTGTTACTAAAATAATTAGCGACCTCAGACTACTGTAAGCTCCGATGCAAATAAGGTCTCAATTTCTGTCCTCTTAGACCTAAGCACAGCATTCAACACGATTGACCATGATATCCTAATTAATCATCTGGAAAAGTTAGTTGGTCTTTCTGACTGTGTATTTTTTTTATTTTTTTTAAACTTACATTTTTTATTAACATTTATAGACAAACAACACTTACACAATACCTACAATGACATCAACAACACAACAGTACATCCACATGGGCCCCTTGAATTCGGCCGCGCTCAGCCTCCCAGACCTCCATGCGAGGGACCTCCCCCCTCCCGCCATCCACCCCCAGAAACAGGGCTCCCCACATCCCAGGGCCGTCTCACGCTGGGCCGAGTACTCAGCGACACGGGTACCTTGAATTTGATTGGGCCAGGCCCAGTAGAGGGGCGAGGGGTGGTACTCCCCCCCACAGAGCCAAGCCCGCTACCTCCCATGCCACCCAGCACCCCACCCCACGGCCGACGACCCCACAACATCCAAGACCCCACTCTCCCGGGCCAAACCACGGAAACGATGGTCCCCCTCCCCCGACACCCCCCCCCCTGAGTTAAGCCCATAGGAGCCCCCCATATCCCAGGCCAATACGCGCGCCGCCGGGCCCCCAGCGACACGGGTCCCTTGAATCGATTGGGCCAGCCCAGTAGAGGAAAGGATAGGGGACTCCCCCCCACCGAGCCAAGCCTGCTATTTCCCATGCCACGAGAGCCCCACCCCACGCCCACCGACCCCCCAACACACAGGACCCCGCCGGGCAAAGCTCAGCCGCTCTGATCCCCCTGAGAGAAACCCCTCCCTCCCGCCCTCCTCCCCGAGAAACAGAACACCCCCATATCCTGGTCCACCATGCGCAGAGCCGAGCACCCAGAGCTCCCACCCGCCCCGCCCGACCGCAAGGCCCCCGGCCCACGAGAACCCCAAGCCCAGGCCCGCAGCAGGCCAAAGCACCACGCCTCAATGATCCCCCAACCCCCCGCGACCCCAAGCCCGGTGCCCCCCCGGCCCGGTGACCAGCCCGCCCAGGCCACGGCGTCCGAGGGCCCCAGAAAACCACACCCCCCCTACACCAATCCCACAACACGCAAGGCCCCCCCTCCCCCGGGTCGAACCGCCGGAACGATAGCCCTCCCACTGGAGAAGCCCCCCCCCCAGAGACGGAGATACCCCCCAAGGGAGATTCTCCAAGCCTCTCTTCATGTCCAACATTTTGAATTCTTGTCCTTCATATTTGTCCATGTGCACATTTAAAGCAACTGCTATTCTAACATAACTCAGAAGAAAATAATATAAAAGAAGACTAAAGACAATTGGCACTTCCCAGGTAATTCTTTTTAACCCCGTTTAACCCCCGTTGGCGGGTTGGAGGGGTAAGGCTCTCCTGGAGAGGGCCCCTCCTATAACGACGTAGATATCCCCAATGGGGATTCTCCAATGTCCCTATTATTTTCCAACATTTTGTTTTGAATTTTTATCTTTCATATGTTAGTACATTTCCAGAGCTCCCGGTCCGGTCTCCGAATGTGATTCCCCATGTTCCCTGTCATAGTCTAGTACGTGTTATTTGTATTATATGTCCCGAATCAAGTCCCAATTTCCCCATCTAATGTGTTTACCCTGTCTGTATTCCCAGTGGTCTGTGTGTTGTTTGCAGTGTGTCTCGAATCATAACCTCCATTCACTATCTCATTATATGCATATGTGGTATTGAATCTTGGTCGGTGTGTATGACCTCAGTGTTCGAGTCCTGCTTGGTGTGTGAAACCTCGTTATTCAAGTTCTGGCTGGTCCGGTTGATCTCGGTGCTCGGATCTCGGTTGGTGTGTGTGGCCTCCGTGTTCGCATCTTGGCCGGCCCGGGCGACCTCCGCGCCTGCATCTCGTGTGGCTTGGATGGTCCGGCCGACCTCGGTGCCCGAGTCCTGGTCGGTCCGGTTGTATCCAGCGTCTCCCCGTCCCTCCCCTGGGGGCCGTCCATTTCACCTCTCCCGAACCAGCTTGTATCACTTGCTGCGTCATATTCCTCGTGTTAACTTCCATGTTAGCTTGCAGCTCCTTCTCCAGCCAGGCCTCGCTGCGGTCCAACACCACGTTAGCTTGTATCCCTTGCTGCGTCGTATTCCTCGTGTTAACTTCCATGTTAGCTTGCAGCTCCTTCTCCAGCCAGGCCTTGCTGCGGTCCAACGTCACGTTAACCCTGAGTCCATCGATGTCGCTCTAGATGTCCTGCGTGCTAGCTTGGATAGCTTGGTTAGCTAACTCCATAGCCCGTGTGCTAGCCCGTATGTCCTGGGCCATCTGCATTTTAGCTTGGGTGTTAGCCTGCATGCTAGCTTCCCACTGCGTCATGACCGCCTGAATCATCTCCTGAATCATCTCCTGTGCCCTCATTTGTACTTCTTCTGGGGTAACTTTTCTCTCTTCTTTTCTCGTGTTCCTCCTTCCTCTTCTCTTATATCCTTGAATTGTCACTTTTTATTTCGCTTTGAATTGTTTTACTTCCTTTTTCTGATATTCAATGACCGGGAGCTCTTTCATGTGGCTGTTCACCAGATCGTCGCAAACCGGAAGTCCCCTCTGACTGTGTATTAAACTGGTTCAGAACATAATGAAAGGGAGAAAGTATTACGTCAGACAGATTATGTTTCTGCCTCAGTCCACTATTATTCCTGCTATACATGCTGCCACTTGGGACATCATTAGAGAACACAATGTATTCTTCCATAGCTACGCGGATGACACGCAACATCATTAGACATTAGTAGTTATGCACAAGGCCAAAAGTAAAGCATTACCAGCCAATCTACAAAACAGGTTTGTCCTCATATCACAGAATGGAGAGCATAGAAGGGAAGGTCATTTTAAACATCAGTGTGCACGGACAACCCTGAAACAGATGTGTATATCAGTGGTGGGAGTCAAACTCTGGAATTCTCTTTCTAATGAGTTGAAGTACTGTAAACATATTTTCCAACAAAAAAATACTTTTAACCGTTTCTGCGCCAATGACAAGTATACTCGTTATAGCCCGGCAATCGTTGGCCGCCAACAACGAGTAAACTTGTTGTTATGATCGTTATTGCTTTTATTCGCTATTCCAATTCATAATTCATCTGCTATGGTGTAGGACTGTGTTGCACTCTGCCTGAGACCGCAACGGTGCGATACCGCCCCCTAACGCCTTGCGGACGCTATTGCACTCCATTTGAAACAATGTGGTTTCTTTTCTCTACCGAGCTGCGGCGTGGGGGCGGGTTCTAAACACTCCGGCAAGACAAGCGGTCACCACGGTTGCCTCGAGGAGTTCATCCGCCCGCCCGTCCCTGTGCAATGCTGGATAACGTGAGACAGACTACCGCGACCAGTATTTGGAATGGCGATCAGATAATTGGATTATTCTTTTTGCAGTACATCATTTACAAGGTAAGGACTCAAGATTATCAATATTGCGTTGATCCGATAATTCTTTTCCCACGATTGCAGCCTGTGTGTGTGTGTGGCGTTGGCTGCGATAGACACACGGAGGGACGGTTTCCTCCGTCCCCTTTCGTGCATGTATGATGACAAATAATACCAATAATCTAGCGTTGATTTCAGGATGATCCGATAATCAGGCGAAAAATGGCAACGTGATAAGTGGATTTCACTAAAGGGCTTTTTGACGGAGTTCCCTGGGATTACACAGGAGCACTCTACAACTATACTCATATTCACCACGGTATAAAACGGAAATGTATAGATGAAAAAAGTATCTGTTTTTTGCACGTTGACCGGAAGAAACCCACTGACAATCGACACCGTTATTAGATCCATAGCTATAATATAAAATATAGGTTTAGCCCTACAAACAAGGTGAGCGCTTACATGGGGTTAACACATTGACCGCCAGCAGCAGGGGGCGCTGATCCCTCTTCAGCGCCAGGTATTTATTCAATGGATATAGTTTTAGACTGCGACATTTGCGAGTGCTTAAAATATATCTTTTATTATAGCTATGGGTCTAATAACGCTGTCGACTGTCAGTGAGTTGCTTCCAGTCAACATGCCCAAAACAGATTGTTTTTTTAATCCGTACATTTCCATTTTATACCGTTTTGAATAGAGTATGGTTTGGGTGCTTTTGAGTAACTCCAGCATTTTAGTGTAATCCAGTCATCGCGCTGTAATTTTTCGGCTGATTATCTAATCATCCTGAAATCAACGCTAGATTATCATTATTATATCTCGTTGTGCATACATGAAATGGCCCTCGTAGCAGGGTGCTCGCCCCCCCCCCACGCAGTCAACGGTAATAAGCACATACACCTACACACAGATAGCTTTGATTGCGGTAGAAAGAAATATCAGATCAACGCAAGGTTTTTATATAAAGTGTCCTTACCTGGTATCTGATGTAATGCAAAAAAAATAATCCAATTATCTGATCGCCATTCCAGTTATCCACAGCGATCATGTCCCCGACATTAGCGAGTGTTACACATGGACGGGTGGGCGGGGTTAGTATTCCATGCCGTCGTTGTAAAGGCCTGGCTCGCCTGAGTATTTAAACCCCGCCCCCACGGCTCAGATCGGCTCTTAAAACATACCAGCCCATTTCCAATGGAATGCAATAGCTCCGCAAGGCAGTAGAGGGCGGTGTTGACCGTCTGCCAGCTCAGACAGGGTCTGAAGGGTATACAGAGGCTGCAGCTATGAACTATGAATAGATATAGCGAATAAACTAAATAACAGCGATATTCGCATGGCGGGCAATAACGAGTATACTAGTTTTTGGCGCAGAACCAGTTAATGCATTCTGCCACTTTGCACTCATTACATCTACACTGTGATTATTGTATTGTAAATGAGAGCTATTTTATAAAATGTGTCAGTTTTATTGTTTAAAGTTTTATTGTCGCAATTGGGTTTAGTTCTTATTTATAAATTTTCTCAGAAATGAAGCGTTTAACTCATTCCCCGCCAACGACGAGTATACTCGTTATTGGCCGCCAATCGTTGGACGCCAACGAGTATACTCGTTATTTGATCGTTATTTCTTTTATTCACTATTTCCATTCCTAATCCATCCAGGAAGCGTGTGTAACCATAGGGAATGAGTCTGAGATTGCAAAAGTCCAATACCGCCGCCTGGTGGTATGCGGCCAATGTTGCACTCCCTTTGAGACTCTGTATCTCTCTGTGTGTCGATGAAACTCCTCCGGGCGGTCATTTCTAGTAACCTGGATCAAGAGCTTCACCCGATCGCATTGAATAGTTTTCCGGACCCCCGATTCATTATGCTGTGGTGGGTTATGTCGTGGCCCAAATGGACATGCGATCTAGCCGATGGCAATCAAATAATTGGAATATTCTTTTTGGAATCTCACCGGCCACAGGTAAGAGCAATTTATCGTCAATTTCAGCTTGATTGTGCCTTGTTTAAAACTTAAAAGCAGGCCAGGCCAGTGTTTCTAAGTCCATCAAAATCAGTGTTGTTGCTAATCATTGACACATGCTAGCCTTTGCTAACACTTTGCATTTTGGAGAGTTGCTCATTTTCACTAATAAGGCCCTGTGATCATAAATCACTAAAGCAAATTGAATGTGCATTAGGGCTGTCAAAATTGGCCAAAAATGACATTTGAATATTCCTTCTAAAGAAACACATAGGTTCGAACCATTCGAATATCTATTGTTACGCATTATGTCCACAAGAGGGCAAACCAATACAACGGGAGACATAACTAGTAGGCTATAGGTCATTTATTTAAACAAAGTAAATATCAACATACCTACACCAGCATACAAATAGAATAATGTATTATCTCATTCTCTCAGAAGGGTCTGTCTCTCGGAGCAAGATCAAATTAATGAAAGTTCACAGTACAGTATATAGAACGGACATTTATACACAGCAGCGCGCCTCCAAAAAAGGTGTGATAAACATCAAACAATATTTTCTTTGAAATGAAACGTGAAATAGTAATCAAGCCATTGAGGATCCGTATGATGTTTCTGTCAATAAATTATTCAATATCTGTTCAGTAAGCCTACAGTAGCTTATACTTGTTTCATGTTTTATTTAAATAAAATTAAGGCACACAATTCCTAGAAATGTGACTAAACAAAGTCGTTTTGCCCTGAGGGATGATTTATAATAAAGTGCTATAAAACGCAAAAGTTAGGGTGCTTAAATTCTTGATGCTATAACTCTCAAAACGCTAGCATTACTTAGCACACAAAAAGATACATGTAACTTAGCTCGCTGACTTAACGCTAACTGGTTCAGCATAAATCCGAAGTATTTCCAAACAGGGCTTTTCAGATTGCTCGGAGTGCAAATCACTCTTTCCGGAGCCGAGTTGGGATCTGAACTCTCTGCCATCATCACAAATAGGAAGCGCTGTCGCGTGTCATTCTAACCCTTCCAGAAGCTTTGTGGTCCGGTCTTGATCTTTCCATAAATGTGTCTCCACAAATCAATTTTTTAGATCCAGCACTGAATGTATCTTGTGATTATTATCAATTTTCGATGACGACAACAACTATTAGCCGTTAGCTATTGTAGTTGATAGTTGATAGTTGATTCCGGACATGATGTCACACGAATGCCAGGCTGCTCAGCCAATAGACAATTTGTTTTATTAGTGTACTGTGAACGTATACTTTTATCCAGTGCTTTTGTAAGGTGCACGTAAAGGGCGCAGTGATATCCCATGAATATAGCTGTCACGTCTCCTGTCCGTCATGCAGGGAGACCGCCGTGGCTGTTTTAAAATGCACACAATTCTAATAGAAATCTTTACAATCTAATGTATGTTTTTTTTAACAATTCGATTATTAATTCGAAATAGAATATCCGTTGACAGCCCTAATGTGCATAATGCTTCATGTTTTGATTTGTGACTACTGTCTTTAATGGGAATGTGGGTGGTTTGAGCTACAGATGGGACAGCACTATTTTTACACTATTTTACTGGCGGTGTGTTATGGCTCCAGTACTCCCTTGGTGTCGAAACAGTACATAGAATTGTATTTTGCGAGGGCGGAGGGCATGGAGTAGGATGTGTTTCCCAGCCGCTCTCATAAACTTTGAAAAACATACCCCTACAGTCTTTGTTTTATTTTTGGTTTTTATTAAGAATATCGACTGGTTAATCACGTTATTGTGGCGATAAGAAATAGCGAGCCAGAGACGTATTCGAGTCGAGGTATTAGGGCTGACCTTCAAAGCTTTTTTTGGCCTTCAAAGCTTCGGGGCTGAGATTTTAATTCGAAGCTTTGAAAAAAATATATATATATATTATATATATATATTTTTTTATCTTATGTTGTGGGTCTGGTCAACTTTGTTCTTTTTAAATATGCTCTATAAATAAAGTGGATTGGATTCATTAATTAATTAAACGAATAATGAGTCGGGAGCTGTGCTGCCTGGGCGGCTGCTCTCCGTTACACAGCCAACAACATTACATTACATAATTATGTTGCAACCTTCGTCTATAACGCAAACAATTATATAAATATTATGTAATTAATAGAGACAAAGGCAGAATTCGACTTAATCTTTTATTAAGACATGTTTTTATATGGGTCGGGACACTAAAAAATACTATAGAGAATTGTCAGTGCTGTTCATTTTAAACCTTTTTAAAACTTAGACAAACGAAACACTTTGCTTTTATATAAGCCGTCATTTGAGGCTTTATAAAAGCAGCACAATGAACACAAATCTGTCAGTGCAGAGTCCAACCTCATCTTAAAACGGGAATGTATGGATGAAATTTTTTCATTATTGAACGATAGATACTCTGTGTCAAATGGGCAATAATATTGTATCCATAGCTATAATATAGTTATAGCCCTGCAAACACTGCCACGTATTCCTATACTTTAGAACGCTGGCCTTTTAACCACACAGTACACAGCGCCCTCTGGCGCTGATTGAGTTAAGGTTGACAGGTTAGCATATAGGTTAGTATAGTGGTTCCCAAAGTGAGGACGTGAGCAGCTGTGGGGCGAGATGATTTCCAGAAAGTATTGATTTCATAAATTAAAAATAAAATGTCATGCAGTCAGGCCACTGAACTTAGAAGCAGGCCAGGCCAGTGTTTCTACAGTAGTTGCAGCGGTGCGATAGTTATATAACCTAGGTGGGGAACAACCAGGAGATCACTGCAACAGAGGGTAACGCAGTCTAAACTCACACAAGGGGGGTGACAGTGGCTCAGGAGGTAGAGCAGTCGTCTGGCAATCCGGAGGTTCCCGGTTCGATTCGCGCTCCTCCCGGGCAGCGTGTCGATGTGTCCTTGAGCAAGACATTTAACCCCTAATTGCTCCCAATGAGCAGGTTGGCACCTTGCATGGTTGCCTCCACCGTCGGTGTGTGAATGTGTGAGTTAATGGGTAAAAAAAAATTGTAACAAATTGTAAAGCGCTTTGGATAAAAGCGCTATATTAAAAAAAAGCAGCCATTACAAGTTGGAGAACTATCTCTCTCTCTCTCTCACACACACAAAGGGAGCCGCATGTTATTGGTGGAGGCGGGAAAAAAACAAAAAATCCATCAAAATCAGTGTTGTTGCTAATCATTGACATATGATAGCCTGTTTTTTTAACAATAATTTGTGATGCCATCACAAACACTGGCATTTAAAGGGTACACATTCTAAAATTCCTGCACCAGAATGCAGGAAATTGAGTCTTTGTAACAAAAATATTGCTGGTGGGGGACCCCCAGACCCCACGCTTAAAAGTGGCCTGACTGGGGCTATATTTCGCACTATATTTCCTGGCCTGAATGATTTCCCCAGTCCAGCCCTGGTTAAAAGCCTCTAATGCTTATTAGTGCATTACATTTTGTCATTTAGCTGACGCTTTTATCCAAAGCGACTTACAAGTTCTGTACGACAAGTCATCAGGAAGGGCACAACTCTATCAGCTGAGTAACAATGTTCATCAAAGTGTTGAGTGCTACAGTGTAGGTTAGTTTATTAGGACAAGTGCATGACAGTAAGGTTAGTTAGGGTTAAATAAAAAAAAAGTTAAAAGAAATATATATATTTATACCACCTCCTATAATAGTGGGGGGCACGGCTCTCTGACACCGTTATTTCGGGGGTCGCGGCCTGAAAACTTTAGGAACCCCTGCAATACAGTACGGCTCAATAAACACAATTGTTAAGGGGATGCAGACCAGAGAAAGACATTTGTCTTGTTTACATCAGGTCCCCCATTTTCAATTCATAGTGAAATGCATCTTGTGTTATTACAAGCCCCGCTAGCTAACGTTATATTGATAATGTTTCAGATAGCAAACACACAAAGATAAACACACGCACACAGCTGCTCTACTGTAGTCTGCCTAATGATTTCCTAATCAATGCTATTGGGTATGTGCCTGCTGTATAAACACTCTGATTGATCTGGTGATACGTTCTTGACTTGTATTGTGTCTTAGGAGTTAGGAGTAAAGCTGTGAGTGTCTCTCGCGTCCTCCCCAATTTTTGAACTCACCAGCCACCACTGACACACACATTGGGGGATGTTTTAAAGGTCCAGTGTCTTATAAATGGCCTTTTCCAGTGTTTAGCATTGTTTCCTAGCAATGGGGGTTTGTATCAATTGGGTCTGTGTCTCTAATTCTCATTTTGGCGGATTGCTCCAATTCAGTTGATACAATATCCTCAGTGAACTAAGCTATTCTGATTTGACTGTTTTGCTGACGTGAATAAGGCACTGATCTGCAGTAACGCCCCCTCTATGTTTGTAGCGCAACCATTCGCTCAACAGCAGAGCGAGTGGAAATACCGACACTTCCTCAAAGGGTTGCCGACAGAGAGAGGCAGAGAACGAGCGAGATAGAGAGGGAGAGAGAGAGATAGAGAGGGAGAGAGAGGGACAGGAGCTTCTCTCGGGGAAACACACATGCATTTACACACAACCTCCCGACCGGCGACCGCACGCGCGGGGCTGGAGCTTCTCCACTCGCATATCACTGTCAAAATATCTTTGACTCCCACGCGCGTGCCCGTATTCCGATCCATGCAATAATATTCACAGGGGTATATATTGTCACTTGAAACAAGTTACCAATGCATTGTCCCCTGGGATTATGCCCCCCCCGCGGCAAAATTAATTAGTATCCCCCTCAATCTCTCTATATGTCTCTCTGTCTGCAAGTGCAGACTGTGGGTGACTGTCACTCAAAGCGCTTATGGGCGGAGCCCAACCCAAAACAGCTTGAAATCTTGAAGTGGAAAAATGCTGCTTTATTGTACCCATTCTGCAATCTGTTAAATAAAGTTTTCATTCATTCATTCATTCATGCCTTTTGAAAAGTGACATGGTCTGTGTAGTTTTTGTAAGGAGTTATGATGCGGTTTAAATTCGGTTACAGTAACGTTATTTGAACGCTACTTTACACAAACTGACATTCTAAAGTCAAGTGCAGCTAACGGAAGGCCGCAATGGTGCACGGCAGGGGCGGGGCTAGGGGGTGGCTACTTGGGCTCAAGCCCCGAATGTTTTCTGAAAACCCCCGAATCTATTTTCAATTTGTTTTTTTCTTTGACAATTCATCATTGTTACATGAAAATATGTTTGCACCAGATTTAGCAGAAGCTAATTTCCATCTGCGGTCTATCCAGCTGCTAACTGTATTTGAGTGAGTTAAGTCTTGGTGTTATGGTAGACTGAGACTCAGACCTAAGCTTTAAATCACAATCAACAAGTTGACAAAAACTTAATTCTTCCACCTTAGAAACATAGCTAAAGTACGGCCATTTATAAATCAAAAGGACGCTGAAAACCAGATCCATGCCTTTATCTCAAGCCAACTCGACTACTGTAATGCACTCCTTACCGGCCTTACGATGATAACTATTTTATTGCAATGCACTATTGCATTATTTTATTCTATTTTACTAACTATTTTATTGCACTGCACTATTTTACTTTGTATTAGTGATAATCAAACCGTAAACAAAGAAGCATATTAACACTTTCAAGGTGGTGGTATAAGTTAAAAATTGTGGTGTCGAAGTAAAAAAAAATCCATCTGGGCTAAGCCCCGGATCTCCTACAATCCTAAATCCGCCCCTGGTGCACGGAGGGTTGAAACTAAATACTATTGCATGAAATACGCAGCAGGTATTACGTTTCGCTGTATTCCATCTTTTTTGTGAAGCTCAGCCAAATGTTAAAGAATTTGCCGCTGTTAGCCATGGTCCAGCAAAAGTAAACACGAGCCTCTGCTCATGTGCTTTGTTGACGCAGCCACATAACCAGTGAAAATACATTGATCCAAGCAACAGGTATTGGTACAGTAGATGAGTAGATTATATGCAGTGGGGGAAAAACATCATTGAACTTGTAGGATGTAGGCTAATCTTTACTCACACATGTGCTGCTAAATTATTTTTCTAATTTGCACACATGTATCTAATTCGCAAAAACGCTTGCACTGACATAATTTGTAGCAAGGCCATGTGATTGAAATCAAGCTCCCAGCGGCTTAAATAAGTAGCTAAACAGAAATAACCTACAGCCTCCCCATTGTTAGATTTGGATCAATCAGCCAGTATCACCTCTTCATCTGTTGGCTTGTGTAGTTCTGCGTTGTGTTTATTTCTTTGACGTCTTCTCATACTGGCTGTACAATCTTTGTCATTCCCTTTTAATGCAATCCGTAACCTAAGAATTCGACACTGGACAGCGTAGTACCACAAGGACCGCTACTGTTCCTAATTTATGCAAATGACATGTCGTCAGCTTGTGACTGCAACTTGTTCCTGTTTGCGGACGACTCAGCCCTGCTGGTCTCTGACAAGAACAAGTTACAGGTTGAAAAAACCCTCAGCTCGGAACTAGGCAAAATCTGCATATGGCTTGCCGATAACAAACTATCATTACACATGGGCAAAACAGAGTCCATTCTCTTCGGTTCAAATAACAAACTCAGCAAGACCGACGGCTTCTCAGTTACAGTGGGTGACAATATTGTCACAAGGAAAGATGAAATTACCTACCTGGGTTCCATCCTAGAGGCTAATCTTTCCTGTGACAAAATGGCATCCAATGTAATAAAAAAAGTCAACCAACGAACTCGATTCTTGTACCGGATCTCCTCTCTGGTAAACAAGAATACCCTGAAGACTCTGGCAGGAGCACTCATTCAAGGGTACTACGACTATGCTTGCACCTCATGGTACCAAAGCACCTCAAAGGCACTAAAAACCAAATTACAAACATCTCAAAACAAACTAGTCAGACTACTGCTTGACCTGACTCCTAGAACCCACCTCACCCCTGCCCACTTTGACAACCTAGGATGGCTTAGAGTAGACAACAGAGTACAGCAACTTGCAATGGGCCTGGTCTACAAGATACACTACATGACCAAGGTACCCATGTACATGTCAAAATACTTCCCAAAGGTCAGTGAATACCACGATCACAACACCAGAGGGAGCTCCACAAATCATGCTGTATTTTGCCTAAAGGTACATGCCTAAGTAAATGGAAGATTGCTCCACTTCTGCAAGGTCAATTAGCATGTTCTTGGTATCTAGGAACATCTAGGGACCTGGGGGTATGTATTTCCAGTGTCAGAAATATTGTGTCTGTTACTAGGCTGAGTAAATTGTATTGAAGAAAAGGAGAATATAAATTATGATTTATGATTTTTGCATCTTTGATCATGATAAATCTGCGGCGCACGAGAAAATGAGCTCATTCACCACCTTATTGAGATTATGTGTACAAAAAATCTAAGCAAATGAAGCGCGGGAAGATGATTAAACAGAAGGATTTGTAGATACAGTAATTAATGATAATCGATTTAGTCATTTCCTTGCGGTTTTTACGATAATTAGCATTTTCCGATAAACTCTTATTTCCGATAAATCGTATAAAACATTGGTAAAAATGAAAATATACACTTTGACTACTGTTTTTGATAGGGTTGTGGTCTTTACTCTTGGCTACAACATTTCTTTTTTTGAAAACATTAACCTCTTAACACTTTGATCGCCATGGTTCAAATTCATAATTTACCATCCCTAGCCAGCTTTATTTGTCTATGGAGAAGTTGCCCTTCTTTGCAGGGCTATAACCTTTTAAATTCTATTGCTAAATTGCCATTATTATGGCCCATTCAATGTCCTATATCCATTGTTCAGGGTGTAGCAACGATATACTTTTTCATTCACATATTCATACTAAAATATGGTCTAAAGTATAAGTATGTTTTTATCGTTTTCTGCAGCTTTCTCCAGAACTTGATTTATAGCTCCAAATGCATTATATTGATGATCAAATACAGTTTGGTAGCGATCGTTGCCAGATGAAAAATTTCAACTGGACGTGGTTCTAGAAGTTACTACGTATCATCTGATATTGACCGGATGGGCGAGGGGGCGTTTATAATTCCGTGGGCAACGTTATACCATTCGTCTAGTGTGGGTCATATGGTCATCAGAGCAGTTTATATGGAATACGTTAGAAAATAACGCTGGATCTTACCGTATGTTCCTCGCGCCGTTGGGGGATGAGCGTGGAGTAGACAGTTTTCGATTATGGGATGTTGATCCTGATGAACCATTTCCAGGTTGTATAATACTATATACGTCCAAATAACGTTGTTTATTGAGTTAGGGCGAGCGATTGATTATCCAGTGTGTTGAGATGGGGTCCGGCTACCGATCGCGAGTGCCCGGACGGATTATGGATGAACACTTCCTGTTTGGCGCCCCTCCCTCTTGGCCGATCTGCCGATCGGCCACCGGATGGCGCTCTTGAACCGTTAGACAGTTGAGTGGAGCTTACCAGTACATCTCATGTCTCCGGAGGAGAAATATGATTTCGATCACAGATTTTTGAATTATTGATATCAAAGACGAGTTACGGCGTCTTCGGCAGAATGAGCATGGCTAGGAATGACGTCTAAACACGTCATCGGCGATTAAAGTGTTAACATCCAAGGGCCCACATGTGGACGATTCTTTGCCGACCTCTAGTGGCTCGGTGTGCATTTCTTTTAATACAATATCTATAAAGCCCTATTTGTTGCTTGTTGATTGCCCTTTCAGGTGACAAAATCCGTTCAGCGGTTCTCGAGTTACATGCCGATATGTGAGGCGTGCCCCAAAGTACGCAAAAGTACACATTACCACCCCCGACTCCCGGGGCTCTAGCTCCGTCAATCATTTGGCGATCTCGAAAATCTTTGCACAGGGTTGTAGCCAATGTGTGTGGCTTTCCAATGACACCCCATGATATGATAATTGGGGATCCAATACGGTCTCTATTGATCGATTTATGATAAAGAAAAGCAGGGTCCCCCTATAGGGGGACGTTAAGGCTTAACAGGTTAAACCCAGATTCGGCTCAAACAAGGGACTAAACACATTTCGCAATTATGCCAAATCAATGTGGAACGCCCTACCCAAAGCTGTAAAGGAATGTGAATCACTACCCACTTTCAAAAACACTCTCAAAAAACACCTACGGGAGACTGCAATTCGAAACTGGCCCCTACAAATGTCCTAACCCAGTTGTACAGTAAATTACCAAGTATGGCTTTGTCAGTATTCCAATGTACAGTGTACAGTGTTTTGTATCACAAACAGTACTGTATTTGCAAATCTGGTATGTCATAAATGTATAGATGTAGCAGTACTGTCTATCTGTATGTCGTGTGTGTCATATATGTTATGATGAATTGAAAATGGGGGACCCTGATGTAAACAAGACGAAAGTCTTTCTCTGGTCTGCATCCCCTTAACAATTTTATGTATTGAGCTGTACTGTACTGTACCCATTCTGCAATCTGTTAATAAACTTTTCAATCAATCAATCAATCAAACCTTTCTTGGAATCGTTGTTTATTACATAAACAAAAGCCTCAGATGTTACCCATTTCGTATTGTCCTTTTTGATGGAGGGCGGCTAGGTGGTGTAGTGGGCAAGGCGCTCGCCACCAACGCTGGAGACGCTGGGTTCCAGCCCAGCTCTCGGCATTGCTACCAGCTTGGCTGGTCGTTCATACTAACACAATTGGCAGTGTTAGGGGTGGGAAAGCTGGTGGGTGGGTCCTGGTCGTTGTAAACAGCGACTCCTACAGTTCGGTCGGGGCGCCTGCTCAGCGAGGAAAATATCTAAGGGGGGTAGTGTGTCCGCTGCCAGGTGAAAAGAAGCGGTTGATTGGCTACACATGTGTCGGAGGAAACATGTGATAGCCTCCACTCTCCCAGACCGACTGTAGGGGGTAGGTGCGCAGCGACCAGGAAGGGGATTGGGGATTGGCATAACGACTAACATTGGGATGGGAGAAAAATGGAGGAAAAAGGAGGGGGAAAAAGATTTAAAAAAATAAATAAAAAATCTTTGATGGAACACTAAATTCATTATTCTATCTTCGCTTCTGCTAGCTGCTTCTGTTAGTCCAATGGTGGTTGAGGCCTCGTCGTTAGCCCAAACCCTTCTTTGTTAGCCGAAGCTAGCCTCCTTGAGGCATAGGAGGGGGGGGGGAGGCCCCTCCCACCACCCTCTAGTCTCTCTCCACGTCTGCTCGTATCACGCTGTGTCCTGTTCTAACTCACACGCGGAAGAAAACTCACATTATAATAATCATCATCATCATCATCATCTCGGCATAGCAAATGACAGGCCCGCCCCTCTCCTCGTTCCTATGTGACGCGCTGTCTGTGACCACAGCTATTTGACCCAGATCACTATAGCAACGGCAATGTTGATATTAACTTACCCCAAATAAACGCTGTGGCTATCAGCTGGTGATGACAACAGCACAGCCTCATCTGCAGGTTGTTAATCAGCTCCTACCACACACTAAACATCTGTTTCTAGTGGTGTCAAACTCTCTCTCTCTCTGACCATTCTGCTAATGTAATCCTTATCAAGATGACGAACGACCTTCAAGCCACTCACACCCTGCTTGCCGTGGAGACACACTGCCCGCTAACACACTCTCTCTCTGCCTGTGGTGCTCTCAGATGGCTATAAGCAGTGCTGTCATTATATACATTTTGTTTACATTATATACACTGAAAAACCTCGAGATCCTTCACCATGAAGATCTCCCACTCTCTCTCTCTCTCTCTCTCTCTCTCTCTCTCTCTCTCTCTCTCTCTCTCTCTGCTTGGTATCAAACTGAAGGTAATTACATACACCGGTTGAATATTACAATTATGAAGTAGAAAGTGTTTTCATTGGGGTCATTTGCCACAACAAGTACTGACTTGCTTCTGAGTAACCGGGGGAGGTCAAACTGCCATGAAGACAGAAGGAGACAAGGTCACCTGGGCTGCAGGACAACACACACCCATATATAGACATGGAGGTCTTTGGGGAGGCAGAGAGGAAAAACCCAGGGACAGCAACCTCTTGGTCTATTATCAAGAGACCTCATTGGTAGAGACCATATTTTGGATGTAACTCTGATTGGCTGAAAATAGTCAAACCCGTGATGTCATATTGAGTATAAAAACCAGATCTAAAGTATTAAATCGGGAGGTCAGACACCCAGTCTGAACCTCCCACCGCTGCCATCTGAGAGTGTATTGTGAGATACATGAGTAACCATGATTCTGATGATAACCACTGTTTTGTGTTGTCTAGTTTAATGTAAGGTCACTATCTTGGACCAGGTTGACCATGTATTGCACAGTATATTCCTTTCATTTACAAACATGACTAATATGTGATTACTATTCTGCTTGGAATGTTTAAAGTCTGTTAGAGGTTACCAGCGAATTGATAACCATGTATTAGTTATTTATTGATAAATGATTTAATCCCTGTATGCCTAACCTGCTTTTCCACCTTGGGCCTCAGACAATAAAATATGAGTTGAATTCAAGCTCTGTTGTCCAGACTACAAACTTATTCTCCCTCTGGCTAGTGGAGTCACAGGGGGGAAAGCCATTTCACCATTCTATCCTTCTTCTCTCCAATTCAGCAAGCTGTGTACACTGTAAACTAACCTAGGATGTTTACATAATATACAACACCTGTTAAACAGGCAAACAGCTTGATCACTTTTGATGGGATGTAGGTTACAGATATCACAATTCTATAAATAGAAAGGTGTGCTCAGTAGGCTACAGTGCACATCTGATTTGATTCTTAAAGGCTCAATATATACAGTTGAAGGATGGCATTTCCTTGGCTACATGGTTCAGGCTGGAGGAGAGCAGAACATTGGGCAGTATACGGGAGGGAAATGGTGCATTTATATAGCGCTTTTATCCAAAGCACTTTACAATTTGTTCCTCACATTTTATCCATTCACTCACACTTTCTGTAAATAATTTACTATTTTACCTCTTACCTCATTTAATATTTTATTTTATCTTACTACTTATTGTTACCATTCTTGTATTCGTTGTTGTTTCTTAATTGTGCACTGCTGAGTCTGAGCTTGAAATACAAAAAAAGTTAATTACCTGCAATGCCCCTGTATTGTGTATTTGACAAATAAAGAACTTGAACATTCACACACCGACTGCAGAGGCAACCATGCAAGGTGCCAACCTGCTCATTGGGAGCAATTAAGGGTTATTTGTCTTGCTCAAGGACACTTCGACACGCTGCCTAGGAGTAGTGGGAATCGAACTGGGAACATCCGGATTACCAGACGACTGCTCTACCTCCCGAGCCACTGTCGCTAAGATGGGCTGTAGTCGGGGAACACACAGACACCCATTGACCATAATCGCATGGTGGCCATTTTGCTCTTATGTCATGCTCAGGTTGGGATTCCTTTCAAAGGATTCCTGAGCATGACGTGAGTGCAAAATGGCCGCCCATGTGAATATGGTTAATTCCTCTGTCAACAAGGAAAGAAGGGACGGGGTGGAAAGTAAAGGAGGAGAATGAGAGCAGACACCAACATCCAACTAAGAGAAGGAAAAAAGACGAGAGGAGGAGAGAGAGGGGGGGCTGAGGGAGAAATGGAAGGCAGGTGCGGACCGCCATGCGAACCATTTGATTAGGAGGAGCAGAGTGTGTCCTGTGCATGTGGATGTCTCATCAAGGCTGAGCATGGCTAGAGAGAGGCAGGAGCTCCCCAGGGCCAGAGAAAACCACACTGTTCTCAAAACATCATAGGGAACACTGAATCCTTAATGTCGGGTAACAATGGGTACCCTCATATTTAATAATAAACAATAAACGGTTGTGTCGAGGACATGTGGTGCTCCGTGAAATCACGCTTAATTTGGATTTCATGGAGAAGTATGCTGCCGTCATTATGCAATGTGCGGATTGCATGTTATGTTATACTCTAATTATGCAGCTGTATTCATAACTTTTTGTGAATACGAAGTCATTTCACAGTGTGCAGAACAAATCAAGGCAGTCAGAGGAACATCCCACATCTATAATGAGGCTGAAACCACGTAGTAATAGGTGGTCTCTAACTACTCACCCTCAAGGCCCCTACGCTCTGCATCTTTTGGGCGCCTGAGACCCACTCTTCAAGCTCCTGGGGGGTCACCGAAGTAACCTTCTTACTGTCTTTTCCTATTATGCACTATGCTACTATGTCTATACTACTATCTACTATGTACTATGCTACTATGTCTATACTACTATCTACTATGTACTATGCTACTATACCTATACTACCTAGTACCTACTATGTTAATATGTCTATAATAATAATAACTTTATTTGTATAGCACTTTTCATACAGAGATTGCAGTTCAAATGCTTCACAACAGTAAAAAATACAGGCATAAGCGAGCATAAAAAAGATAGAGGTAGCAAGGTAAGGTAAATCACAGTTTTTCACATTAGGATCAGTAATAAAAATAATAAAATAGAATAGATAGAGTAGAAAAGTGCGGTTTGATTCAGTTTAAAAATAGGCTAAAAATGATAAAATAGACAGTAAAACGTGTGATAAAATAGTTAAATAAAAAATATAACAACAGAGCAGTGCATCGCTCTTAACACATTGGTTGCCAGCCGGATATGACGATTTATCGCTTGGATGCCAGCACGTTAATCAATGGGAGAACGAGCACATTTGCGAACGCATAAACTATATCTTAAATTATGTGTCTATTACACCCGTCGCTTATCAATGACTTGCAGTCAACATGTATGAAACGGATTGTTTTTTCATCAGTAGATTTCCGTTTTATACCGTTTTGAATAGGAGTATAGTTTCGGAGAGTTCTAGTAATTTCAGAGAAATTCCGCGAAAATAGCCATTTACTAGAATACACAAAACACGTTGACATTTTCCGGCTGATTTATGAATCGTTTTCAAATACTGTAAACCCTAGATTATCGAGAGTATTTGTGTTCTTATGCACGATACAAAAGCGGGCTGAAAAAGAATTTATTCGTGCCGCGCTCAGCGCCTAACGCCACACACACACACACACGTTGTGAAATCTGTGAAAAACAACTATTATTAACCCAAAACTAGTAAAATAGATTCCTTACCTCAAATCAGATGTTCTGCAAAAAGATTAATCCAATTCCTGATCGCCATTCCAAATATTTATCGTGTTTATTGATCCAACGCTATAGTCTGAAACGCATAATCCAAGCTGCTTCCAGCCTCGCCAGTGAATCTGGTAACACGACACTGCTTGCCAGAGATCCTGGAGTATTTCTCTGATGCACTTTTTCACTCAATCCAATCCAATGATGTGCATTACCATCCGGGAAATGATAGGGGGCGGTATTTGCCCTTTTCGAGCTCAGAGCCATTCCCAATGATAATGTCAGGCTGGACGGATGAAAAATGAATGGATATCGCTAATAAAAGAAATAACGATTAAATCACGAGAAATCTCATTATTGGCAACCAACGCATGGCGGCCAACAACAACATTTCTCGTTGTTGGCAACCAATGTGTTAATACTTTGAGTTTCTTTACAAAGTTCTAACATACAACAGATCATTGCTCTTAACACTTTGAGTTTCTTTACAAAGTTCTAACATACAACAGAGCAGTGCATCGCTCTTAACACTTTGAGTTTCTTTACAAAGTACAGTTCTAACAAAGTTTTCCCTCTGGATAATAAAAGTATTTCTAAATTAATTTATAGAACAACAGTGCAGTGCGTCTCTCACAACTTAACAACAGAGCAGTGCATCGCTCTTAACTTTGAGTTTCTTTACAAAGTTCAGTTTTGAATTACAACAGAGCAGCGCAGTGCATAGGAGGTAGTGAGATCAAATTAGCATAGAACCGACACATGAATTTGATAAGAAGTGTATAAAAGTAGGTAGGGTAAGAATAGTGCAGGTAAAGTACAATTTGTGTCAGGATATCCCTGATGTTTCATTTAAATGCCTGAGCAAAGAGATGTCTTTTGAAGATGTCTAGCGAGTTGGCTTCCCTGATGTTTTGGGATAGTTTGTTCCATAGTTTTGGGGCATAGTTGATAAAGGCTGCATCACCGATCCTCTTTTTACTGTTTCTATAATACTATGCTCGGCAGTGCTTGATGAACAATTCCAATTACCCTTCGCCGCCAGAGGTGTACCCCTCCTGCTGACTTTTGTAACAATTTGTAAGTCGCTTTGGATAGAAGCATCAGCTAAATCACTAAATGTAAATGTAATAGCCCCTTGGTGTAGCCCTCCGGGTGCCAAAATGTGGCTGCTCCTAAATAGTTAGGATGGGTTCAAGACAGAGGGAAAATAAAGATATTCTTATTCCAATTCTAAATTCCTATTAATCCTAATAGCCATGCCTCGCTATCTGAATGGGATGCTTTTGAGGTGGTTGACCAGATATGACAGTGGTGTTAAAGGGGAACTATCTTATAAATGGCCTTTTTGAGTGTTTAGCATTGTTTCCTAGCTATGTGAACTTATATTAATATGATCTATGTCTCAAAATTCTCATATTGGCGCATTCTTCCAATTCTCCTCTCACAATATTCACCCTCACTGAACTGAGTCATTTGAAAATGTGATGATTTGTGATGTCAGAAAGACACCGCTGCATGTTAATGTTGAGATAGAAGATGAGCTGCACACAGTGGCTGGACCTGGACCTGGAGCCCAGGCTCAAAACGGCTCGAGATCTTGAGGTAGAAAAATGCTGTTTTTGAGGACTTGATTAGAAATACAAAACAATGAATAAAAAAAAGATATATATTACAGAGGTGTTCCATAGACTCACAGGAATTGTGTAAAAGTGCCCAAATAGTGAAAGAAATAGTAAAATAGTTCCCCTTTAAACTGTTACTAGTTGTGCGTTAAGGAAAGGGTTCACAGTTCAAAGCTGGTCAGCGGACAAGTGCAGAGCACAAAGTGCCTGTCAGTAGCTAGTGACCACCAGTTCTATTCACACTTGCACTAACTATCCTGTGTCTCATTCACCAGAGGCCCTACACCAGAGGCCTTTTTGAGTTACCCACTCAGGGGCCAAACCTGAAACGCCGGTGTGGTTCACATTTTTGGGGTCCTCTTGATAGCCCATTTGACCTTTGGGCCCCCCTCTGTGTTGTTTGGTTACATCACCTCTACATTGAAGCTTTCTGCAGTCACTCCCATACTAAAAAAAACCTGAACTTGACCCTGACTCCCCTAACAACTACCAGCTCATCTCAACTCGGCCCTTTCTGTCAAAGGTTCTGGAGAGAGTTGTTGCCACTCAGATCAGATCACCTCCCACCTCGACTCCAACAACCTCTTCAAGCTTTTGCAATCTGGTTTAATTTCCATCAACCACTATAAATCGACCATAATTCCTGTCACCCATGGTGTCCTCCAGGGTTCGGTGCTCGGCCCCCTTCTATTCATCCTCTATATGCTCCAACTTGGTCAGATCCGTTGCCACCATGGTCTCCAGTTCCACTGTTATGCCGACGACACCCAACTCTCCTCCAAGACCATCACCACTGCCACCCATTCCACCCTCACCACCTGCCTGACCGACATTAAAACATGGATGCAAAGAAACGTTCTCAAACTCAACTGCAATAAGTCAGAAAACCTAATAATTTGAGAGAGTTTATTTGTAAAGTAAAATTGTACTCACCACCTACAAGGCCCTCAACAACCTGCTCCCCTACCTGTCTGACCTGTCAACTCGTCCCCGGACCAATAGCAAAACCTGGGGTGAAAGGTCATTCTCTGTCACTGCCCCCTCTCTGTGGAATCTGGGGTGACAGGTCATTCTACATAAGACTTCAGGCTATGGCACCATTATATCTGGCTCCTACCTCTCAGCTGGAACTTAAAAACAGGCATCTGGCAACCAGTAAAAAGAAATGTGAGTATACAAAAATGTTTACTTCAGTGTGTTCAAACCTCTGTTACTCTATTTCATTAGCACTTAAAGTGATTTTTCTTTCTCTGTCGCTGCCCCCTCTCTGTGGAATGTACTTCCAATCCACATAAAAATGCCCCCGCACTTCCAACATTCATAACAGCCCTCAAAACTCACCTCTTCACACAGGCTTTCCCCAGCTAAACTGCGGTTACCCCCCCTACTGTATGTTTTTTACTTCCTTGTTGACTAAAGTAGTCCAAAGTATCTATTTTAATCATTTTGTGAGTGTTGTTTTCACTTGTTTGATATAACCCCACCATGTAAAGCGTATTTTGGGATATCCAGAAAAACACTATAAGTCTGTGTAATAATGTATTATCATTATCATTATTATTATTGTTATTATTATTATTATTATTATTATTATTATTATTATTATTATTATTATTATTATTATTATTATTATTATTATTATTATTATTATTATTATTATTATTATTATTATTATTATTATTATTATTATTATTATTATTATTATTATTATTATTATTATTATTATTATTATTATTATTATTATTATTATTATTATTATTATTATTATTATTATTATTATTATTATTATTATTATTATTATTATTATTATTATTATTATTATTATTATTATTATTATTATTATTATTATTATTATTATTATTAAACAATTGGGTCTTGCCCTTTAGATTTAACCAGCTTCATGAATCACTGCACGGTTCACATAATCTAATATGACTAAACAACCGGGCAAGTTCAAGGTTGACTGAATGAATGACTGGATGGAAGCACTAGCAGGAGTGAATCTCCTTTCGTTGTTGAAGCTAAAACAGTCATTCTATGTCAGTACTTCTCTCTGTTTAACTCTTTAATTGCCAGACCCGAGATATCTCGGGTTAACTCGCCATGCGTTGGACGCCAGACCCGAGATATCTCGAGTTTTGGTAGTTTTTTCTTTTATTCGCTATTTTTATTCATTATTCATCCATTGACCTCGGTGTTGCCATAGGAAGGGATTTTGAGATTGCCAAAGTGCAATACCGGCCGCATCCTGCCAGATGGCAGTGTCGCCCCCATCCTTTGAACTCTGTGTTACACTCAAATGTCTCCGGGCGCTATATTTAGACGGAGCCGAGTAAGCCGCTTCATCCGACCACTCCGAAACGCATCTGGCACACTTGATCCATAAGTTGTGCCAAATTATGTCCGGGACCAGATGGACACCAATACTGGAAATCGCGATCAGACAATTGGAATATTCTTTTTGGAATACCACCGACCACAGGTAACGACTATCTGACATCAATTTCAGCTTTATCCAACAATGTTTTCATATCCATCCAGTTGATCGGCTTATGTAGTGTTCAACACGAATGCCGTTACTGGTCATCAAAGCATAAAAAAATTACCCCCCCCCCCCCTTTCATGCATTCATGATGAAACATAATACCTATTATATACATTTGATTTGGAAATAGTAGCATATCCAGGCAAGAAACGCCAACGCTTATAGTAGAATTCACGTTGCGCCCTATTACTCGCTTCCCAGGAATTATCCCGGATCACTCTGAAATTATACTTATATTCACCACGGGATAACGCGCGAATGTATGCATGAAAAAATTATCTCTTTTTTGCATCTTGGACGGAAAAAAGTCACTGTCAAATGACCGTAGTATTGTCCCCATAGCTATAATATAGCATATAGATATAGCTCTTCTAACATAGTGACGCACAGTGAAACTATGTAATGAAAACCTGGCCGTGCTAGCACATGACGGGGAAATCGAATGGCCCGAATGTGTTAAGAGGTTAATACAACCCCTTTGATCTACCAATTGGAGCCTTGACACAATCACAATTGTTGCTTCCCTCTGGCAAATGAAGCAACAGTCAATATCAATAAAAGAGGGCGGTGCTTGAGAAGTTGAGATGGGTCAAGCACACCAGGGGGCGAATTCACAAAGAATGGAAGAACGCAAATAGCACCCTTAACTCTGCACACTTTGTGCACGGTGTCTGCTCCGTCTTAGTGAGCCATTCACTAAGGATATTGCATGGATGATATACTAGCGCAAACACAGCCATAGGTGTGCAATTTGCTCCTGATTTGCTACAGCGCAGTTGGCTTGCGGAGCAGTTTGCACCTTGCAGTGCTGTTGGCAGATATCAGGAAGGGGGGGAAATAAACCGGAAATGAGGGAGAGGGAAGTAGACGGTGGGCCGAAGGTTGCTAGAGGCTTCCGTTAGTGAAATGATTGATCTGGTTTTAGAGAGTATATGTTATTGTAATATGAACTACATAATATACTATAATAACACATTTCCGTTTAGTGGCAACAGTTTTTGGGTCATATCTTTATGAAAATTAATGTGTTGATAAGCTAAAAACTACCTACGTTTGTGAAAAGGAGCGTTGCTGCGGAACCAATCAAAATGCGTTACAACGTCAAGTGACTTGCTTTCTCCCAATGACATTCCTCCAGCCCAGGAACTAGGAAGTAAATATTTCGTCTCGTCTGTTGACAACAGTGGATTTAGCTCTGCATCGGTAAGCTCTCAATTCATATACATTACTATTGAAATGCATTTTTACTTAACTTTACAGCATTATTCAAACGTCATAGGAAGTTATGAGTCATCAGCAGTTTATATGCAGTCCGTTTTGACTTCCGATTACACATTGGAAAATGTTGTAGCCAGCTCACATAGACTAACGTTACGTTAGCATTTTAACACTTTGATCGCCATGGTTAAATTCATAATTTACCATCCCTAGCCAGCTCTATTTGGAGAAGTTCCCCTTCTTTGCAGGGCTATAACTTTTTAAATGCTATTGCTAAATTGACATTATTATGGCCCATTCAATGTCCTATATCCATTGTTCAGGGTGTAGCAACGTTATACTTTTTCATTCACATATTCATACTAAAATATGGTCTAAAGTATACGTTTTTTATACTTTATACTACGTTAGTTGTTCAAAACATTACCTGTCTATATAATTTGTTCCTCAACGTTATATAGACAGGTAATGTTTTGTAAACTAGCTGCAGCCTGCTACAGTTAGAAGCTAACGTTAGCCAGCAAGCTGCAGCCTGCTACAGTTAGAAGCTAACGTTAGCCAGCAAGCTGCAGCCTGCTACAGTTAGAAGCTAACGTTAGCCAGCAAGCTGCAGCCTGCTACAGTTAGAAGCTAACGTTAGCCAGCAAGCTGCAGCCTGCTACAGTTAGAAGCTAACGTTAGCCAGCAAGCTGCAGCCTGCTACAGTTAGAAGCTAACGTTAGCCAGCAAGCTGCAGCCTGCTACAGTTAGAAGCTAACGTTAGCCAGCAAGCTGCAGCCTGCTACAGTTAGAAGCTAACGTTAGCCAGCAAGCTGCAGCCTGCTACAGTTAGAAGCTAACGTTAGCCAGCAAGCTGCATCCTGCTACAGTTAGAAGCTAATGTTGAGGAACAAATTATATAGACAGGTAATGTTTTGAACAACTAACGTTACGTTTAGAATGGAATGCATCGGCAAAGATCGTTAGCTCAAAGCTATTCCGGACAGTTTTCATCAACTTCCTGTCATTTAGAAATATGATTTTATAGTGAAAATCATTACCAAAACATCCGGAAAAACCTCACAGGAGCATTATAGACTGTCATACAAATGTACAAATGCTGGCAAGAAATGCACTATAAACAATACTTTGCGGCGTCGTTTCTTGCGCTAGCTTCTGTTAGCCAGCATTAGCCTTAATTAGCGTGAGCAAGTAAACTAACAGTAAAAGTTTTTACATGAAATACAGCCCAAAAACCCTGCTGACAAACGTTTGCTTATTAAATACATTCTAACGGGAGAAAAGTAGCTAAAAACAATGTATTTGGATGGGACAGGAAGTACCATTCACAACCGGAAGTCAGCCGGAAGTGCCTACTTTCAGGTTGTGCAAGTGGAGAATAGTCTGGCCTGAGCACACCAATAGTAGCCTGCAATGCAATGGCGAGCAAACTATTGGAAATGATGAAGAATAAGACAAAACGGATTATATGCATGATGATTATGGATGATAAGGTGCGTTTTCACCAGACTATGTTGGACTCAGCACTTCTGGTAAATCATAAAAATACTATAGTCAAACCGGCCGATGAGGAAACCTATTTGGCTCCGTGGTATAGTCTGGCCCGAGCACGCAAATGAAGAAGAAGACAACGGATGAGGGCCACCTAACGTTATATATTGATCCTGTTCTGATGGAAGACACTTGGAGCAAGTGGAGAGTGGAGTACCTGCTGACAATTTTACGTCTATTTTACCGAACCCCATGTGAGAATGGGTTTTAAGCAGAGCCCAATCGCTGAACACAGGAGAAGAGAGAATGGAGCGTTTCAGGATGTTTAATAGTATTCCCAAGTAGGCAAGAGTTACATCCAGAAATGTACAACAGATATGAATTGGGAATGTTCTTGGGGTAATGGGAGCAGGTGCACGCCAGTGCTACTGCGGACGGAAGACACGGGTCCGTATCGAGAGAGTGAGCAGGAACTCCTTGGTAAGCTCCAGGGGGGTCCAGACCAGTGGCGAATCCTTATGGAAGCCAACGGAAGCCATGCCTCCCTATTAAAATATGAATTAATATCAAATATGAAATATGAAAAAAAAATATATATATATATATATAATCTTTTTTTAATATAGTTTACATTCTTTTTCATCTGTGCATCTGTGTTATAATTTTTTATTTTTTTTTAAATGTCTCCCTCTTCTCCTTCTCACTCCCTCTAACACACTGTCAGACTCACTGTGCTCACTGCAGCTAGAGGAGAGGAGGCAGGGGGTAGGTCTCTTTCTCCAGCCTCAACCATGTGATTCATGTATCTAGAGTCCAAATCCGATCCTAGCCAATCAGATTCGAGCTGACTGCCACACCCTAAAAGTTTAAAACGGGGCTGTGAGAAGAATCCTGAGTGTGGCCTCCCCTCTGCACACCTCCCCTCTGCACTCTGAACATTGTATTAACCCGTGACTGCTCCCACGGGCCGAATATTGCCCCGATCCTCGCGAGATTAAATCCACGGGTACCTCTCGGCGTGCCGAAGCTTTTCCTAAATCACTTCCATCATCGAAAACGAGGGGAAAAGGTCAGCTCGCGACCCTGAAAATGTTGCATGATTTTAAAAACGCTGTATTAAGTGAGCCTATTATGGGATCCACGCAAGCTTTCTATCGTGGAAACATCTGGGCGTCCCGCAACTTTTACTCATTCACATGTAGCCCCGAAAATGCTTAGAAAAGGAAAACCGAAAGCGTGGAATAAACTCGCCGAAACGGAAAAGTGTCCCACGGACGCGCCGTGATTCCGATCCGCGTGAAAATATTCACGGCCATAGAGGAGACCGTGGGACACCTTTTTGCAACCAAATATGTGTCTCGAATTTGCTCCCACGCTGCGCGCAAAATCGTGCAAGGAAGAATCTGACCAAAAATGAACCAATGCTCCAGCAGTATTAATGACCCTGATGTAAACAAGACAAACGTCTTTCTGCATCCCCTTATACAATTGTGTGTATTGAGCCGTACTGTATTGTACCCATTCTGCAATCTGTTAAATAAATAAAAAGAAAGTTTGACTGGCCGCCGAGCCATACTGTCAGGGACGTGCACAGGACTTTAGAAAGGCAGGTGCCCAAAAGGAGAAAGGGGCATCAATTATTAAATGCAATGCGAGCGCGCACAGCGTGCAAGCCCGATTTTTGGGGTTAATACAAGTCTATGGTACATTCAGTTTCACCAATAGATGTCACCAAAACTACATAGTGTCCCTTTAATAACACAATATGCGCTCCAGACCAACAGCTGCGGGCGGCATGCCGAAATTAACACGCTGTGTTGAGAGAGCAAGAGAGAGAGCGAGAGAGAGCGAGAGAGAGAGAGAGAGAGAGAGAGAGAGAGAGAGAGAGAGAGAGAGAGATAGAGAGAGAGAGAGAGAGAGAGAGAGAGAGAGAGAGAGAGAGAGAGAGCGAGAGAGAGAGAGAGTATGCTGTGTGATTTTCCTAGCACTAGCAGCAGACAGGGAGGGGCTGTGGAGGGGTGATCTGGCGACGTGTTTCACGAGAGCCGCGCATCTTGCAAGTGAGGCGGTGAGATGAGAATGTGTTAAAGCATGAAGTAAAGAGATAATGCAATGCCACCGCCCACCGCGGTATGAATAATAAGAAATGTAGTATATGGGGGAAGTGCAGTGTTGCCACTTCTAGCCTGCCTGCCGCCTGATTGCATGAGAGAAAAGCATGGACAATCACAACTTCACAAGGCAATGCATGCCCGAAATATACAGTGCACTGCAAACCCGACATTTTATTTTGTTGGGCAAATACCTTACCTGATGAAGTGTACTCTTGCTTTGTTTTAGTTGAAATAGTAACTGTAAAAAAAGAGGTCTCGACTCGAGTGTGAGCTCAACAACAGCTGGATATCAATTTCGTGTTCAGTGCACTGCTGGCCCGGCGCGCGGTTTACATCATCTCATCATCACCCACCCACGTGCTATGCGTAAATAATAGGTCCTTCCAGGAGGAGGGGTGGCATTTCTCTCTCTTTCTTTACCTAATATTTAGATTCTATCGTGACATCTTTCATTTGGAAGGGCAGGGCAGTATATCTATATGTGCAACAGTAAAAAAAAAGAAAAAAAAAAAGAAAAGAGTGTGGCATAAAAAGGGCACTTTCTAATGAAAAATGAAAAAGGCAGGTGCCCGGGCACCCCTTCACCCCTATGTGTGCACGTGCCTGCATACTGTAGTGTACATGGTGACTGCTTGACTTAAAAAAATAAAATAAAAATAAAATAATATTAATAAAGATATTTAATAATTTTTTTTTGAATAATTTTTTTTTGGCTTCCCCTGTTATTTTACCCACGCGACGCCACTGGTCCAGACAGGGGCACGCTGGCACGGAGGTCCTAGGTAATGATACTAACACCATGACGACTTCTGGTCAGCGTCGTCCGGTAGAAGTAGGGTCTTCATCATCAGGGGATGGGATACAGCTGTGAGGAGTGAGGTGCCTCGCAGCGTGCGAATCAGGGGATGAGGTGCAGCTGAGTTGAGTGACAGGGGGTGAAGGGGTGCTGACCATATATGGGCGTGAGGCTTCCGTGGTGGATGGAAGGGAGGATGAAGAGGAGTGAGGAGGGTGTGTGGTGAATGTGAGGGGGGAATGAGGAGGAGTGAAGAACGCTCTTGCTGTGATTATGACACCCCATCATAAAACATGCTTTTGTAATGATCGTAGCGTTGGAAAACGCCCCCCCCCCCCCCCCCCCCCCCCCCCCCGATGGCTTTGTGAAGAAACATATGGTTGTGTTTAACTTTGACCTGGCAATAATATAGGTTTCAGGCGAGCAGCCGCGAGATTTGCGCATATGCGCACAAAACACTCTATATCTCACGATCTAGAAAACCAGCCTGGATTATTGTGAAACGGGGCGATTTTTTGCTTGGTATAGCGCACAAATTAAGGTATCTAGAAATAAACTGTTTTGTTCCTGTCGGAGTATAAATAGTGCCTGTCATAGAGCCATACTATTGTCTCCATAGCTATAATATAGAATATACGATGGGTCCGCAAACATCGTGAAAATGGTCAATAACGCATGGCGCCAGGGAGTAAAGATGGGAAAACAGCATTGCAGTCAATGAGTTAATATAGCCTACATAAACAAATTTGTCTATTTTATCGATACTCCCATCAATCGACAATCATGATGTTGCATTACTGCTGATCAGCACGACTTTCAGGTTAACTGGTGAAAAGAAAAGTTTAATTGGTAACGTTAGCAAGCTATAATCTCCAGACATGTTTTGGCCATTCAAGACCATTTTCAAATGTCCGATCTAATGAATTCTGTTTGCTCATAAAATGTTAAATGTGATTATAATAGACGGCTGTGTATTGTGACATGCACGGGCTGACTGCCTGCAGACTGGTGGTCGAAATGTTCATTTGGGATAAATAAATAATAATGGTTTAGATGCCAAACTTATTTCCGTTGTATTGTGCTTATGCTGCATGATGACATAATCAAATGTCCAATCTAATGATTTTGGTCTCGCTTCAATCAAAAAGTGATATTCTCCTTAGAAATATTCGTTCACAAGCACGCCTGGCATTACGATGCATTCTGCCATGATCACTGCATGATCTGGCATGAATTACTGCTGCCATGATCACCCAAGACGGAAATGACACCCCTTTATAAATGCGCTTACTGTAGTTACCACCAAATCTCTCAAGACGTAAATAGCGTCACTTTAACTGCACAGTGCAATTAGCGCCGACCTTTGTGAATTGGGAGTGTTTATGGATGAGGCTCATTTGCATAGAAAGGGGCACATGTTCCGCCCATATTATCTAATTTAAATCCCTGCAAATACCACCAACGCACCAAAATGCTGAGGGGCAACACAGTTACACCCAATTTCACCCGTTGCACTTCCTTTGTGAATAGCAAACTGTGTTTCAGAGCTATTTTTGCGCCGGCATAGCGTCAGAAAAAGCTGGGCAATCCCTTTGTGAATTCGCCCCCAGGTCCTTAAAGAAAATAGCAAGAGTAAACTCACATGTCCAACTGAATAGAGTACATGTTAAAGTTAGAGGTTATGTATGATTGCAAGTAACTGAGTAACTGTCTAACTGATTCCACAAGAGGGCGCAATAGGCGGAGCTGTTAATGCTGCCGCCAGGTATAGAGGTATAAAAGGAGATGTCGACTCCCCCTCTGTCTCTTCCACCTTCGCTCTCATAGGAGAAGGACTTTTTTTTTTTGATGATCAAATTTTTTTTATTATTACTTAACATGAAAACAAGACAACACAATACAATAACCATAATAACAATACACAGAACTTCACAGGGAGATAACAGAACAATAATAATAAAAGAAATAACAATTTATAAAAACAGAGTACAACATTTACATTTTAAAGGGGTACTATCTTACAATTGGCCTTTCCCAGTATTCAGTACTGTTTCCCGGCCGTGTGGCTCTATATCAATAAGACTTATGTCTCTAATTCTCATATTGGCGCACTCTTCCAATTCCCCTCACAACCCTCACCCTCACCAAACTGAGTCATCTCAAAACGTGCATATCAGTGATGTCAGAGATTTCCAGCTGCATAACAATGTGGCAATTGTCACCAGGCCACACAGTGGTTGGAGCCCAGCCTCAAAACGGCTTAAGATCCTGAGGTAGAAAAACGCTGCCTCTGAGTACCCGACCAGAAATACAAAACAATGAACCTTTTCGAAAAACAAAAACCTACAGAGTGTTCCATAGACTCACAGGAACCGTGCAAAAGTGCCCAAACAGTGAAGAAATAGCAAAATAGCAAAATAGCTCCCCCCCAATAAAATTCCCCCAGTTAAAGTTAAGAAGGACAAGACAAAAGACAAGACAGACAAGACATTTCCTCCTCCCCCTCCCACGAGACCGCCGGACTCCCCCGAACAAGCACCTCAACCCTGCTCAGCCGCACACGGCGGTCCTGATCTTCTCAGCTTCTCACCCCAATCACCCGTGCCGTGGATATCTCAAGATAAATCACATCCAACAGTGTTAGGGACCAGTTAATCACTGTGAGCTTCTCAGGCTCCTTCCATCTCAATGCTATTAGCTTCTTCGCTGCTAGGACAACAACCCTTTTTAGTTGTACGGACGCGGGTAGTGTCGTTATATCGTTCAGGAGTAGCGTAACAGCTGTGAATGGGATAGTTAAGCCACACAAATCTGAAAGTTTGTCCGTTATTGACCTCCAGAAGCGGGCCACTGGTGGGCAATCCCAATACATATGCATATAAGTGCCAGCGGCCCTTTGAGAGCACAAAGTGCACGGAGAGTCGGTTACCAGTCCCATAGCAAATAGCTTCCTAGGTGTAAGATAGGTCCTATGAATATAATTAAAATAAATTTGCTGGTGATTGGGGTTGCGGGAAGACAATGCCACATTTGCCCAAACATCATCCCAGTCAAACTCGGGGTCCAACTCCGGGATATCCACACGCCAGATTGTATCCAATGACACATTTTTATACGTGGATTGAATTAAGAGCGTATAAAAGTCTGAGACAAACCCTCTGGAGGTCGTCCTGTCCGTAGGAGAAGGACTCTCATGTACTGCTGTGTACCAATGTGAAATAAACCACGCAGTTTAATGGCTAAAGATGGGCCCTCATTTATCAACATTGCGTACGCACAGATATGTGCGTAACCCGTGCGTACGATCATTTCTAAGCAAAGTGTGGGACTTTGAACTTGTGCTTGACTTTGTGCGTATATCTACGCACAGCTCGGAGCATGCGTAGCTGGCGCCCGGTGGTAGAATATGAATATTACAACGCGGATATAAGCTTCCGTGCATTAGTTTCAACACTGGCGTGTTGGATATTTTAAAGGCTTTGCCATTGTTAAACGTAATAAGTGGAACCCCGAAGCTGTAAGCAGAATACAAGTCATATGAACACGGTATAGTGTTATTCCCCCTTCCTATAAGAAAGAATTAAAAACGCATTCCAACGAGAACAGAGGTTATTTGTTGAGTTTATGTGTATACAAAACCCTTGCAATAAATGTGTCTTAAATGAATGAAAAGCATACATGCTCTGGATACAGAGCATATATCGTGTGGGTGATATGACTTGTATTCTGCTTACAGAATTCCACGTATTTAGTTTTACAATGTCAAAACCTTTTAATATAAATCAAAACTTTCCTGTATTTCTGTTAGGGTTTGTAACCGACCACAAGCACAACGGCACAGAGAGAGTTGTTTCAGAGTCAAAACAAGGGCGTGTTTATTCTCAGAGTCACAAGATTGAATTAGGTGGAGAACAGAACAAACGGGGAATCTGGCATGTGAAGAATGTTTGCGGCTCTGCAGATTCTCCCAGAAGGTGATGGTGAGGAATTTGCTTGTGACGTCTGAGCCGCTCTGCAGATCCCCCCAGCATACACTCCAGGTGGAAACGGAGGGAGAGAGAGAAATCCTAGTTAGCTCAGCGCACAACAGAAACAGAGAGGTGACTGATCCAAACAAATATCCAAGTGACTTGATCTTCGGTGTGATACACACAGTTAGCAGAGTCCAGAGAAAAAACAATACGGTAATCCAAGGTGTAAATCCAACAACAAAAAATAGGTGAGAACAGTATAACAAAAACGGGATCTCTTCGGTGTTTCACAAACACACAAAAAACGAGTGATCCAAAAAGAACTGTTTCCAAAAACTCACCAGAGCGCAACGCGTAAATCGGGCAGATAAACGAGGCGTAGCTTCGTACGGGGAATCAGGTTCTCCAACAGGGATACTTCACAAGAGTCCTGGGGAGCAACAGACAGCGACGGGAAAGAAAGGCAGATGCAGGGAATATTCAAAACGATCCCACATCGATATTAGGGGGAAAAGAGTATATAAAGCCCTCTGGGGCGCTGATTAGAACACACATCAGGTGCGTGATGGTAATTGATACTTGACTTAGAAGTGTGCGTTCGGCCACGGACCAATCATCACAGAATCCTCACAGAAACCTTAAAGGAACGGAGCGTGGCGGGGAATGCAATTAATCAACAAAGTACCTTAAAGGAACGGAGCGTGTGGCCGGGAACGGACCAATCATCACAGTACTTTAGGAAGCCTGTGGTGGGGAAAGAACCAATCCTCACAAATTCTGCAATCTATGCGCAAAATAATAACGAGTTGAGTTCTAACAAAGAACGTATTACATGCTGGGTATAGGCTGATAGAGTAAACTATGATATGAATATGAATATGATATGATATAAAGGTATACTGGTCCGTCCGCGAGGATAGCGAGGAGTCGGATAGCCATTAAATGTGAGGATTGGCCCATTCCCCGCCACACGCTTCTTCAAGGTACTGTGATGATTGGTCCATTCCCCGCCACACGCTTCAGGAGCGATTACCAATTTTCATCACGCACCTGTTGTAGTTTGTAATTAGCGCTCCAGAGGCTTCATATACTCAGGCCTTCTATCAATCGTTGTCGGGTCGTTTTGGATACTACTGCTATTGCCTGTTCCCCCCGTTGTTGTGCCTCGTCTACTTCTTCTCCAGGACATCTTTGGAAGTCGCCGCTGGTGTATATCTCGATCATCCGTTGGAGCTGTGCCTCGTTGCCCGCTTTACGCGTTTGCGCTTTGGTGAGTTTTTGGAGACAAACCTTTTGGATTATCTGTTTTTTGTGTGTTTGGATAACACTGAAGAAATACCGTTTTTGTTTTGTACTGGACTCAGCAAAATTTGTGTGTTAGGATAACACTGAAGAAATACCGTTTTTGTTTTGTACTGGACTCAGCTAATTTGTGTGTTAGGATAACACTGAAGAGGTACCGTTTTTGTTTTGTACTGGACTCAGCTAACTTGTGTGTTGGTACACCGAAGATCAAGTCACTTGTGATTTATACTGGACTCAGCTAAGGAGGACTGAACTGCACTGCCTCTGTGTACAGTTGGATTGATTATTGACCACTCTCTCTCTCTCTCTCCGTTTCCTCCCCGAGTTGGATCCGGGAGTATCTGCAGAGCCGCAGAGGTAGTGGCGCCTACGCCGATTCCCCACCTCTAGACCGGGAGGATCTGCAGAGCCGCAGACAACTCTGCCGAAAGCATTCTCCTTTTTGTTAATTCTGATTTGTTATTTGGCTCATTTTTGATTCTGTAATAAATACGCCCTAGTGTTTGGCTAACTCTGAACTACCTGTCTGTGCCGTGCTGTTGAGGTCGGTTTCAAACCCTAACATTACGACCCGACCATGACGACCTCAGCCGACACAGACAGAGTCAGGACAGGGTTGGCGGTCCAGATCGAATTGACCAACGACCACAGCCTACAGTTAGGTGCGGCTGCGGCTGCTGTACAGGAGCTCCGAGCCCAGGTCCTGCCTATTCAGGAGTCCCTTGGCTCTCTAGCTACCCTGCAGACAGCCCAGGGTAATCAGCAGGCTGATATTCTTCACCAATTACAAACGTTGAGTGAAGCATTTAACGCCCTGCTTGTAACCCCACCTACTTCAGGAGTCTCGGCCAGAGCACCACCCGCAGCCGTGGCGGACCCCGCGTCTCCCGACCCCGCACCTCGGGAGCCCCGTCTCTCCGAACCACGGTTGTTCAATGGTAACTTCGAGGATTGTGCCACATTCATCATGCAATGTGAGTTGGTTTTTCTTCATCAACCCAGCCGATTTACTTCAGAGGGAGCCCGAGTGGCTTACATGACTAACCTGCTCTCAGGCCGGGCAGCACAGTGGGTTACTGCCTCCTGGTCGATGAGGGCTGATTTTTGTTTTTCCTACCCAGACTTCGTGGCAGAGCTCCGCAGGGTTTTCCACCACCCAGCTCGTGGCCAGGACCCAGGAGCTCGGTTGGGCACCTTCCGGCAGGGCAGTGGCGGGGTCACCGACTACGTGCTGGAGTTCAGACTGGCCACAACGGAGAGCGGTTGGAACGATCAAGCGCTTCGGCTCACCTTCATGAGGGGTCTCAACGACGCTGTAAGGGACCAGCTTGCGACCCGTGAGGAGCCTGATTCCCTCGAGGACCTATTCAGCCTCGCCATTCGCATCGACGGACGCCTCCGGGAGAGAAGGCGTGAGAGAGCCCGACTGGGACCCCCAGACGTCCCCCAGACCCCCCGCACTCGTGACGGTACTGCGGTCCGTCCTGCTCCTTCCAGAACTGGTGGTTCCTTCCCCTCCCGTTCGGTGCCCGAGGAGGAACCCATGCAGCTGGGACGCTCACACCTTAGCCAGGCTGAACGGGAGGCCAGGTTCAGGTCCGGCCTTTGCCTCTACTGCGGCCGGGATGGGCACCGTATCTCCAACTGCCCCACCCGGCCAAAAGACCAGGCTCGCCGGGACCCCGGGAGATCCTGGTGAGCCGTTTTTCTCGTTCCCACACCCGTGCACCACCTAGCCGTCTGATGAGCGTCACCCTGGCCTGGGCGGACCAACGGGCGACGGTGGAGGCACTCATTGACTCGGGTGCTGACGAGAGTTTCCTGGATTTCGAGTTTGCTACCCAGGCCAACATTCCACTAGAGGACCTCGTGAGACCCTTGGAGGTGTTCGCGTTGGACCAGCACCGCCTGGCTGACATCACTCAACGCACCTGTCCAGTCCTTCTCACCATTGCTGGTAACCACGTTGAGAGGCTCCAGTTTTTTATCACCAGATCCCCTCTTGTCCCAGTAGTCCTGGGTCGGCCCTGGCTCGCGCTGCATGAGCCCCACATCGCCTGGTCCTCCGGTACCATCAGAGGGTGGAGCTTCTCCTGTCATGCCCAGTGTCTTCAGGCGGCGTCCTGTCCCTCGCCCCGGAGATCCCTTTGTGAGCCGCCCCCGGACCTCTCGACTATACCCCCCGAATACCACGACCTCGAGGAGGTTTTCAGTAAGTCCCGGGCTCAGGCCCTTCCGCCTCACCGGCCTTACGACTGTGCCATCGACCTCCGCTCTGGGGCTCCCCTTCCCGGCAGCCGCCTCTACAGTCTGACCGTCCCTGAGAAGGCAGCGATGGAGAAGTACATCTCTGAGTCCTTGGAAGCAGGCCTCATTCGGCCTTCCTCCTCCCCGGTGGCGGCCGGTTTCTTTTTTGTTGGGAAGAAGGATGGAGACCTTCGACCCTGCATCGACTATCGCCAACTCAACGAGATCACCATTAAGAACAAGTATCCTCTTCCTCTCATGAACTCCACCTTCAAGCCTCTCACCCAGGCTACCGTCTTTACCAAGCTGGACCTCCGGAGTGCCTACCATCTGGTCCGTATCCGAGAGGGCGATGAATGGAAGACCGCCTTCAAGACTCCCAGGGGCCACTACGAGTACCTGGTAATGCCGTTCGGCCTCACCAACGCTCCGGCGGTATTCCAGGCGCTCATGAACGACGTCCTCTGTGACATGCTGGAGGAGTTTGTGGTGGTATACCTGGACGACATCCTCATTTTCTCCAAGACCCTCGAGGAACACATCCAGCATGTCCGCCGTGTGCTGGAGCGCCTCCTCCACAATCGGCTCTTCGTCAAGGCAGAGAAGTGCCGATTTCACTCCAACTCCGTCGATTACCTGGGCTTCATCGTGGAGAGCGGCTTGACCCGAGCTGACCCTCGCAAGATCCGGGCCGTGGAGGAGTGGCCGGAACCCACCTCTCGGAAGGAGCTACAGAGCTTCCTCGGGTTCGCAAACTTCTACCGAAGATTCATCCGGAACTACAGCCAGGTGGCGGAACCACTTACCAGGCTAACCTCTCCCGCCCTGCCGTTCGACTGGTCCCCAGCGGCTTGTGCTGCGTTCCGTTCCCTCAAGAAGAGGTTCACCACCGCCCCGGTCTTGCTCCACCCAGACCCCAAGAGACAGTTCATTGTAGAGGTGGACGCCTCGGATACAGGACTAGGGGCTATCTTGTCTCAGCGGTCGGCAACGGACCAGAAGGTACATCCGTGCGCCTTCTACTCACGTCGTTTCCTCCCTGCCGAGAGGAACTATGACATCGGCAATCGGGAGCTGCTGGCGGTTGTGGCTGCCTTGGAGGAGTGGCGTCATTGGCTAGAGGGGGCCGAGGAACCATTCACCATTTGGACGGACCACAAGAACTTGACGTACATAAATCAAATCAAATCAAATCAAATCACGTACATCCGTGCTTCCAAGCGCCTCAACGGCCGGCAGGCAAGATGGGCCAGCTTCCTCAGTCGGTTCGACTTCTACGCTTCCATCCCGCTCCCGGCAATGTACCTGTTCGTCGCCTCTTCGTCCCCGACTCAGTCCGGTCCCGGGTCCTCCAGTGGGGCCATACCAGCCGGTTCGCCTGCCACCCGGGCGTTCATCGCACGTTCTCCTTCCTGGCTCGTAGATTCTGGTGGCCCACCATGAGGAACGACGTCAAGGAGTTCGTTCTGGCCTGCGCGGTCTGCGCCCGCAGCAAAGCCTCCCACCAGGCACCCTCCGGGCTATTGCAGCCGCTTCCCATTCCGAGCCGCCCTTGGTCCCATGTGGCGTTGGACTTCGTCACGGGTCTTCCTTCGTCCCAGGGGAACACGTGCCTACTGACCGTGGTGGATCGGTTCAGCAAGGGGGTTCACCTCGTGGCCCTTCCCAAGCTTCCCTCGGCTGCCGAGACAGCGGACCTCCTGACACGCCACGTGTTCCGCCTCCATGGGTTTCCCCAGGACGTCGTCTCGGACCGGGGGCCCCAGTTCACTTCCCAGGTATGGCGGGCTTTTTGCAAGGGATTGGGGGCAACGGTCAGTCTTTCCTCTGGTTATCATCCCCAGACTAACGGACAAACGGAGAGGATGAACCAGAGCGTGGAGTCTGCTCTTCGTTGTGTGGCTGCCGAGAAACCCGCTTCTTGGAGCCGGTTCCTCCCCTGGGTCGAGTACGCCATCAACTCCCTGGTCAGTTCCGCCACCGGCCTCTCACCTTTTGAGGTATCCCTGGGCTACCAACCCCCTCTTTTCCCTGCACAGGAGTCGGAGGTGGCAGTTCCCTCCGTACAGGAGCATCTCGACTGGTGCCGACGGGTCTGGGAGATCACCAGGACTGCACTGCTCCGGTCATCGGAGCGCGCCAGTCGTGGAGCTGACCGGCGCCGGATCCCTGCGCCGACGTACCAGCCTGGGCAGAGGGTGTGGCTGTCCGCAAGGGACCTTCCGCTTCGATCCTCGGCCAAGAAGCTTAACCCCCGGTTCGTCGGTCCTTTTGAGGTTCTGAAGGTGCTCAGTCCCGCGGCGGTGAGTCTTAAGCTTCCTGCGTCCATGCGCATTCACCCCGTTTTCCATGTGTCCCGGGTTAAGCCTGTCTCTGTCAGTCCCCTGATGCCCCCTGCTCCGGATCCGCCTCCTCCCGAGATGGTGGACGGACACCCCCAGTGGCAGGTCCGTCAGCTGATGGACGTCCGACGGCGGGGTCGGGGGTTCCAGTACCTGGTGGACTGGGAGGGATACGGCCCGGAGGAACGGAGCTGGGTCTCCCGCCAGCTCATCATAGACCCCGACCTGATCACCGACTTCCATCGTTCCCATCCGGACAAGCCGGGTCGGGCTGGTCGCCGGGTGGCTCCCGTGGAGGGGGGGGTACTGTGAGGATTGGCCCATTTCCCGCCACACGCTTCTTCAAGGTACTGTGATGATTGGTCCATTCCCCGCCACACGCTTCAGGAGCGATTACCAATTTCCATCACGCACCTGTTGTAGTTTGTAATTAGCGCTCCAGAGGCTTCATATACTCAGGCCTTCTATCAATCGTTGTCGGGTCGTTTTGGATACTACTGCTATTGCCTGTTCCCCCCGTTGTTGTGCCTCGTCTACTTCTTCTCCAGGACATCTTTGGAAGTCGCCGCTGGTGTATATCTCGATCATCTGTTGGAGCTGTGCCTCGTTGCCCGCTTTACGCGTTTGCGCTTTGGTGAGTTTTTGGAGACAAACCTTTTGGATTATCTGTTTTTTGTGTGTTTGGATAACACTGAAGAAATACCGTTTTTGTTTTGTACTGGACTCAGCTAAATTTGTGTTAGGATAACACTGAAGAAATACCGTTTTTGTTTTGTACTGGACTCAGCTAATTTGTGTGTTAGGATAACACTGAAGAAGTACCGTTTTTGTTTTGTACTGGACTCAGCTAACTTGTGTGTTGGTACACCGAAGATCAAGTCACTTGTGATTTATACTGGACTCAGCTAAGGAGGACTGGGCCCTGTTTCATGTACGTGGTTCAACTAAGTCGATCAACATGTCCATTATCCAGCTTCAGTTAACCCGATGTTCAAAGCCGGGATTTTCCTGTTTCACAAAGGAGGATTCAGTCTCGTTAACTCAAGCCAGACTTGAGAGTCAGGCTCAAGTCAGGCTAGATGCGCGCTCCCGTTTTAGGTGGAAAGCCAGCACGTATCGATGGCAGAGACCCTGATTCTCAACGGCATTGATTGATTAATTGATTTAAGACTTTATTGACAGATTGCAATAGGCTCAATCGCCTCGCCGACAAGTTAAATGCGTTATCTATAGGCTAATTCTAAGTCCCTCATTACCTCAATCAATCAGATTATATTTCTTTAAACTTGCCTGCTGGATTGAATAATCAAATGAGATCTTGCTAGCGAAAATAACTAGTTAACTGTTATACAGAATTACGAGACGGCTTTCTTGCCCATTGATTGATGTATAGTCAATATTTAACTTATCTCCAATGTGGTCCAACGGGTTGTTCTTTTGACTTCCACACGGACGACCCGGGTTCAAGACCGGGGTCCTTCTTTTTGCAATATAGGAATAATTCAATTTGGTGCACGTTGAGAGCTATATAAAGAATGACATCCTCAATGCATGTAGATTTATAATATTTTAACTTAAAACCAGGCTACTTTGGCGTATAATCATTAATATTATATTCAAAAAAATCATATTGGAAACACGGGGATTTGAACCCCGGTCGGTGGATTGGGAGGCTTGAGCACTACCGCTGGGCCACTGGGCCAGATGGGATAAATTCATTGTTTATACATTAATGAACGAGAGACCCGTGTTTAGAATATCCTTTGTTTTGAATGAAGTTTATCTCTTTATCCTCATTCATTAATGTGACGTCAACGGCTCATTCAATTTCTCAAATCCGTCAAACAGCGCATCTCATCAGACATCTTAATCCCAGTTACAATTAAAATAACCACATCATGTGTACATCGCACGAGCGAGCGCCACCGTCGCCACGGTATATATAACGTGCATTATTTAGGACAAAGTGAATTTAATATCAGCATTTTGGGTCTATTTTACATTTCAAAAGCCCCCTCTGGAAGAATGGAGCACAAAAACGTAATTCAGAATGGTATAATGCAGATCGTAGACTGTGGGAATAGTTTCAGGAAACGGGCTGTCACTTCTTTGCGGGGGCGTGGCGATAGTTCAGGCTAACTTGAACTTGAACTCTGCTTTCGACCAGGCTCAAACTTTTGGATATGTTGTCATGGTGATTTGGAAAATCCAGGTACATGAAATCGGAAAGTCAGGCTAACCCAGTTATCCAGCTAAAGTTATCCGGCTAACTCAGTTATCCCGGTACATGAAACGGGGCCCTGAACTGCACTGCCTCTGTGTACAGTTGGATTGATTATTGACCACTCTCTCTCTCTCTCCGTTTCCTCCCCGAGTTGGATCCGGGAGTATCTGCAGAGCCGCAGAGGTAGTGGCGCCTACGCCGATTCCCCACCTCTAGACCGGGAGGATCTGCAGAGCCGCAGACAACTCTGCCGAAAGCATTCTCCTTTTTGTTAATTCTGATTTGTTATTTGGCTCATTTTTGATTATGTAATAAATACGCCCTAGTGTTTGGCTAACTCTGAACTACCTGTCTGTGCCGTGCTGTTGAGGTCGGTTTCAAACCCTAACATTAAATGCCATTTGAGAATATAGGCTATTAATGCAAAGCGACGGCCTATAGCCTATACATATTATTTAATGTTTTCATAAGCGTAAAGATACAACAGCTAGATTAATGATCAAGTTAGTTTACTGTATGCAGGCTTCGCAGGGCTGTGTGTTATTATATATGCGCAAGTTACTTTTGCATAATGTAGGCTATGGCTGCTATTATGTAATTCATATAGGCTACCTAATACCGACAACAAAATAGATTGTATGCCTCTAGTACAAATCATATTATACCCGGTAGCCAATCGAACAAAATGAATAAAGGCATTCATATTCCAGCATGGTTATAATGACACACCAACGCCAAACAGTGGTTAACGAACAGTCTTTATTAGTATTTTGAGCTGTCCAGGCAGAATTGCAGCAATGGTCTTAGGGAGTCTTTGATATCTGACATCACCACAAGTCTGCCAGCCTTTTATTTATCCCATAACATGGGTTGTGTCTTCTTGGTTCCGTGAACAATCTCGCTTGTGGAGTTTCTCAGGGTCTCGCTCGGGTCAGTCTATTATTTCACATCCCATGGGGGGTGTTTCATGACCATATATGGATAATCATGCACGAGCATTGACGGTAGAACAAAGAGGTATTTATCAACACGGAGTGTGCGTACGACCTGTGTACGCACGTGTGATGAATCCCGATTTTCTTTTTCGTACACACATTCTAAATTCTGTGCTTAAGAACAAAGATAGAACACTTTCTAAGAATTGTTGATAAATGAGGGCCATGCTTCATGAACATGTTATTGTCGCCCCATAGCTGACTCTGTCAACAGTACAGCTCACATGTCCAGCTGAATAGACTAAGCTCACATGTCCAGCTGAACACAGCAAGCTCTGTATCACTCTCCAAGCCCAGCACTGTGCCTCATCGAGTGCAACAAAGGTTTTCTACACCGCGGTTACTTTCTGACGAGGACCGGCGGTGGTAGTGGTGTTACTTTCTGATGAGAACCGCCGGTGGTAGTGGTGTTACTTTCTGACGAGGACCGGCGGTGGTAGTGGTGTTACTTTCTGACGAGGACCGGCGGTGGTAGTGGTGTTACTTTCTGACGAGGACCGGCGGTGGTAGTGGTGTTACTTTCTGATGAGGACCGGCGGTGGTAGTGGTGTTACTTTCTGACGAGGACCGGCGGTGGTAGTTGTGTTACTTTCTGATGAGGACCGGCGGTGGTAGTGGTGTTACTTTCTGATGAGGACCGGCGGTGGTAGTGGTGTTACTTTCTGATGAGGACCGGCGGTGGTAGTGGTGTTACTTTCTGATGAGGACCGGCGGTGGTAGTGGTGTTACTTTCTGACGAGGACCGGCGGTGGTAGTAACACCACTCGGCAGGAAAAAGAATATTCTGGGTGGTTCTTAAAGGGGAGATGAATCGTTGAACAATATTAGCCTAGTTTGTTTGTTGTGTACCTTGGGTAAGACAGGATCCTATAATCAAATGTGAAATCCTGCTTATTTGTCTGAAAACTCAAATGTAATTTCTCAGTTTTCGCCATGGGCGGCGCCATTTTAGAGTTAGCTAGATGGTGACGTCACCGTAGTTGTTGGGCTGGCTTCTGGTTTACACTGCTGGTTACCTACCTAGTAAACATGGAGTGTCTTAAAAGTCAGTCAGTAAATTGTCAACCAAATGTAACGTTACCTACGAAAAAAAAATTATTATATAATTATAATTATACTTGTAGTTGTATTATCTGCGAGACATCGCCACCACGCAACAAGTCAAACAGCTCCACCACTGTCTGTGTGTATACTCTGCTTCGGTCAAATCACATTCAAGTATTAGGTATCAGTTTCTTTTTTTTTTCTCCCTCAATAATATTATGTTACTTATGTACGTTGTCATTATGTAAACAAATGCACATATGGATTGTTTGCTGCAACGTTTCTGAATGAATTGAAGCATTAATAAATAAGCAGAGAATTAAATTAGATGTCCATAACATTTGTGTTTTTAATTAGCATATAGCCTAAATAAATATGAATTCAAGAAGTTAAATACTGAATTAACGACACATATTTAATAACAGGCTGAAAAAACAATTAGACTATTTTCTAAACACAGTGGGTAAAATATAGGCTAAGCTGTGCGTAAAAGGCAACATTGGCTATAGCCTTCTAAAACAATTGAATATGCTAAACTTCATTTTAACTTGTTGAATTCAAATTTTTTTAGTTTGCAACTGCAAGCCAATGTTCCGAGACATATTACATTTAATTTCTTAGGCTATTTGAATACACCGTTTAGCCATACATGGTGGCAGTGGCGTAACTCTGTTGTGCAGGGGACAGATTAGGGGGCGTGGTCAGTGCCAGCGGTGGCTCAGATTACAATTTAAAACAACACAGCACAGCGACCCGACATTAAACTGGGCACAGCGACCCGACATTAAACTGGGCACATCGACCCGACATTAAACTGGGCACAGTTTAATGGATCCAGTCCTAAAAGATATCAAGACAAGGTTACCACCGTGCACTTCCAAGCAAACAAGAACAAGAAGAACGTTTTTCTTCTGGGGTTTGAAAGGACAACGCAGAACTTCTTCCCCACTTCTCATGGTAAGGGCGCACCAGACGGCATTGGCGGAACAGTAAAAAGAACAGCTGACAACCTGGTCCTGAGAGGAAATGATGTGACGGATGGACACATATTCTTCAAAAAGGTCTCAAACAGTCTGAATGGTGTTCAGCTGTACCACATTGTGGAAGAAGACATGCAAAGATACGACACACTTCTCATGAATCCTCTCAAACCGGTTCCCTCAACAAGACAAATACACCAGATCATCGCACATAAGGACAGGATCCACAACAGACAACTATCCTGCTTTTGCAGCGAGATGTTGGATTGCCAGTGCTTCTGCCCAGCTACCTCCTATTACCATGGCAACCCAGGAGAACAGCAGAGTGATACACGGAGGGCAAGGAAGAAGAGACCTCTGGCCATGTTGTGGGAGGAGATGAAAAATGAGATGGAATAGGGTATGGAGATGGAAGATGTAATGGAGGAGTTGGACAAAGAACCTTTGAAAGGTCTTGAGGGTACGGTGACAGTAACGACTGTTAGCAGCCTTAGTAATGGAGACTGGTTAGCAGTAGTATTATGATGACCACTGGTGGCTAGCCAAGACCATCGATGTGGATAATGAGCAACAAGATGTGAAAGTGGAATTTCTGCATCCCCATGGTCCAACAGAAAAGGTTCAGCCCAAATGTGGCAAGAAGGATGTCTGTTTCTGCCCAGTTCAAGACATCATAGTGAAACTAATTAGAAATGCAGAAGGAAAGGAAGAGGAGAAGTGGGTGAGAAAGTGGAGATCAGGAAGTGGTGTAGAGGAGGTAGATGAAAACGGGGACGAGAAGAAGGGGTCCTGTTCTCCATTACTGTTTTTGTTGTTGGAAACGGTGCATTTTGTAATAGTTGGAAACAGTGTATGTAAAGTTTGTTGTTTATTACAATTGAGTTAACAAAATGTTCAGTATAAGACAAGGAGTTATTAGTTCTTATTATTGTCACTTCCATCTGTTTAAAAAATTGAGCAGAGATGCAAATCCAATTTTGTCAACTCCGTCAGTTTCTCGTCAACACCGTCAGATCATTGTCAACACTGTCAGATGTTTATTTTTGTTAATCTTGAAAATCTTGGAAAATACAAATTCCTTCTTCAGTTTATGTTGTTTAAGTAATAAAGTAGCATTAGATCTGCATCCTCTTGTGTCTTATTTACTTAATGATATTTTTTTTATCATATCAAAATTAAAAAGAAAAGTTTGAAAATGCTAATATTTCTAACTCTGGGTTTTCAGAATAGTGTGAAATTACACCTGAGGTTTATATATTATATTTTATTGCATACCAGAGTAACTAAACACTATTACAACATACTTCAGAACTTTAGATTCTTGTTGGACTGGAATAATTAGAATTATATACTTTTTTGTGTGTCTGACGGAGTTAACACAAATCAAGTTTCAAAGGGAAACATGTGAATTTGTTGAAAATGTTTTTCTATGTAGAGCCCGCACCTTTACATGGTTAAATAGCTCAGACCTTTCTCTACATGAATATATAACTCTAATCAATATAGTGTGTATTCTCAAAATATAATATTTAAAAAGTGTTTTGTCCCGACTCTCAAGAATCAGTGATAGGCTAAACACAGTGGGTAAAATATAGGCTAAGCTGTGCGTAAAAGGCTATAGCCTTCTAAAACAATTGAATAGGCTAAACTTCGTTTTAACTTCTTGAATTCACATTTCTTTAGTTTGCAACTGCAAGCCAATGTTCCGAGACATATTACATTTAATTTCTTAGGCTATTTGAATACACCGTTTAGCCATACATGGTGGCAGTGGCGTAACTCTGTTGTGCAGGGGACAGATTAGGGGGCGTGGTCAGTGCCAGCGGTGGCTCAGATTACAATTTAAAACAACACAGCACAGCGACCCGACATTAAACTGGGCACAGCGACCCGACATTAAACTGGGCACATCGACCCGACATTAAACTGGGCACAGCGACCCGACATTCCAGTGTGTGTGTGTGTCTGTGTGTGTATGTGCTGTTCACCACGAACCCCTGCAGGTGGCAAGGCGGCTGTGCTTTTCTCCTCACCTGCGGTCACTGCATTTCAATGCCCACCGAAGCGCACTGGTCACTGGCACACTCCCAGATTGCATTCCACGTTTCAACGTTGCGTTTCTCTTTGAGGGCATAAATCCACAGGACCACCAGGACTTTTGCCGCCAATGACGGCAGATATGGTAGTCAACGGTACCTCTTCTCGCCCGACTCCACTCTCATTGTCATTATCCACGTCTTCTGCCGAAGATGAACCCTCCGCGGGCCTCGCCACTACCCTTTCTTCGAGCGAACTGCGCCTCTGTTTGAGCGAACCACGCAGCCGCAGAATGCTCCCAAAACTCCGGCAATCGAAGAATAACGGCATCGTTTGCCATGTTCGGTTTGGTCCCTGATACTTCAGCGAGACCAATGTCGGGGTGGTCACCAGTGTAGTGCCGAGAGATGGGAGTCGGAGACAGTGGCTCGAGGCAGAGTGAATAGCATTTATTAAGCACAGAAATACAACATGCTACTGCTACGTTGCTTGCAGTCGACTGACCTGTGATGGCAGGTAGTGCCACCAGGTATAATGTTCGGGCGGAACTCTTGTTCCTAACAATAGTTCCGTGGGTGAATTATGTACAATTAACAATCACTACATGTACGCTATTATTATGCAAAGACGAGTACTGTAGCGAGTTACAGTGCTGGCCGCGCGGTCGCGTGCATGTATTATCTTTGGACGGTAAAAACGTGGGGGGGGGGGACAATAATTGCATTCTGAAATCATGCAGGGGACATTTCCCGGGGACCCCCCCCCATAGTTACGCCCCTGCATGGTGGATTCAAATAGCCTAACAATTACAAATATATAAATATGTCTCGGAACATTGGCTTGCAGTTGCATTATTGCAAACTAAAGAAATGTGAATTAAAGAAGTTAAAACGAATAACAGGCTGAAAAAACAATTAGCCTATTTAATAGGCTAAACACAGCGCGTAACATATAGGCTAAAGTACAGTGCGTAAAAAAGCCAACATTGGCTATAGCCTTCTAAAACAATTGAATAGGCTAAACTTTGTTTTAACTTCCTGAATTCACATTTCTTTAGTTTGCAATAATGCAACTGCAATTGCGATGTCTTTTATGCTGCGCTGTGACAGCACTCCATCGGGGACAGCCAGCTGAAGCGTGTGGGCCATACATCCCAAATTTGTAATCCTGCGTCTTTCATGCATTTGACCACGTTTCGGGCATTATCTCGGAGTATGCCACGTCTGGAACATAATTCTCGAATGCTGTTGCCAGCGCTGCAGCAGTATGGGAGCCGGAGAACTCTTGGGAATGCAGGACCGTGTTACGAAGTTGGAAGTCTGCGTCAATCCACTGAGCTGTCAAACTCAGCAATGACATGGGGCTGACATCAGAGCTCCAAATATCACTGGTAAAGCTAATTGAAGAAGGGTACAGGGCAATGTCTGAAAAATACATGCAACCTGGGAGTGTAACACGGCTCAATGTGACAGAGTAGCCGTTGGATGTTTCGATGTTCCGATGTTTTCGACTACACTTAATGGCTGGTCGTCGAGCCCTATGAATTCCATTACTTTTCATGTGATCACCTTAGCCTTCTGACTACAACCGTTATACGCACATGTGCCCTCTAACGTGGTTTGCATTAGTGGCGCTTTGTTTCCTCTGACTTTTTTTGCGCCAATAATAACGAGTTAACCTCGTTCCCAGTTTTATCTCCCCGTGAGATAAAGACTGGTAAAGCACTACGGCCGAAAGTGTACATTTCCGGTGTATGTACTTCCCCTGGAAGCTGCCTCCGAACGGACCAAACTTTTCCCCGAATCCTGTTGGCAAACAAGCTAGAACGTCCCGGTCATGTAGTAAATTCTTCAGGCAAAGCCGTTGCAGTGGCTTAAACGAGGAAATATTGTGCACTTCACACGTTTCTATAATTGTTTTGTCGAAACCGGAAAGCCTGTAGCCAGTACTTCCTGTACTTCCGTTTTCACACTTTAGGAGGCATAGCTTTACCAGCCTAATAACAAGTTGAGTTCACCATGTACTGTAGGCTGTGCTTCATCTCGATATTCGGCCGAATGCATGAATGCTGAGTCTGGCATCAGTTTGCTTACATCAAACACAATGAATGGTTTTGTTACACACATATTATTATTCTGCAGTATTATAAATTTGCTCAAATGTGCCAACTGCAGGTCTCGCCATCTCAAAGATGACAGAGTATACATATGCAGCATCCCCCTGTTGGGGTTGATCAATGCTGTAAAATATTACATAAATGTTTTTTTATGAAGAACGATATTTGAGGAGCCTAATAATATTGCTACAGCGTGCAATTCTTTGACGTGGGAGGCTCCGGGCGAAACCATCTCTGTGACGTCAGCATTTAACGTGAACAAAATGGCGGCGCACTGGTTGATAAATGCTACACGAAGGGACATAACAAATAGTTTTTTCTTAGAAACGGCTTATTTTTATAACGTAATTTTTTTCTGTGGTTTATCTAAATACTAATTTGATGCTATGACTATGGTTATATCGCTATTCAACATCTCCCCTTTAAGATTCAGGCCACCGTGAGATTGGAATGTCTGATTACATGGCCATGAGAGAATCACAGAAATTTATTACTCACGTTATTTAAGTTATTTAAGTTATTTAAGCGACTGCATGAAGTGGGGAAATGAGCGGATGTCCGCCTTCACTTTTGGAACTCTTTCAGAACTGCTGAATTAGAAACTGTCTCTGGAGCATTCAAAGATTGTGGAAGAGATAGGCTGGCTTGAGAGACTAATGGCAGATGGACATATTGGTTTCTTAATAAAACAAGGCCCACAATTATCTATCCCGAGCTGTGTGCAACTGGAAGATAGGCCTTTGGAAATGTAATAATAAACAATACAGTTAGCCTTATCTCCTTTATTTATCAGTCAGCTTAGCTGCTGTTGTAGCAAAGCCAGTGCTCCATTCACTCGTGCAAAATGCGGCTGCACGGATACTAACTAAAACTAGACAATTTGATCACATCACACCAGTTTTGTCCGCCCTACACTGGCTTCCTATTCAAGCCCGATCTGACTTTAAAGTGCTACTCCTCACCTACAAAATTTTAAATGGGCTTGCACCGCTCTATCTATCCAATCTCATCTCCCGATACTCGCCCGCTCGTGCTCTGCGCTCACAAAATGTGGGGCTTCTATCGATTCCTAGGGTTAAAAAGAAATCCGCCGGCCACAGAGCCTTTGTCTACCGCGCTCCCTACCTGTGGAACAAATTACCTGCCGTCGTCAGGGGCGCCTGCTCTGTCAAAGCTTTTAAATCCCTGCTTTAGACCCATCTTTTCTCTCTCTCCCTCAACCTACCCTGATCTCACCTGGTCGGGGACTGACCTTTAGTTTAGTTAGGATGTCTATTTTCTAGAACCTTTTAACCTCTGTCTCTGTGTCAACCGGTCCCATGGAACAGCTTCATATCGCCTCCTGTCTGGCCTGCAGTGCTGAACCTTCTGAGTGACTCCTCCTGCCCCCACGGGGCATACGGCCCTGAGCTATTGTCTTGTATCTTATCCTGTATCCATATGCTTGCAGTAGTTCTATCTATTACTCTATTTCACAACTTTCTTATATACTATGATGCTACTGTCACCATGTATGCATAAGCTCACTACATGTATTTATTGCTCCATCTCCGCCCACTACAAACATCGGAACTCTCTAACCCCCCCCCCAACCCCCCATCTCTCTGAGTGCTTGTCTCGTAGTGCTGACCAAGGTGGTGGATGTCTCGGGGTCTTGGCCAAGATTGCAGTGACTGTTCTACGTGCACCACCGAGGCCATGGATCAGCTTCTTACCGTCTTCTGTCCGTGGTCTGTCAACCTGGTTTCATTGCTGGGTTAAGTACTTCTATTCTATTCACATAATATGCTTACTTCATATATCTATTCTATTCACATATATGCTTACCACTTGTATCTATTGCTATGTCCGCCCATCACAATCACGCAAGCTGTCTAACGCCTGTCCCGTCTCCCTGTCTCCCTGTGAGTGGCTGTCCCGGAGTGATGACCGGAGTGATGACCGGAGTGTCGGACGTCCCGTGATGAAGACCGGGAGGATGCGACCCTCTCTGCGTGCCCTCCCGTCTCCCTGTCTCCGGCTGTCTCGTAGCGATGACCGGAGTGTTGGACGTCCCGCGATGATGGCGGGGAGGTTGCGACCCTCTCTGCGCCGCCCCCTGTCTCCCTGTCTCCGGCTGTCTCGGAGTGATGACCGGAGTGTTAAACGTCCCGTGATTAAGATGGGGAGACAGTTTATGTGCCGTAGTGGGCAAAAGACAGTTCCAAAAGAAACACAAGAAAACTGTCATGAAAAGAAACACTACCATAAAAGGCTCAGCCTCTATAAAACAAGGTGTAAAATAAAGCCAGTAGCCCAAAACAAAAATGGCTACAAAAAAAGGCTAGATGCTGAATAGGGCAGAGATCAGCACTACACTTCAATATAACAAGCCTGACCAGAAGGATAGCCAACACAAAGGAAATGAAAAAGCAGTTAACACTGCAAGATTCAAACTTAGGCCATGTCCAGACTAAACCGATTTCGGTCGTATCAGTCAAAGTATTTGATCGTATGCACCTTTCATCCACACGGAACTGCATTCTGGCAGCCTGAAGATGCTATTTTCTGAAACCGGCTCCCAGAGTGTGCAATTCTGAAGACGCTCCCCTTGCGTCGCCGTCTTTACAAACGATACAAGTCTTTTCCTGAACCATTGACGCGATAGCCCACCTCTCTCTTACCCCGCGTGTGCAAACTCCCAGATCACAACAACAATGGCATCGTACAGAGTGCATAAGTTGAGTGGCAGCGTGCTGCAACAACAATACTAGACTGAAAAACGGCTGAGTACATCTCCTGTTCTGAGACAGACACAAACACACACACACACTGGAGAGAGGGGAGGACGCAATACACGATACTAGCTAGAGATTAGCGTCACATAGCTGGCCTTTTTTTGAAAACCCAAGTAGTAGCCAAGCACATATTGTTCCATAGCATACACCTTCAGTTGATCATGACAAATCCTCTCTTACCTTGACGATTAAAAAGCCTCCATAATTTAGTAAATAGTATTCCCATGGCTGGTGTTGAGCTGTACAGCCAGCCAGCTAGTGTTGATGCTATTCAAAATGCTATCAACATTAGCTAAATATCTAACCAACTAAATACAATAGACGTTGGTATCCTGAGGTAACGTTAAATACAGACAACGTTTGCTAGTCGAAATGACTGGACACAGGGACAAATTAAACAACAATCAATTACTTTAATACAACACAGGTAGTTTGAGCCGCGGCCTCTCTCTCTCCACTCCTTTGAAAACTAACGTTACGTTAGCTCAAAATCACAGAACCGGACGATAACAGACAACGATAACACTTCCGGTCGGGGGTTTTCAAAATAAAAGAGCGACGTCTAAAACAGGAAAGACATTTATTTTGTAAATTTGCGGCACGCACTTATTTCTTGAGACATTTTCGTTTTTACAGAAACCCTTTTTTTTTTTTTAAATGAAAACGAAATGAAAACGAAAAAGATCAAAATCGTTTTCGTCTGGACAAGGCCTTAAATAAACTCAGCTTTACCATAGGCACAGCTGCACTGACTCAGGTGCAATCAAGCCCACACACCTGCCGACCCATGAGGCAATTAACCACAGCTATCCCTCACAGGAAGACGAAATAGACAGCTGTCCCTCACAGAAAGGAAAGATTAAGCAAAAACCATGACAACAGTAGGTCTGCAGCCCTTGTTGTTATCATTCCTGTTGAGTCATGACAGCTTTATCAGTGGGTATGTCTTGGATGGGGGTGTGGTGGATTGATGTGTGGGGTGTTTAGGGGACTGGCTGTTCTGGGGGGGTTCACATGCCTTTCGAGCAACACTGTACTTATTGTACTTATTTTATGCCTATTCTTATGTCTGCACGTTCTACGTTGCACTACTTTTATTGTCTTGTAAGTCTGCATTTTATACATTGTATTTATTCTGTCGACTGTATGCTGATTTTATGCGTATGTTAATTTTGTGCTACTTGCTGTGGGGCACTTTGGGCTGCGGTCCATGTGTGAAGGGTGCTATATAGATAGAGTTGTTATTATTTATTATTATTATATTATAAAAAATTGCATTGAAAAGTCTCGACGACATTGGAAATGAGGGTGACCTCAATTGTCCTTTTCGAGAATAAATAAAGGTTTGAATTGAATTGAATTGAGTCACACTAGATATTACTCAACGGGAGGATGAAGTGGATGGAAAGTGAGGTGGAAATAAAAGTATTTTAACTCAAGTACTGTATGCAAGTACAACTTTGAGGTACTTGTACTTTACTTGAGTATTTAAAATTGTATGGAACTTTGCACTTTTACAAATATTTGAGAGAAAATATCGTACTTTCAGTTACTAGTTATGATAGTTACTAGTTATGAATCATGGCACAATATGTACTTTCAAATTTTGAAGCCTGCCAACTTCCAAGAGGATGTAATCAGAACCAGCGTATCTGGGCCACACGCCACTTTAACATAACCTTTAGTGTGGCGAGGGTCGAACAACATTACCAAGCAAGGAAATACATCACTTAAATGTCTGCTTTTACCTTTGATACTTAAAGCACCTTCAATGTCAAATACTTTATTTTGAAGTATGAATTTATTTGGGTATTTCTACTTTTTCTTTTTACTTAAGTAAAGGAACGGTGTACTTCTTCCACCACAGTATTATAGGAAAGAAGGGAGGAAGGAAGGATTCCTATAAAAGAGCCAAATGAGGCCTCTGTTAAATATGATACAGTGCGTGTACTGTGTGTGTGTTTGTGTGTGTGTTAAACCTCCTAAACAGACGAGCAGTAGTAGGCAACAGTAGTGGAGCGGCCATCTGCTTAGTGGAGAGGGCGTTCACTCACGACAAAAACATTTCAGGAACTTCACTGACCCAAATAATCACGGGGGTGCTCTGCCTGCGCCAGAATGGATCCATGCACTGCACGGCTATTTATACCGCATGATTTATGGGGCACTTCAAGTTATCAACCACACTCCTTCCCTTCGCTTCTGAAAGAATGAACTGTGATGAATATGGGAAAACTCTTGTCAAGGCGTTTTCAGCACTGAAAATGGGGGTGAGAGAGGGGGGGGTTTATTTCCGAGGAGGCCCAAATAAGGTTTCACTTTGGACATCCTGCGAGATCGATGTCAGATAAACTGTACATATAAATAAATAACCATGCGCTTCCTTTCAAGAAGAGAGTTTGGGTTTGCACAAGAAAAAAACGATGTGCCCGCCGTGCGTGTTCTCGCAAAAAGTGATTTGTAGTCTGAGTTTACTCTCTCTTTCCACGTGTACATCACAAGCGATCATGTTGGGAGTCACTCTTCGGAGTTCCATTGGCATGTGTTCTCAGCAGATCCAGTCGTCACGGGGTAGAGGAGCACATGGTCCTGGATGTTTGCACGCAGCAGCGCTGCCCCTGACGGAGAGGACGTCTACTTCAGACCTTTGTCTATGTCATAATATACCATCACTGGATGATATTTGGCAGGCTTCTACCGCACCCCCCGCCTCACCATACACATACTAACAGGCAGTGTGTACAGCCTGTGTTTTGAATACTTGCAACACAGTTCATTGTCTGGAGCTTGGATATAGGTCAGCGGCTTTATGTACATACTTGACATCTGTCTTCTCTCACTCTCTGTTTCCCTTGCTCTAGAAAGAAAGTTCATTGTGTGTGTCTTACTCTTTGCATGAGTGTAACAGTGGTGTATCAAGTGGTTACTGCAGGGTTCAAGCCTGTATGGAAAAGTGAATGATTTCTATTTGTATTTTTTTTAATATATATATATATATAAATATAATAATAATAATATATATATATATAATAATATAATATATATAAAAGATTAGCCAGTTTCATAGTGACTGAATATATTCATTGAACTAAATTGTGACAGTTGTCACCTACTGTATATATGCATCTGTATTTGTCCAACACCAGGTTGTGAAGGGTTTATAATAGAACTACATTACTCCACTCTTACTCAACCATTTGTTCGTAGAATTTCCCTGTACATGTGAAGAGACAGAGAGAAACATGAACGACCAATTTGTTACCGTGGCCAGGCGATATATATATATAATTTTTTATTTTATTCATATGGTTTCTCACCATAACGATATAAATAAAATATTTTAAAAAGGTAAACAAAATAAACTATCAAAGAAAAATAATAACTATGCTATGCTCAGGAAAATGGGTCAGGGGCCATGTAGAATGTGTAGTGCTTTCTATGTGTGGACTGCATGTTGTTGTTCCTCTGCGGTCTGATATGATGAAGTATTGTCTATGTGCTAATGCCTTGGGGCCATGTTGTAGATTACCTTCTGAGAAACAACATGCACTGCATTTGTCACAGTCAGATGGATGCATTGCTGTCACAGAGTAAAACTGATTAGGTAAATGTCCTTTTATTGTCTGTAATAAGACATTATAATGATTATAATGTTGAGTCAAGACTATTCAGTCATGTTATGCTTCACAACACACACACACACACACACACACACACACACACACACACACACACACACACACACACACACACACACACACACACACACACACACACACACACACACACACACACACACACACACACACACACACACACACACACACACAGAAAAGAGAGGTTGTTGTTTCACTGTTATTACAGTCATGTGCATATTATGGATTGCTATATATTGAGCCAATTTGTTGTGTGTGTTTAAAGGTATAATCTGTAATGCCATCAAACAGTGACCTCTACACAAAATAGGCTTGGTATTGTGCTTTGTTTACTTTTGGTCTGACGTGTCGGTTGGAGTTTAGTAACTTATTATACTTTGAATTTCTCCAGACCTCTCTTGGCAGAGCCTGAGGTGTGGCCAGCAGTAGCAACCCCTCCCCCTATACCCACTGAAATCCAACCCACACATCAGACAAAAACAAAAAACGTAAACAAAGCACAGTAGCTTTGTTGTTTATGTCATATTTTGCCAAGAGGTAGCTGTTTGACGGCATTACGGATTCTATAAGGAAGGTCAGCTTCCAAACCTTTTAGCTTTTCATTTTATTTCTCACAGATAACGTAATAGAAAACTGAACTGGCAAATTCTGAACAAATGTCATACTGTAGGTTGACAGGAGTGTTTTGTTTTTCATGACTGAAAGTGCCTCGGCATACCCTGTGTTCTGCTCATGGCTGTGCACTTTTGACTGTGATATTTGACCATTTAGTGAATAACGCACACAGCTGTGGGTATTTTGGAATGAATGGTGGAAGGACCCGCCCCCTGCCCTTTCTTGAGTCTCTCATAGGTGTGTGAGGAGGTAATGGGGAGACACATGAGCTTTATAATGGCAGTCCAGCGTTGAAATGACAGATGACTCCTGGGTGGAAGCCCACGGCACAGAGACTGAGGTCTCACAGTGATGTACAGCCTGTTCTAGATCTCCGATGTCAGATCCCATCCCAGGGCAGCAGCAATTCTTTTTAATTTCCTTCCCCAGTTTTTAGCTGTGTCTATATCTTTCCCATCCCCATTCCCTGTTTTTATTTTGTATGTGTTGGCAACAGTATATTTTAGTTCCCCAGTGTCTTTCCTACCCCTTGTTTCTGCTTATTGCCATCCATGTTAGTTTGTAGGGGGCGCCCTCGTTGGCTGTCGCAGCAAGATTCCCCAGATTCATGATCAGAAGGCCGTGGGTTCGAGCCCTGGCCAGTGTGCTCTGTGGCGTTGTTGTCCAGTGTCACCGTCTGTCTTCTCAACTTGGCAGTAACAATACCCTGTAATGGTGACGGGGGCGCCGGACAGTTTATTGTTTATTTGGATCCCCATTTACTTCCACCTATGGCTTCCTGCTAACATACTGTAGTAGAACAAAGAAAAGCTGAACATCGAAGCTACATGATTAGAAATTAAACAAAACAAATTGGACAAAATTGGACAAAATTGGACAAAAAATATCAAGATTATTATGATTCACAAGGTTGACCAGACAAGACAGGTCGAACTAAATTAGTCCCAGATAAGATAACGACATCAGACTGTGTTCTCTAGGTCTAGGGTATGAATCACTTACACTTGCTAATATGCCTATGAGTAATAGCTTCCACTTTTGAGAGGCTCTGTATAGAACTGTATCTTTCAGATGGGTTTGGTTTGGGAAGAGGAAGTTGACCCTTCTTAGCAGTCCTAGTTAGATGTTTCTGGCTAGTATATTTAAACTTAATTAAAATATTTAGCCTGAAAGGATAAAATTGTTTCTTGTCAACATAGCCTACGAAAAGACCAAAACCAATAAAGCATTTCCTCTATTTACAAGTATGGTTCATCCAGCCAACACCAGATTATAGCTTGTGTCCAGAAGTCATAGAACTGCATTGCACAAAAACGTTAAACAAGTCACAGGGCCGTACTCTTCTTGTAATTATACTGTGCAGTATAATTGATCATTGCGACGAACACAAGCATTGTAGTTATTCCCATAATTACTTTATGAGGTGGCCGCAATTTCCTTGAGCACTTCAGAGGCAATCACTGTCACTTCATGAAGTAGCATGGTTGGTTTTAGTATTTTTGTAGACAAAGAAGGCAAGAGAAAACAGAGCCTTATCCTTAAAACTGGGAGACAAGATGGCTTGGATTGCATTTTGTATTAGTGTGATATGGACAGTGCAAAGCTAATCTGGCAGCTCTGTTTTGAACCAGCTGTAGGTTTCATGTATCTTTCGTCAGGCTGCAGACTATAACAGCAGTATTCAATCTTGGTTAACACTAGTGCTGATATAACCAATTAGAGCTGGAATGAACAATCTGCGAGTGCCATCCTTCAGATGACACATAACACTGAGAGTATCCTTGGGCTTTCCCAACATTTCCAATCAGGTTTCTGCCACCAAGGCCACCTAATCATCCCTCTCCTGAATTGGCTGATACCAGTCCTTGTCTCTGAGCCTTTCAGCTATTGTGTGTGTGTGTGTGTGTGTGTGTGTGTGTGTGTGTGTGTGTGTGTGTGTGTGTGTGTGTGTGTGTGTGTGTGTGTGTGTGTGTGTGTGTGTGTGTGTGTGTGTGTGTGTGTATGTGTGTGTGTGAGTGTGTGTGTGTGTGTGTGTGTGTGTGTGTGTGTGTGTGTGTGTGTGTGTGTTGGCACCTGATAGGGTGTATGGCAGCTATGGCCCATGCTTCATCCAAAGTTGAGTGTTCATTCATTCGTTCATTCATTCATTGACATACAAACAAATATTGCACAAATACAATATTATGCCTGAAAATAGTAAGTACTTGAAGGCCTAATTCATAATCCAAATGTAAACAAATGATCAGCCACACCATCAAAGATTTTAATTCATGATGGGTTGAGAAAGTTCCAAAAAATCTTTGGTATGAATCTCTTAATTTCTACAAATTCCTTGCTGTGTATTTGGGGAATAGCATTATGTAAGACTGGCACCCTGTGGCCATGAGAGGTAACTGCACAGTGTTTAAACATGGAGGATAAGAGAAAATGGTGATAAAATAAATTCTTCTTATTTTTTTTTATACATTTTTGTACATTTGTATCATTCATATTGTATGCACTAAAATGAAATTGTGTGGCACTAGTTGTACCCAACCATAAGACATTTTGGTAACACTTTATAATAACACTCAGTTATAAGACCTTTATAAGGTATTTGTAGATAATGAACTAATCATGAACCAACCATTTATATACATTCGTAAATCATTATTAAATGATTATAACTATATTTGTATAACATTTACAAATTAGTTCTACATTATTTATAACTCATTATGAACATTGTTTGTACTTGATTTGTTCATCATTATATAATGTTGTTTAATGTATAGTAGTAACACATTTGTAGATGCTTTGAAAAATGGATATGAAAAAACGACTATACTGTACCTCCATTTATTTGTTCATGTTCAACAAATGATTTGTTAAGACATTCATAAAACATCTATAAACCATTTGCAGATGCTATTCTGTGCCCTAATCTGAAGTGAAGCATATTCATCATTAACAAATGTCTAATACAGTTAATTATTTGTTTACTTTTTCATCACCTGTTACAAATGTTGTAGACAGATTTAGGATACACCCTTCTTTGTGACATCAAACAGTGACAGAATTAGGACTATAGATAAATGTAATTTTATTAAATAAAATACATGTGCATAACATATAGTGTAACTTGGGGGCACTAGGACCCAGGAGTACCCTGGCCAGATATTGGCAGAGTATGTAGAGGAAGTATCACGCGAGTGAGACTTGACTTCACGTGTGTTGCCGTCTGTTGAATGGAAGCACGATACATTAGCAGAGCCAAGTTATTTGTGCTGCCCCACGCTTTTAAGGTATGAAGGCTAAACACCTTTTTTGTTGGTAAATCTATTCCATCATTTCCGACCTACAACTCTTATATGTTGTGTAGACGTACTTGATGTGGTGGGCGCTAACGTTACATTTGAATTATGTGTTTGTTCCTAATGTGTGCTCAGTGTATTGCGGTATGTGATGATGACACAAGGGTAATACTTATTTGTATTTTCAGGCTGTATAGGCGCCGATACAGCCTGAAAATACAAATAATTATTAGCCTTGTGTGGCTAAAAAGCATGGGGCAGCACGAATAACTTGGCTCTGCTAATGTATCGTGCTTCCATTCAACAGACGGCAACACACGTGAAGTCAAATCTCACTCGCACTTCAGATTAGGGCACACAATAGCATCTTCAAATGATTTATAGATGTTTTATGAATGTCTTAACAAATCATTTGTTGAACATGAACAAATAAATGGAGGTACAGTATAGTCGTTTTTTCATATCCATTTTTCAAAGCATCTACAAATGTGTTACTACTACACATTAAACAACATTATTTAATGATGAACAAATCAAGTACAAACAATGTTGATAATGAGTTATAAATAATGTAGAACTAATTTGTAAATGTTATACAAATATAGTTATAAATTATTTAATAATAATCTACGAATGTATATAAATGGTTTGTTCATGATTAGTTCATTATCTACAAATACCTTATAAAGGTCTTATAACTCAGTGTTATTATAAAGTGTTACCGACATTTTTATGGACAATGTCAGTGTGTTATCCTGTTAGGAGGATTTCCTTTTTAGATGGATAAATATCTAACTATGTTTTCATGACAAAGAGCAGTTGTTTTAACTCCTCACTCCTTGGTAGCTAGAATGATGAGTGTACAGCGTTAGTCTTAAGGTCAGGTTGTGGTGACATTTCCCTTCCTCTAACAGAGCACAGGCTAAGCTGTTCAACCTGTGGGTGGCTTGTATCGGGGCAACATGAGTCATAAAATCTGCATAAAACTATTGCATGACATTTTGTTCATGTTTGAGGGTAAAATTTTATTCTGTCTTCTTTTCATTCACACTTGATAACCATTTCTGGGAAGTAGCTATACTTTGTACATATATATGATTCTATATTTTTCATTTAAAATTAGGCTACTTCAAAATCGTATTCATTTGTAAAAACCTATATATAATGTGATGTGATTATTTTACTTGCAAATAGGAATTCATTTTGAACGATCAAATTTGATTTCTAGTAATTCCATTCCCCTTCAAATGCCCACTGAGTAGAACTTTCATTAATTAATTTCTAAAAAAACAATGTAACCTATAGACTCAGACTCGTACAAATAGAATCCCTCTCAATCACCACTTATGACCCACTAGATGTGTATGGCTGTCTTTATCTGCAGAGACGCTTCTCTCTGTCCGGGACGTTTCTGGGTGTCAGGGTTGTAGTACTCGAGACTTGAATGTCTCGGTCTCGTCTCAGAATTGATCACATTTTTACTCTGTCTTGACTTGGTCTTGGACAAAGAGGACTCTATAGAATTCTATTTCAAGACGAGACCCTGCGAGAGAGTCGAGATCAATGCCTGCCTGCATTTTATTTACTTATTTATTTTTGTACTGTGATTGGATGTAAAACCTACCTCTTCAATTGCAACCAATAACTAGAATCCCTTCTAGTTTACAGCTTGTTTCTATTGTGCATCTGAGAGAGAGAGAGAGAGAGAGAGAGAGAGAGAGAGAGAGAGAGAGAGAGAGAGAGAGAGAGAGTATACATTACAGAGAAAGAGAGTGAGACTGTTACCTCCTAATCCTACAGCTTGTTCAAGTCTGCTCACTGAAAGACTATACATTATAGATAGATAATGTAAAGAGACTTTATTAGTGTAATCACATAACCATACATTGGAAAATGTCCATATCTTACTGTTTCTTTTCATCCCCGTGTCTATCTCTGTTTGCTATTATAATGCTGTGTTGTGAATTCAAATACATATTGATAAGATTCCTTATGTTACCCCTGAAACGGAGGGCTAGGGCCTCCACAGGGTGCGTTTGATAGAGCTGGCGGACACTATGGGGTTGTAACTCCGATTAAAGAATCACACAGAGGCGTGCTGCAGTTACTGGTTGTATTTGGGAATTTAAATGTGGGTGTGATTCTTTAATCGGAGTTACAACCCCATAGTGTCCGCCAGCTCTATCAAACGCACCCTGTGGAGGCCCTAGCCCTCCGTTTCATGGTCCTTCGAGCCGGATAGAGCTTCTTCAAGACGCTATGGCAGACCAGGACACCACAGAGACCACCGCTCACCCGCAGAGAGAGCGCCACCTACCAAGCCACCTACGTGACTTCGAAGTGGGATATGAACCTCAACTCAGTACTCAGATCAGTCAGTACTCGGATCAGTCAGTACTTGGATCAGTCAGTACTCGGATCAGTCAGTACTCGGATCAGTCAGTACTCGGATCAGTCAGTACTCAGATCAGTCAATTCCTAGACCCACCATAAGGTCAGGTGTCGGCTCTCATCGTTCATACCCGGCGAGTGAGGCAAGGGACCCGTCTGAAGGTAGTAGGTTCTCACATCTGTCAATTCCTAGACCCACCATAAGGTCAGGTGTTGGCTCCCATCGTTCATCTGGGAGTGTACACCGACCACATGCTCTCTCACCAGCCCAGGAAGCTATCCTTCAGGAGCACATCCGCCACCTGGAGCTTGAGGAGCTACAGCGCCAGGTACAAGAAGACCGCAACGCCGACCTGGAGCGCCAATGCTTACAACGCCTACAGCAGGAAGCACAAGGTGCACAGGAAGCTATCGCTAAACGCCTGGACAGGCAGAGGCGGCTTAAGAAGAAGGAGAAGGAACTTCAAGTAGCCAAACTGGTCACCTCACTTCTTCAAGAGTCAGAGATGAGGGCTCTTGTGCGTGCAGCAGCATCTGAGCCGACCTATCCACCACCCGGACAACAGCACCACGTAGTGGCACCTGTGCCTCTAGCCCTTCCTACCGTACCACAGAGCGTGCATCCCCCGCCGGCTAATCCAGCCGCCATCACTCCAGTGATACACCATCCAGCACAGGCGACGCCTCGCTCTGCTGCCCCCCCTGTGTCATGGTACCCAGCTCCCAACATGCCTGGTTCAATTGAGCAACCTACAATCTCACATGAAGCTTCTGTAGCTACACACAGTACCCAGAGTCCTACCTATGGTGCGACCATCCCTAGTACTCAACCCAGTACTCAACCCAGTACTCAACTCAGTACCCAACCTAGTACTCAACCCAGTACTCAACTCAGTACTCAACCCAGTACTCAACCCAGTACTCAACTCAGTACCCAACCTAGTACTCAACTCAGTACCCAACCTAGTACTCAACCCAGTACTCAACTCAGTACTCAACCCAGTACTCAAACCAGTACTCAACTCAGTACCCAACCTAGTACTTAACTCAGTACCCAACCTAGTACTCAACCCAGTACTCAACTCAGTACTCAACCCAGTACTCAACCCAGTACTCAACTCAGTACCCAACCTAGTACTCAACTCAGTACCCAACCTAGTACTCAACTCAGTACCCAACCTAGTACTCAACTCAGTACCCAACCTAGTACTCAACCCAGTACTCAACTCAGTACTCAACCCAGTACTCAACCCAGTACTCAACTCAGTACCCAACCTAGTACTCAACTCAGTACCCAACCTAGTACTCAACTCAGTACCCAACCTAATACGCAACCTAGTACTCAACCTAGTACACAGCCTAGTACTCAACCTAGTACTCAACCTAGTACTAAACCTAGTACCCAACCTAGTACTCAACCTAGTACTCAACCTAGTACTCAGCCTAGTACTCAACCTAGCACCCAGCCTAGTACTCAACCTAGTACTCAATCTAGTAATCAACCTAGTACTCAACCTAGTACTCAGCCTAGTACTCAACCTAGTACTCAACCTAGTACTCAGCCTAGTACTCAACCTAGTACTCAGCCTAGTACTCAACCTAGTACTCAGCCTAGTACTCAACCTAGTACTCAGCCTAGTACTCAACCTAGCACCCAGCCTAGTACCTTCCTTTCTAAAACACTTGAACGTGCTGTATCCAACCAACTTACTACTTATCTCTTACAGAATGACCTCCTAGACCCTAATCAGTCAGGCTTCAGGACTGGTCACGCCACAGAGACAGCCCTCATTGCGGTCACAGAGGCACTTCACTTAGCAAAAGCGAAAGGCCTCTCCTCTGTCCTGATTCTCCTAGATCTATCTGCAGCCTTCGACACAGTCAACCACCAGATCCTCCTTGCGGCCCTCGCAGGAATGGGAGTGGCTGGCTCTGCGCTGACATGGCTGTCATCATACCTCAATGACCGCTCCTACCAAGTGTCATGGAGAGGGACCCTGTCGGCCACCCGCCCCCTGCGGACGGGTGTCCCCCAGGGCTCGGTTTTAGGACCCCTTCTCTTCTCCCTCTACACTAAATCACTGGGTAACATTATCACGTCTCATGGCTTCTCCTACCATTGTTATGCCGACGATACTCAACTCTTCCTCTCCTTCCCTCCCTCAGATATCCACGTCTCTGTGCGGATCTCGGCCTGTCTGTCCGACATCTCAGCCTGGATGACGTCCAACCACCTCAAACTGAACCTAAGCAAAACAGAATTGCTCCACCTGCCGGCCAAATCCTCCCCCCTAACCGACCTTTCAATCACAGTCGAGAATGCAGCTGTGACTGCGTCCCCGACCGCCAAGAACCTTGGTGTTGTCCTCGACGACCAGTTGAACTTCTCTGCTCACATCGCAGCGACGACCAGAACCTGCCGATTCCTCCTGAGCAACGTCAGAAGGATACGCCCCTTCCTGACAAAAGAAGCCACCCAACTCCTCGTCCAATCAACAGTCATCTCCCGCCTCGACTACTGCAATGCACTGCTCGCTGGCCTCCCGGCCACTGCCACTAAGCCTCTTCAACTCATTCAGAACGCAGCGGCCCGCCTGATCTCAAACCTACCGAAGTCGGCCCATGTCACCCCACTTCTTAGGGACCTGCACTGGCTCCCCATTGCTGCACGAATCCGCTTCAAGGCCCTCGACCTAGCATACCGTGCGGCAAAGGGAACCGCTCCCGCCTACCTCCGGTCAATGGTCTCTAACTACACACCCTCAAGACCCCTACGCTCTGCATCTTCTGGCCGCCTCAGACCTACTCCTATCCAAGCTCCGGGAGGGTCATCAAAGAGAAGTCGCCTATTCTCAGTCCTTGCCCCACAATGGTGGAATGAACTACCCACCCCAGTTAGGACAGCCGAATCACGTCCAATCTTTCGCCGTCGACTAAAGACGCACTTCTTCAACCATTATCTGAATTAAAAAAAAAAAAAAAAAAAAAAAAAAAAAAATCTAACCCTAACTAACCGTACTGTCATGCACTTGTCCTAATAAACTAACCTACACTGTAGCACTCAACACTTTGATGAACATTGTTGCTCAGCTGATAGAGTTGTGCCCTTCCTGATGGCTTGTCGTACAGAACTTGTAAGTCGCTTTGGATAAAAGCGTCAGCTAAATGACTAAATGTAAATGTAAATGTAGTACTCAACCTAGTACTCAGCCTAGTACTCAACCTAGCACCCAACCTAGTACTCGACCTAGCACTCAACCTAGTTCTCAACCCAGTACTCAACCTAGTACACAGCCTACTACTCAACCTAGTACTCAACCTAGCACTCAACCTAGTACCCAACCTAGTACTCAACCTAGTACTCAACCTAGTACTCTGCCTAGTACTCAACCTAGCACCCAGCCTAGTACTCAACCCAGTACTCGACTAACTCAACCTAGGACCTCTCCCAGTCCTCCGCTCCCTGCCGTTGAAGACCTCTCTTCATGGAAAGATCTCGTCCAAGCAACAGTCAGGTCCCTTCACGGTGCGGCTGATGCCCAGACCACTGATCAGCCTTATGAAGCAGCCGACTTCCTCAACGCTGAGAAGGTCCTCCTTAAACGAGCCCAGCTGGACTCATTCCCAGAGGAGATCAAGGCCCTCAAGTCTGACCGACCTCTTCCCCCAGACAGTCGTTTGGGCTCTCTATCTCCGGAGTATGACAAGGCTACATGTCTCCTCAGAGTAGGCGGTAGGCCGCACAGGGCAGAGAACTTGGAGATGGATGACATTCACCCAATCGTCTTGGATCCACATCACCCCCTGACAAAGCTAATCATCCAAGATTATGATCAAACTCTTCTCCACCCCCCGGGCCTGAGAGGGTATTCGCTGATCTTCAATCCCGATTCTGGGTTCTACGTGGAACAGAAGCAATCCGCAAGCATCAGCACACCTGCCGAGAACGTCATCTGCGGCGAGCAAAGCCCGACATGCCCAAAATGGCCGACCTTCCGCCCTGTCGCCTACGTCTCTACAAGCCCCCATTCTATTCTACAGGAGTAGACTGTTTTGGGCCATTTCACACCAAGATAGGGCGCCGGAGAGGCAGAAGTGGAGGAAGGATGGCAAGAAACTCGGCCAGGTGGCCCTCATCGTTGACCCACAGCTTCCTCGGGCACTCTGGCCTGTTGGGAAGGTCACTCAGACGTACTGTACCCTGGAACTGATGGGCGCATCCGCACCGCAGCTGTCCAGGTGAAGGACAGAACATACCTGCGCCCTGTGTCCCGGTCGGTGCAGCTCCCGAGTTTCCCGGATACAGAGGGCCCCTGAGACTTTCCTGTTTAGTTCAAAAGGTCTAAGTAGACTTTTGGGTGCGGCTGTGTAGGAAAGCCCTGTTAATAAGACTACTTTGTTCTGTAATAGCCCTTTAATATGTTGTTGTTGACGGGAAAGGGTAATTGATTTATGCCAGTGTAATCATTCAGCGTGATGTGCTCCAGCTAGTGTCGCACTCTAGTCTTCTGATAACGTTACTGGCCCTTTAAGAGTTTCTCCTTCGAACGTGTGCGCAAGCTGTTCTCTGTGCTGCTGTCTGATGGTGCGGCTGCGGCAGTAGTAAGATCTGTCCCTTCGAGGAACGTGTGCGTAAATGACACGTGAGTACAGTACTTATGTTTAGTCCTGCCTAATTCATTCCTTCAGCTTACTCTACCCTTACAGTATGTTCACATTGATCTATTTCTGTTGACGTTGTTTCTCTCTGTTCTCGAGAGCCTGCGCCGTTAGCTTAGCCACATGTTAGCTAGCCTAGGCTATATAATACTACATACTTTCGGAAAACCAATCTGGCTTCCGCTCAGGGCATGGATGTGAGACTGCTACGATGAAAGTCCTCAATGATGTCCTCAATGCCCTTGACTCCAAACTCTACTGTGCTGCTGCCTTTATAGATCTGGCCAAGGCCTTTGACACTGTGGATCATGAACAGCTTTTGGAGCGGCTGAGAGACATTGGTGTCACTAATCACAGTGTAGCATGGTTCGAGAACTACCTCTCTGATCGCACTCAGTCAATAAAAACCGACAACCTATTAACCCAGTCCCTATCCATCTCTAAGGGGGTCCCCCAAGGCTCCTTACTAGCTCCAATCCTCTTCTCCATATATATAAACAACATAGGCCAGTTCGCTGGAAACTCCCTAATTCACCTATATGCTGATGACACAGTCCTGTACACCTCTGGTCCCTCCCCGGATGCTGTCCTGAAAACTCTCCAGGAGAGCTTTCTAAAAATCCAAGCTGGTTTCTCCACCCTTTGCCTGGTCCTAAACACCAGCAAGACCAAAGTTATGTGCTTCGGCCACAAGGGTACCTCCCAGACTGGCACCATTGTAGCCGCCGATGGCAAAAAGCTTGAACTGGTCACCTCTTATAAATACCTGGGAGTGTGGATCGACACCAAACTCTCCTTCTCTGAACACCTAACTAAACTGCAGGCCAAAGTCAAAGCAAGGCTTAGCTTTCTGTATAGGAACCGTTCCTCCTTCACTAGATCTGCTAAACTCACCCTGGTCCAGATGACTGTCCTGCCGCTATTTGATTTTAGCGATGTAATCTACCGCTTGGCCCGTAAAGGTGATCTAGAGCGCTTAGATATCCTATATCACTCCGCCATTCGCTTCGCTACCAATGCCCCCTACAGGACCCACCACTGCGAGCTATACTCCCTAGTAAACTGGCCCTCCCTGGAGATTAAACGCAACATCCACTGGCTGGCCTTTGTATATAAAACACTTCTAGGCCGTAATCCCCCTTACCTTACTCGCCTAGTCCACCCTCGTCCACTCCCAAATTACCACACCCGGTCAGCCACACATATCCTGGTAAACGCCCCCCATGCCAACTCCTCACAAGGCCGTTCCTCCTTTCAGTACGCAGCAGCTGATAGCTGGAACACACTACAAAAAACCTTAAATATGGAAACGTTTATTTCAATTCGATTGTTTAAGGAAACTTTAACAAACTCCCTAGAGCACTCATGTAGATGTTTCTCCATGTGCTAACACCATGCTGCCACTATTGTTCTGTTGTCCGCCAGTTGTTGTTCAGTTCAGTTGTTGCTCTGTATGTATGTCCTGCCTTTTTAATAATGTTCCTTTGTGTTTTATTTTTATTTATTTGATTTTATCCCCATCCCCTTTCCCCTAGGGGGCTTTTTACCCCCAAATAGGCCGTTATTGAAAATAAGAACTTGTATTCCTTTGTAGACAACCACACACACACGCCACCGTAAATGCCCAAAACCCCCACCACCTCCTAATAGACAGTCTCCTCCCCACCGCATGTATATATTCCCTCCCCGCCGTATGTATATTTCTCTCCCACCCACCCACCCCCTCCTAATGTACAGTCCCCTCCCCATCATATGTATATACTCTGTCAGGATCTAGGGGTAACAGTACTGTATATTTGAATACCGTTTATGTCACAAATATATCAGTACTAAATACCTATATGTCCCTATGTCATAAATGTCTATATGAATTGAAAATGGGGGACCCTGATGGAAACAAGACAAACGTCTTTCTCAGGTCTGCATCCCCTTAACAATTGTATGTATTGAGCCGTACTGTATTGTACCCATTCTGCAATCTGTTAAATAAAGTTTTCATTAATTCACATGCAAATTCCCAAATACAACCACATTAACTGCAGCACGCCTCTGTGTGATTCTTTAATCGGAGTCACAACCCCATAGTGTCCGCCAGCTCTATCAAACGCACCCTGTGGAGGCCCTAGCCCTCCGTTTCATGTGGTCATCCGGCTCGAAGGACCATGAAACGGAGGGCTAGGGCCTCCACAGGGTGCGTTTGATAGAGCTGGCGGACACTATGGGGTTGTGACTCCGATTAAAGAATCACACAGAGGCGTGCTGCAGTTAATGTGGTTGTATTTGGGAATTTGCATGTGTGTGTGGTTGTCTACAAAGGAATACAATACAGTATCATTAGTAAACACAGTAGTGACGTACATAAACATAATGTCATAAACATGTGGTCTATAGCTACAATAATATTCATTAGTAATATAGTGCAACTAGTAACTAAGACATTCGCTTAACCAGAGTTATTATATATAACCTACATAGCCTATGCAGGGAATTACTCGTGCAGTACATGTAAACAATATAAGTAGGCAGACTGTAAACCAGGTGTAAAGATACATTCAGTTCACTAGCAGTAATGAGTGAGTTATAGTTATATAGCCTAGGCTAGCTAACATGCGGCTAAGCTAACGGCGCAGCCTCTCGAGAACAGAGAGAAACAACGTCAACAGAAATAGATCAATGTGAACATACTGTAAGGGTAGAGTAAGCTGAAGGAATGAATTAGGCAGGACTAAACATAAGTACTGTACTCACGTGTCATTTACGCACACGTTCCTCGAAGGGACAGATCTTACTACTGCCGCAGCCGCACCATCAGACAGCAGCACAGAGAACAGCTTGCGCACACGTTCGAAGGAGAAACTCTTAAAGGGCCAGTAACGTTATCAGAAGACTAGAGTGCGACACTAGCTGGAGCACATCACGCTGAACGATTACACTGGCATAAATCAATTACCCTTTCCTGTCAACAACAACATATTAAAGGGCTATTACAGAACAAAGTAGTCTTATTAACAGGGCTTTCCTACAACCCCTTCTATTGTAATGGGTTCAAATAGATACTGCAATTATTTCCTCTTCTGTGCTAAGTGTCCCCTCTCTTCTATTTGAAACCTCCGCATTCTATCTCAGTGAATGAAAGATATAGAACTCAGAAGTAATGTAATGAGTAGTGTAACAAATTACCATCCCTAGTGAGCAATGTGTAAAGTAATATTTGTTATTTTTGAGAAGTAATGAGTAATATGTAATAATACCACATATTTTTTTGTTTGTAACTACCCCAACACTGCTTATTACACCCTTCCCCCGGTTGTAAATGGCAAATGGTGCATTTATATATAGCGCTTTTATCCAAAGCTATTTACAATTTTGTTCCTCACATTCACCCCTTCACTCACACACCAATGTTAGGGGTTAAGTGTCTTGCTCAAGGACACTTCGACACTCTGCTCAGGAGGAGCGGGAATCGAACCGCGAACCATCCGACCACCAAACGACCGCTCTGCCTCCTGAGCCACTGTTGCCTCGTGTCCCAGTCTTTGTTTAGGTGGTCTCGACTACAACACTGCTGGGCGTCAACCTGTGGGCAGCGTGTGCATGTTACATGCATGTATCCCCTCCCTACTTCCCATTTCCCCATGTGGAATGGAACTCATTGGATAAACGTGCTGCTAGCTAGTGGGCAGTCCCTGCTTCTCTGCTCACATTTTCAAGAAGAAAATGGCGGCTTGTTCACTCGTCAACTTTCTCTTTTTCTCCCTAAAGTTGAACCTAAAATATGTTTCTGACAGCATTTTAGTGGTAAGTCTGATGATATTGCTGGATCTTGAGTCATATTTGATCTGCAACGCCTAGTTTGACAGTTTGATCTGAACTTAGTTTGATGGTACAGCTTATTATTATTGTATGATGAATTGAAAATGGGGGACCCTGATGTAAACACGACGAAAGTCTTTCTCTGGTCTGCATCCCCTTAACAATTGTATGTATTGAGCTGTACTGTACTGTACCCATTCTGCAATCTGTTAATAAACGTTTCAATCAATCAATCAATCAAACCCTAAGCACCACATTGTTTTTGTCTGACATACCGGTGCTCTAGTGACATCTAGTGGCTGCATCCTACTATTCATGCCTTTAAAGTTGTTCATTGGCATAATCGTTCACCTTGCAGAACGAAACCTTGCTTTCCGTGGCCACAAATCTGCCTGATATTAACCAACTTCTATCACTCATGTCACTAGGTTAACCATTTATTATAATACAGAATAAATGGCAATGGCAAGACAGTTCGTTTTTGGTGGTCTGGTTCTACTCTTTAGAGGTTCTCCCTACTACAAGAGCGGTTAAAGCATCTTACCAGCAGCAACAGCATACTGGAACTGAACAGCAGGGAGCACTGCGAGCGAATCCCCCAGAGGGGATACAACTTACAGAGGGCAACACTAGAGTAGTTGCATATGTGTGTGTGTGTGTGTGTGTGTGTGTGTGTGTGTGTGTGTGTGTGTGTGTGTGTGAGTGCGTGCGTGTGTGTGTGCGTGTGCGCAGTGTGTGTGTGTGTGTGTGAATGGGGAGGTCTTCAAATAGTCCACCAAATCAGTGTAGGTGGGACAATGGAGCGTCAGCTAAACCGTCACAGCTCCATGCATGACTTGTCCTTCCAGAAATGTTATGGTCATGAGCTGCCAAAACATGATATTCACCTCCTATTACCTTTCTGGGTAGAATTGAATGCCTCATATCTCCAGAAACCCCATAACTTGCTGTTTCATTTGGTATAATGCATGGGTGAGACTTTGGCTATTTTTTCTCACACTGCACTATACAAGAGCCACCTGTTGAACGGAGACAAAGAGTCTGTGTTCTAAAACGGAGAACTGTTGGATTCTCTGTCACTATTTTCTGAAAAGCCATATCATTGGCTTAGAATTGACCAGTGACGATACTGTAAGTTGCTTGTTTCTCTCTGTTCTGGGCAGAATGTCTTGGCGTCTCCACGCTACTGTACTGTATATTTTGCCCATTGCAGTGTGCAGTATTCTTTTTGCATTGCAACGTACAGTATTCTTATTCCTGTTTTTAGCTTGTTCACTTATTTTTATTTAATTTTTTTTATCCTCTTTTTCTCCGCCTGATTTTCTATGTTTTTTCCTCCCATCCCAATTTAGTCGTTATGCCAATTTCTCCCCTCCCCTACCTGGTCGTTGTGTGCATGTTCCCCCTACTGGTCAGTACAAGGGAACCCTGAAGTCTACCACATGCTTCCTCCGACACATGCGGAGACAGCCAGCGGCTCTCTTTTCACCTGGCAGCGAGGACTCTCATTGGTGAAGCGTAACGCTGCCTTCACCACTTCCTGCCTTTCACTGAGCAGGCGCCCAGACCTGACCTGTAGGCGTCGCTGTCCACAATGCCAGATTACCACCCACGACTTCCCTCCTGCTAACTCAGCCAAACGAGTTAGTATGACGATCGGCACAAGCCGCAGGGAAATGCTGACTCCGGGAGTCGAGACCGCAGCCTCTTGCATTGGTGACGAGTGCAATCTCCGCTACGCCACCCGACCACCAGCTTGTTCACTTTTGAATAAACCTCTGAAAGATGAATTCTACCTTTCATTATTGAAGATTCAGATAAACGCAACACATGTCACAACGACGGCATTACGATTTTTGCTTCCACCCCACAGTTTGAGAATCAATGGTTCGGCCGGTGTGTGCATGCACTTACAAAGTTGTTTTGGTCTCTCTGCTGTATACCAGTGTATTTAATTTTTTTCATTGAAGTTCAGATTTTTTTTTCAATTCACATCTGTAACAGTTTTAAAACTTTTTTTCCACCTTTTCCACACATACAAGACAGACATCGAAACAACAACAATAATATTATACAAAATAAAGTCAAATAAAATACAGTTTGCACATACATAACACGCATAAAAATAATAGTACATTAAATAAAATAGACTACAGAGAGATGGAGAGGAGAAAAGGAAGGAGAGGTAGAAGAAGAGGGGGAGAGGGGAAAAGGAAGCAGAGAAGGAGAGGTAGGAGAAGAGAGGGAGAGAGAGGGGGGGCTCGATCATTCGATGAGGTGGGTTTAAATGGAGTCAAAGTAAGTCAGGAGTGGGTCCCATTTTTTTATGTACTTAGATTACCTCTGGTGGAGTACCTGATTCTTTCCAATTTTAATGAAGGACATCACTTCTCTTAGCCATTGGGTGCTAGAGGGTGGTTTAGTTGACTTCCATTGGAGGAGAAGATGGCGTCTCAGGTAAAAGCCAGAACCCCCAATTGTCTGGAAGTGAACCGTGTATAGTCTGGAACACCAAAGATGGCGGTATGTGGGTAAATATTCACAGAAAGTGTGAGTATTTTGGACATCGTGTCAAAGTAATTTTTCCAGAGGTTAGTCAGGAGAGGACATGTGAAAAACATATGGGTTAAGTTACAGGGTGAGGTTGAGCGAACAGTGTCTGAGGCAGCGTCCCACCAGTTTTCATCGAACGTCAGCCCGAGTTCGGTCTCCCAGGCCTCTTTGATTCTATTCTTGGGGGTGTCTTCCATAGACATAAGGCCATCATATATCCTAGATATATATATTTTTTTTTTGAGTGGGTGTCTGCGTCTGGGGCAGTTGGGGGTCTGACTTGGAAGTAATGGAAGAGATGGGAGGCGTATTTAGACCACTATCACTGGGGCACGGGCCCCAGTGTTGATCAGCTGTGCCCCAGTGATTCAGTTGATCAGGACTGCTGTTAATACTTTGCTTTGAAATATTATAGTGAAATATTTTGCACTGTTGTCGCATTTATCTTGTTGAAATCCTCCAACAGGCTATTTTTTTTTAAGTTGACTGGTTTGCACACCCCTATGTTTATGTTTATGTTTATTAAAGGATCCCCATTAGAGACTCATAAAAGAGCCTCTAGTCTTCCTGGGGTCCTAGACAAAAAAATAATACAAATGTACAACAAAGAATACAAATAAAAATTAAAACAAAACAAAACACAAAATATAAAATTAATACAAATATACAAATTCACATTATAAAATCTAACATTCCAGTCAAACAAAAAAAAGATAAAATACACAGATTACAGTTACATACTTGACAAAACACAAATAAAAAAATAAAAAATTAATACAAATATACAAATTCACATTATAAAATCTAACATTCCCGTCAAACAAAAAAAGAATATATATATATAATACACAGATAACAGTTACATACTTGACATGTTTGCAAGATATCTCTTAATATTTGTTTTGAAAGTAATTTTATTATGTATTGTGGATGAGATGTTTTTCGGCAGAGCATTCCAGAGTGCTATTGACCTATATATGCCAGTGAGTTTGAGAAAATTTGATTTTGGTGCTGATTTTGTTCTGATGTTACCATAAGCGGCCCCTCTAGTGTTGTAACCATGCTCAGAAGTCATTTCTAACTGCTGAGCCAAGCTAGATGGCTTACCAGTGCTAATAATGTTCCGCAGCAGCATTAGAAGACTCATCGATACTTTATCTTCAACCATCAGCCATGCCAGATGTTCATGCATAAAACCAATACTTGTCCTGTATGAACAGCCTAGTGCCAGGCGAGCCGCTTTATTCTGAGTAACCTGCAACTTTTTTTAAATTCGATTTTGTATAAAGTTCGATAAAGTTAAAAATAAAATAGTTACAAAATCTGCCCATTTTCGCCCCCAAAAACCGGGCAAAATCGGCATTTTTTTCTGCATGCGCTTCACATACCTTGGTGCCCCCCTGTACCCAGTATAGTGCTTGGTCTACATACGCCCCTGGATTGAACCTATTCGATTGATCAGTAAAGCTACAGAAGATAACATTTTTATATAGATTTTTTAAGGATTTCAGACCTTTGTCATGCCAGATTGAAAAACCTGAGTCCAAGGTGGACGGTTTGAATAGGTGGTTCCTCAGTAACGGACTTGAGGTAGACAGAGGGTTATTGTAACTGAGGGGTACAATTCCCTGACTGTATTACTAGATATGATACTTACTACCACTACCTTTGTACTTAATATTCGGCCACCCAGTACACGGCATAAATATATTATCATAAACACTCTCACGTAGATGAAACGGATCCAACACAAATGTACGAAGTCGAAGTATGCGTTTATTACTACACAGCAATGGTGTGTAGAGCAAGCACTTAATCACTTAATTACATTTATGAATTGAAATAGTATGCACTTTTATGGCAAAGAGTATTCGTCGGTATATCAATAGAGAATGTCCAGGGCGCAGGTGGTAAATATACGACCTGGAATAGTTAAGGAATAACAGCAATGATACTTTAATGATTATATACTAGATACACTAAGGGGGGGTTAATCCGGTCGCTTGTAAGCCGACAGGAGTAGGAGGGGGGGGGGGGGTAGAATCCGGCTGCCTCGTCCGGCCAAGGGTATCCCAGGTGAACCCACTGTAGTGCCGTTCAATGCGCCGGCGATCCTTGGACCACAGATGAAAGCAGGTGGACTCTTTGTGGGCCGGCTCTCTCCGGTCCACGGGGGAGAGACGTGAAGCGACCTCGTCTTGCAGACCGTCTCCTCACCTTGCGTCCTCTCCAGGGGGGGGGGGTTCCAACACACGGCAGTGTCGGGGGTCTTTATCCATGGAATAATCAAAGTATACAAAGCATAATCCGTGCCTGGGAAGGCGGGCTGTCGTCGGTAGAATAATCCGGTATACAGGTCCACTCGCTCGTCGGCTCTGGGGCTCCTCGGGTGCAGCTTCACATGGGGTCAACCACCCTGGGTAAGCAGCCAGTTCTCTGCCCGAAACGATGGGGTACTGACTACGGTAGTATTCTCACCGCACGAAGCACTATATATTAACAGACTATTATTAGCTTAATAGACTACGTCCAACTCGACGATATAGTGCCAAATATGACTATTCAAATATTAATATACACGATGTCTCAATACCGATGGTAGGCGAACTTGGCCTTACTCCCACACGTGGCGTCGCGGGGAGGCTTTACGTCTGTGACTCTATTGGAGGGTAAGAAACTGGACTGAAAAGAAAGTCCTACTTTAGTAGCGCAGTATATATACGCACTATGAACAAATAGTCCCATTAGTGGTGCGGTAGCCAGATTCCTACGCGGAACTAGGACTTGTTCGTACATGTGGAGCGGTACGTTTGAACTGGGTCTGAGGGGTATGGCAGCCTGGCACCAAGGTCTCGACCAATAGTAGAATGGAGACTATTATGGGATGTTCAGTAGGCTAGAATGGATATTCAATGCATATTGTACAAGGAATATACAAGGGATATCAGGGAATATTAGAGAATATACAAATACAATTAAATATATATAAATAAATATATATATTCGGTTTAATCTGGCCCTTCACAACAGCCACCCCCTGAATAGGTCCCAGACCTAATCAGTTAAACAGAGACAGATTAATCGCGTTGTCTATTTACACATAAGGGTTTGCTGTAGGGGTCAGTCAACTTCACAAAGTCATAGGGTTGTAGGGTCATGGTCATCATCGATTGTGTCTGGGAGTCGAGGCAGTTCTATGAGCCTCGCCACGGGACGGGTGTAAGTGCGACCCTGGACGAGCACTTCAGCTGCTCGGACCTTGCCGTCGGCACCGGTGATCACTTTGCTTACGCGGCCGGCCGGCCACATAGCTCTGGGCAGTGATTGATCAATAATCATGACGACTGTTCCTTCTGTCAAATTGTCTCTCTCCTTTACCCACTTCTGGCGGGTCTGTAGAGACGGTAGGTAGTGCAGTAGGAAACTGTTCCAAAACTTGTCGGCTAATACTTGGCTGTACCTCCACATTCGTCGGCCGTTCGCTTCTTCAGGCCGGTACATTGTCTGGGGTAATGCAGGATCTAGCCGCCCCATCAGGAGTGTGTTGGGGGTAACTGGGTCGATATCCGCCACATCACTGGAGACATATCCGAGGGGCTTCGAGTTAAGTACTCCCTCAATCTCCGTGAGGACTGTCATTAGGACTTCTTCCGCCACAGTCTGGGCCCCAAGTACTGCCTACAGGGCTGTCTTTATGGAGCGCACTTCTCGTTCCCAAGTGCCACCGAAGTGGGGTGCGTTTGGGGGGTTGAATTGGAAGTCAACCTGTGCTGGAGCGAGGTGGGTCTTAAGTTCTGGGCCCATAGCTTGGAAGCTCTCTCTCAGCTCTCTTTCGCCGCCTTTGAAGTTTGTCCCATGATCGGACAATAGGGTAGACGGTCTTCCTTTCCGTGATGTGAATCTTCGGAAGGCCATAAGGAATGAGTCTGTGCTCATGGTCGGGAGAAGCTCGATGTGTATCGCTCTGGTGGTCATGCATTTGAATACAATACCCCACCGCTTCTCGGTTCCTCTTCCTTTCTTTATGTGCAGCGGGCCAAAGCAGTCCATACCCGTTGAGTGGAATGGCTTGTCACCGATTCGGAGGCGACATGGAGGAAGGTCAGCCATCCTTGGTATGCTGGGCTGCGCGCGCCACTTGCGGCAGTCTAGACATGTTCGCTGGAAGCGTCGTACCGCCTCTCTTCCTTGTAGGATCCAGTAACGACGTCTGATTTCCGCGAAGACTCTTTCTGCTCCTGCGTGATGTACATCCTCATCGTATTTCTTTATAATCAGCTCTGTGACCTTGTGTCGGCTGTTCAATACGATCGGGTATTTAATGTCATCCGGTAGATTGGGGGCTCTGCGTAGGCGACCACCCACTCTGATGAGGGTATGAGCGTCGCTCTCGGGGGCCAGGTGAATTAATCTGCTGTCGGATGGGACGGGCTTTCCTCCCTGTAGACAGGCCAATTCATCGGGGAACGAGTCTCTCTGGGCTCGCTGCAGTAGAAGCAATTCTGCTTCCTCGTAGTTAGCTGCTGACATATCAGCGGGGGACTTGCACTCCGGGTGGTACCGCAGGAATGTTCTTTGTTGTGCACTCTCTATGGACGTGCAATCGTCTATGTTAGGGTCGGTGGAGGCTACGGTGCTCAATCCACAGAACACAGACTTCTTATTTTCCACCTCCTCTGGACTTGCTTCCCTCGGGATAGGCATGGGCCACTGTCCTTCCGGGAGTCTTAGGAATGCGGGGCCGTCACTGTAGACATTGCGATGGGTGAGGTCATCCAGGGGCATCCCCCGGGTGATGACGTCAGCTGGGTTCTGTTTTGTATCAACGTAGCGCCACTCTGTTTCTCCGGTTAACTCTTCGGTTAAGTCTTGAATCTCGGTGACTCTGACTCCCACGAAGACTTTGTACTTGCATGAGTCCGATTTGATCCAGGCGAGTACCGTCGTGGAATCTGACCACAGGATTGTTCTAGACACCGGTATGGTGAGCTCACGTTGGATGAGCGTGGCTAGGTGCGCCCCGGCTAGGGCTGCGCAGAGCTCTAGACGTGGGATAGATTGTTGCTTGCGTGGGGCTATTCTCGAGCGGGCGAGGACAAATGCTGTGTAGATCTCTCCCCCCTGGTCTTGGGCCCGCAAGTAGGCTACTGATCCGTATGCGACCTCTGAGGCGTCACTGAAGACGTGCAAGTCCATTTTACATGTCTCTGGCCTCACCGTGGGTGGGAAGTAGCTTCGGCGCATATTAACGCCTGGGAGTGAGTGGAGCTCCATCTCCCACTCTCTCCAGGTGGATGCAAGTTGTGCGGGAATGGGGTCGTCCCAGCCCTGGTCCTTGTCCCACAATGCTCGTACAATCATTTTTGCCCTGGTGGTGTACGGTAGAATACATCCTAGCGGGTCATATTGTCGGGCGAGTGTTGTGTACACACTCCGTCTGGTGGTCGGCGCCGCCGCCGGCCTTCCCTGCTCCGTAGTCAGGGGCTTGTGTCTGTAGTGAAGCGAATCTGTTTTGAATCGCCACACCAATCCCAGGGTCATCTCCTGGGCTTCTCCCGGGATTGTAGCCATCCAGGTCTCGCTGCTGGCTGCCTTGTCCTCGGAGGAGAGGCTGCGCAGTACTTGCGGATCGCTGCTGGCCCACTGCCTGAGATCAAAGCCGCCTTTGATCAATGAGGCGCGGAGTTTAATCAGGAGAGCCTCGGCTTCTTCTTGGGTTGAAAGGCTTTGTAGACAGTTGTCTACGTAGAAGCTGTTCTTTACGCTGTGTCGGACCTCTTCATCCGCTGCTGGGTCCTCTGCTACATGTTTCTGTAGTGCAAATGTAGCACAGCAGGGGCTGCACGTCGTTCCGAAGGGGAGGACTTCCCATTGGTAGATGGCTGGGTGCTCATCTCCTGGCTTCTCTCTCCATAGGAACCGTAACAGGGGCTTGTCCGCCTCTACTAATCTCACCTGCAGGAACATTCCTTTAATGTCCCCGCTGATGGCCACCTTTTCCTGGCGGAAGCGGAGTAGAACGCCGAGTAGGGAGGGGCCGAGTGTGGGACCGGGCAGTAACTCTTTATTCAGATTTTGGGATCCGATCTGGTAGCTGCAGTTAAATACTATGCGGTCTTTACCGTTGTGATGGACCTTGTGGTGGGGCACGTACCACGATTCAGTGGTCTAGTCAGCCTCTTTAATGTCCATCTTTGTGACGTGTCCCGCTGTGATGAGCTTCTCAATCTCAGCGCGGTATACACTCTCTTGGGCGGGGTTCTTGGCTAAGCGCCGCTCCGTGTTCAGCAGGTACCGTTCTGTGGCGTCTGTCTTGGCGTGGAAAGTAGGCATTCCTTCTCGCCGCAGGAGTGGCGTGGCGTATCTCAACACGCCGTTGACCGGGACTCTCTTGGTCCCTGTCTCGAGGAGGTGAATGGCGTAAATGTCATCTTTAGAGCGAATGTCTTTCTTTCCGTTCTTAAAGGGCATTTGTTCCAAGGTCCATAGCCGCTCTACGTGTTGCAGGAGTGCGGTTTCTCCCTCCGTGACTCGGGAGTGGAGACATCTAGTGGCTGTACTTCGGTTGAGAGATTTGGCGAGCGGGCCTTGGAGAGTCCATCCCAAACGGGTCTCGACTGCTGCAGGACAGCCTCGGGGTCCGGTATGAACCCGGTCTATCGGGACAATGAGGTCTGCATGGTCGGAGCCTATCAACAGGGTCGGCATAGCATTGTCTATGAGCGGGATCGGTAACTTGCGCAGATGTGCATATTTCTCCATCAGCTTGGCGACGGGGTATGTGTACCGCGACAGTCCTATTTCTTGGCTGGTGAAAGCGTCTGCAATCTGGTACCGTCGCTCAGGCTGGCCGCTTGCTGCGATAGAGAATGAGACATTCTCGCCCTTTATCGTCTTCAAATCTCGTCTTATTGTCCGAATTGTCATTTGGGTTTCGCTTCCCCGCAGCCCTAGCTGGGCCGCAGCGGAGGCGAGCAGCAGGGTCTTCTCTGACCCGTCATCGAGGACGGCGTAAGTGTCCAGGACTTTATTCTGGTAGCTTAGTGTCACACGCACTACTTTTAGGAGTACTCGGGCTCCACTGCTGCTGGCGGGATCGATGTACATGACGCTCGCTTTGCGGCTGGATGGTGCGGGTGAAGGGCGCCGTCTGTTACTGTCGTGAAGTATGTCCAGATGGGCTCCATCGCACTTGGTGCACCTTTTCTTTAAGCGGCATTCGGCTGCCATGTGTGAGCGCGCACAGCGAAAACAGCGCTTGTTGGACTTTATCCATTGACCTGCTTCCTCCGCGTTCAGCTTGGGGAAGGAGTCACATTGCGCTAGCCAGTGTTCTTTCTCACAGTAGGGGCACACTATCTTCCACTTCTCCGTTCTGGAGGGGGTACTGTGGCTCCTGCTGCTCGGTACTGACTCCGATTGGTGCATCACAGTCACCGATCTTCTTCCATCATTTAGTCGTCTGGTTCCTTCTCTGGAGCCAGGGGTGCTCCGTCCGAATGTATCTAGCCGTAGGCTGCTGACTTCTCTCGCCAGGAAGTCTGCTAGATCGAGGAGGTTCGGTTCGGGGCCATTCGGGTCTCTGTGGTCCCTCTGCCGCCTAAAGCGCTCCTGACGAGCGGGCGGCAGCTTCTCCAGAATCCTTTCCACATTTGAGTTGGCGTAAAGTTCATGCCTCCCCTTCTCTCTTTGCGCTCCCAACATCCCTACCAGGGACTGCACTCTGATGGACAGGTCGTCCAGTGCTCGATTGTCTATTGCTGGGGGTAAGCGGTCGATGTGTCGGATCTCCTGGATCACGTAATCCCATATGCGCCCATACCTCTGGTCCAGTGCTACCAGCGCTGCTGTGTATGGGGTGGTGGAAGTCGCGTAGGCGAGCGCTATATTATGTGCGCGGGGCACCTTTAAGTGCTTCAGTAGGATGGCGTATTTGTGGCATTCATCCAATACATCCACCAACATGGTCTCCAGACACATGCGGAGTTCTGTATACTGGGCCCGGTTCTCTTGGGTGAAGTCGGGCACCATAGGCGTGCCAATGTATGACGCTGACTGTGGATACATCGGCGAGCGTTGGGGGAGAGGCCTCCTAGGCGAGTCTCCTCCCGCTCCTTGGTATGGGCTGGTACCGGCAGTGTACCATGGCCCGCTTGTCCAGGTGCTGTTCCTCGGTGCGGGTCGTGCGTTGTGCTCACCCGTGTATAGAGTCGGGGGTCTGTAGCGCAGCTCCGCGGGAGTATAGCCTGGGCTGTACCGGACCTCCTGGTCCGGTAGAGTACTGTGCTGTCGTCGGGCGTGGTTCTCCTCCTCTTCCTCTTCGTCTTCAGTTAGGTCATCCAGTGCTTGTAGTCTCTGGTTTAGCCTCTCCACAGGATATGCTGCTCCTTCCCGGTTGCTAGGTCTCGCTTGGACCGGTGGGGGGAGGTGGTCTGTGGGGGGTATAGACCTCGTCTGTTGGTCAAGTTCAGGGTTGTTTACTCGGCTAGGGGATGCCGCCCTGGAGGTGTGTCTAGACGAGTTCCTGGAGCCTCTGGCGGAGGGAGAGGGTGTTGTCCGTCTGATCAGCTGTTCTATTAGTTGCGACTGCTGTCTGTCGCGCGCTGCGTCCCGTTGAGCACCGGCTCGTTCTCGGGCCACATTCTCTTCCATCTGAATGCGTCTTATTTCTAGACGTATCTGCTCGTGTTCGCTTCGCTGCTGGATCTGCAGTCGGTCGCGTTCAGCAGCGGCGTTCAGGCTGATGAGGAAGGCCTGCTGTAGGGTCCTCTCTGCCTCGCTGGGAGAAGGCGGTTGTATAGGGGAGCCTTCCCTCGGGGTACTCCTTGCGGAGCCTTGGAGCTCTATCTCCACGGTGCTCTCCCCGTCTTCTTCCGTGCCGAGTTCTCTCTCGGTAGCGTTGTATTCCTCCCGGGACTCATCGGGGACTACTTCTTCAGTACTGGCGGGGTGTGAAGTCATGTCTGGTTCCCACTGGTCCCCACCGTGAACTTGGTCAGTTACATTAGAGCCCGTAGGGGCCTCTATGGTCGGGGTAGTCTGGGCGTTGGGGTTAGACATACTTTTACTTTCTAGTTTTACCGCGTTTACCGTTAGTAGAAGACTAGGTTGTTGACTGACAGCGTAAGCCTCTAAGTACTGAGGGAGCCGTCGTTCGCGCTGCGGGCGTTGGTTAGGAGGATCGTTTCGTGGAGTGTTCATCATAGGCCATTTCAATATTAATAACACTATATTAATATTACACTAATTACCCTCCGGCTCGAAGGACCAATTGTAACTGAGGGGTACAATTCCCTGACTGTATTACTAGATATGATACTTACTACCACTACCTTTGTACTTAATATTCGGCCACCCAGTACACGGCATAAATATATTATCATAAACACTCTCACGTAGATGAAACGGATCCAACACAAATGTACGAAGTCGAAGTATGCGTTTATTACTACACAGCAATGGTGTGTAGAGCAAGCACTTAATCACTTAATTACATTTATGAATTGAAATAGTATGCACTTTTATGGCAAAGAGTATTCGTCGGTATATCAATAGAGAATGTACAATCTCTGAGGGCGCAGGTGGTAAATATACGACCTGGAATAGTTAAGGAATAACAGCAATGATACTTTAATGATTATATACTAGATACACTAAGGGGGGGTTAATCCGGTCGCTTGTAAGCCGACAGGAGTAGGAGGGGGGGGGGGGGTAGAATCCGGCTGCCTCGTCCGGCCAAGGGTATCCCAGGTGAACCCACTGTAGTGCCGTTCAATGCGCCGGCGATCCTTGGACCACAGATGAAAGCAGGTGGACTCTTTGTGGGCCGGCTCTCTCCGGTCCACGGGGGAGAGACGTGAAGCGACCTCGTCTTGCAGAGCGTCTCCTCACCTTGCGTCCTCTCCAGGGGGGGGGGGTTCCAACACACGGCAGTGTCGGGGGTCTTTATCCATGGAATAATCAAAGTATACAAAGCATAATCCGTGCCTGGGAAGGCGGGCTGTCGTCGGTAGAATAATCCGGTATACAGGTCCACTCGCTCGTCGGCTCTGGGGCTCCTCGGGTGCAGCTTCACATGGGGTCAACCACCCTGGGTAAGCAGCCAGTTCTCTGCCCGAAACGATGGGGTACTGACTACGGTAGTATTCTCACCGCACGAAGCACTATATATTAACAGACTATTATTAGCTTAATAGACTACGTCCAACTCGACGATATAGTGCCAAATATGACTATTCAAATATTAATATACACGATGTCTCAATACCGATGGTAGGCGAACTTGGCCTTACTCCCACACGTGGCGTCGCGGGGAGGCTTTACGTCTGTGACTCTATTGGAGGGTAAGAAACTGGACTGAAAAGAAAGTCCTACTTTAGTAGCGCAGTATATATACGCACTATGAACAAATAGTCCCATTAGTGGTGCGGTAGCCAGATTCCTACGCGGAACTAGGACTTGTTCGTACATGTGGAGCGGTACGTTTGAACTGGGTCTGAGGGGTATGGCAGCCTGGCACCAAGGTCTCGACCAATAGTAGAATGGAGACTATTATGGGATGTTCAGTAGGCTAGAATGGATATTCAATGCATATTGTACAAGGAATATACAAGGGATATCAGGGAATATTAGAGAATATACAAATACAATTAAATATATATATATAAATAAATATATATATTCGGTTTAATCTGGCCCTTCACAACAGTTATATTTAAAGTGACTTCTGAATTGGTACCCGATTTTGAGAATGGAGTGAACCACTGGGTTCCGAGTGAATCTAGAGGGGTTGGTTGGGATATTGGAGGTAATTAGAGCTGGCAGTGAAGATGAGCTACATGATCTTGATTCAAATTCACACCAAAGTGGATTTGCTGATGCATACCAATAGGACATTTTATGAATATGTGCAGCCCAATAGTACCATTGGAAATTTGGTAGAGATAGCCCTCCATTGAACTTGCACCTCTGGAGTACCGATCTACGGATCCTGGGTATTTTATTATTCCAAAGGAAGCTAGAGATTGTTTGCTCTATATTTTTGAAGAATTCCTTGGTCAGAAAGATGGGGAGGCATTGAAATAGGAAAATAAACTTAGGAAGGATGTTCATTTTGATTGTGTTGATTCTTCCTATTAATGATAGGGGTAGATTTGCCCATCTCTGATGGTCAGTCTTAACCCTTTCAGCGCCAGCCATTATCTCCATCCTTGTAATCAATGGGCCACGCTTTAAAAGATAGGCATTTTCACTGTGCGTCACAATGTTTGCAGAGCTATATCTATATTCTATATTATAGCTATGGAGACAATACTATGGCTCATTTGACAGTCACTATCTCTCGTCTAACATGTAAAAAATGTAAACATGTAAAAAACATGTTATCCCGTGGTGAATATTGTATAGCTAATTCCTGGAAGCTGCGTTATGGAGCGCTATGTGAATTTAGCTAAAGGCGTTCGCGTTGCTCGCCTGGACACGTTACTATTTCCAAATCAAAGGTATATAATAGGTATTATGTTTCATCATGAATGCATCAAAATGCTCTGTCTCGTCAGCAACGGCATACGTTTTGAATACTACATACGTTGATCGTTGCGATCGATGATTTCCAGTATTGATGTCCATTGGGTCCCTGACATGAAATGGCACAAAATATGCATGAAGTGTGCTGAACGCATTCCAAAGTGCTCGGATGAAGCGATTCACTTGCCTGAGTCCAAATTCTCTGCCCGGACTATATATAATGTAACACACAGTGTGAAATAAGGTTTCAAAGGGTGGCCGATACTGCCACCTAGCAGGATTCAGCCGGCATTGCACTCTCTGCGTCTCAGAATGAGTCCCAAATGATACACCGAGGTCCATGAGACTGTATATAATCGAATAAAAGAAAAAATTATAAACGATCGAAAACCCGACTATACTCGGGTTCTGGCGCTCAACGGTTGGCGAGATAACCCGACTATAGTCGTGGTTGGCCGTGAATGAGTTAAGATTAGATATTAGGGTGGAGAAATTGGCAGAGAAAAGAGATGAGATGGTTCTAATTACATTTATCCCAAGAGTGCTGACATCAGACAGCCCTGTCGATTACCACGTGACAAAGAGAAGAAATTGGATTGTGTGGTATTGGTACGAATACTGGCTAATGGTGAAGTATAAAGAAGGTGGATCCATGAAATAAAAACGTTGTCTAGTCCAAATCTGTTTAATACCTCAAATAAATAGTTAAACTCTACTCTGTCTAATGCTTTCTCTGCATCAGCTGAGATCACCACCTCTGGGGTCAGGTTGGGGGAGCTGGAGTATATAACATTTAGGAGAGTATGAATATTATAGAATAACTGTTGTCCTTTTATAAATCCGGTTTGTTCATCTGAGATAATGGTTGGAAGCACATTTTCTAAACGAAGAGCCATTGCTTTTGCCAGTACCTTGGCATCCACGTTTATCAAAGATATGTCTATACGAGCCACATAGGTCTGGGTCTTTATCTTTTTTAAGTAATAGATTTATGGATGCCTGACGCAAAGTAGGCGGGAGAGAGCCAGATTCAAGTGATTCGACGTATACAGAGTGTAGTAGTGGGGCCAATTTACCTTTGAATTTCTTGAAAAAATCAACAGGGAATCCATCTGGTCCTGGGGCTTTGTTACTCTGCATCTTATTGATGGCTAGGGCGATTTCTGATATAGTTAATCGTGAGTTAAGATTTGTAGCCATTTCAGGGTTTACAGTTGGAAATTTAAGTTAGTCTAAGAAGGTGGGCATCTCTGAGGTGTCGGTTGGAGCTTCAGAACTGTATAACGATGAATAGAATGAGAAAAAAGTCTTATTAATAGCTGTTGGATCAGTATGTAGTAGGCCTACTCCTGTTGAGTCTTTGATTTGAGGAATGATATTTGACCTCTTAGATAGGCTTTCATTGATTCCCACATAAGTGAGTGAGAGATTGGGTCTTTCTCACTTCGATTAAGCATGATATAGTTATCTATTGCATCTGAGATGAATTTGTTAAAATTATCGTCTGATAAGAGCAGAGAGTTAAGTCTCCATGGGGATGAGTAACGTGGTAGTGAGGTGAGTTGGATATCTAACGTAAGAGGCACGTGGTCAGAGATGACAATGGGATGATATTTAACAGATGTTATTTTCTGTATTAATTTGGAGTCGATGAAGAAATAGTCTATTGTACTAAACGATTTATGCATACTTGAATAGAATGAATATTCTCTAGCGTGGGGATTGAAATGTCTCCAGCCCTCATTCATCAACGTGACGTAGAAAATGTTCTATTTCCATACTTAAGCACAGAATTTAGAATGTGTGCACGCACAAAAAAAACGGGATTCATCACACGTGCGTACACAGGTCCTACGCACACCTGTCATGATAAATATCACCTTGGTCCTACGCCGAGGCTCGTGCACACTTTCACGTATTTGCATACCAGAACCGCCCCGATTAACCATATACGGTAATGGAACACCCCCATGAAATGTGGAAAAGTGGACTAACCCAAGCGAACTCTGAGAGACTTCACTGAGAGCGAGATTGATCACCGAGGTCCAACAAATTGAACGTATAATCTTCGGTGCGCCGGGAGCCAATGATGTTGACTGACCCAGTCCTGCTACAGAACCAGCACATTGACAGAAATAAATGACAAGATGACCCGACATTAAGCACTGTAATGACTGAAATTAAATCAATTTCAGCACGCCAACTCTGCGCTCTACAATGCCTATTGTGTGCGCTCGTCATGAGCCCGTGGTTCTGATCAGAGTCATTATGGCTTCAGTGGATAACCCTGATCTACATTGTGATGTTTTAGATACCCCAGTAATAACATTACAATTGAATTAAATACAATTAGGCCTGAATGAGACTCCGGCCACCGGCACATTATCAGCCAAAATGCGTGTTTATTGATGGAGCAAACTCTGAGAGATTGTTCACAGAGGCGCTGCCGAACCAAGATATAATATGATGTGTATAATATAATGTGTGTAGAGGCATATGATACAATCTATTTCGTTGTTGGTATTAGGTAGCCTATGAATTACATATAATAGCAGCCAGCCTACATTATTATGCAACAGTAACTTGCGCATATATAACACACAGCCCTGCGAAGCCTGCATACAGTAAACTAACTTGATCATTAATCTAGCTGTTGTATCTTTACGCTTATGAAAACATTAAATGATATATAGGCTATAGGCCGCCTATATTCTCAAATGGCTTAATGGCTATCCGAGTCCTCGATATCCTCGCGGACGGACCAGTATTTATATGATCATATCATATTCATATTCATATCATAGTTTACTCAGCCTACCAGCATGTAATACGTTCTTTGTTAGAACTCAACTCGTTATTATTTTGCGCATAGATTGCAGAAATACGGGAACGTTTTGATTTAGGCTTTGACACAGAATACAAGTCATGATATCACCCACACGATATATGCTCTGTGTCCAGAGCATGTATGCTTTTCATTAATTTAAGACACATTTATTGCAAGGGTTTTGTATACACATACACTCAACAAATAACCTCTGTCTGTTCTCGTTGCAATGCGCGTTTATATCGTGGGTGTTCATATGACTTGTATTCTGCTTACAGCTTCGGGGTTCCACTTATTACGTTTAACAATGGCAAAGCCTTTTAAATATAATCAAAACGTTCCCGTATTTCTGCAATATATGCGCAAAATAATAACGAGTTGAGTTACGCGGAGCGCAGTCAGTGCTTATTTACGCGTTGTAAAAATATTCTACCACCGGGCGCCAACTACGCATGGTCCGACCTGTGCTTAAATATACGCACAAAGTCAAGCACAAGTTCAAATTGATGAATCCCACGCTTTGCTTAGAAATGATCGTACGCACGGGTTACGCACATATCTGTGCGTACGTCAATTTGATAAATGAGGGCCAGGAGTCTATGCAGCCGTTTTTTGACATAAAGTCTGAGAGGGCTTTGGACATCAGAGATGGAGTCAAGTTACGTGGGCTTGATCAATCTAGCTGTGGCTTAATAGTTAGATTCATGTCTCCACCAAATATTAGATATGCGTTGTTTAGTGAGGGAAGTCGTTCAAATAGTTTGTTCATAAATGTGGAGCTGTCAAAATTAGGAGCATATATGTTAACCAGTAAAACCGTGACCTTACACAACGAGCCTGAAACAATCAAATATCTGCCTTCTCTATCTGAAATAACTTTGGAAGATTTGAATTGTATCGTTTTGCGAATCAATAGGCGACTCCTCTGGCTTGGAATTAAAGTCTGAGTGAAATATTTAGACAACCCAGGGGCATTTCAGTCTGACCTGATCTTTGTTACGCATGTGTGTCTCTTGCAGAAACACCAGGTCGGCCTTGAGGTGTTTCAGATGCGTGAGCACTTTCGTCCTCTTGACAGGGTTTCCCAGGCCTTTGATGTTTCAGCTGACAAATCTCACAGGAGAGTTTATGAGGAATGAGAGGCCCCCCTCCTTGGGGGGGGGGGGGGGGGGGGGGGGAGAGGGAGAGAGAGAGGGGAGGGAGAGAGAAAGAGCAGAAAGGAAAAAGCAAATAACTTGGACGAATAACAATTGAATGACAAAAACAGGAGAACAGAACCTACATACGACCCACTACCACCCCCTCCCCCTGTTGCACCTACCCAGACTCTGCTGTAGAACAGTAGAGTGCCCAGTGCGTACTGTGTGTTTGTGTGTACATATTGTATTGATGTGTGTGTATCTGTTGTATATCTGAGTGAGTGTGTAAGCGTTCAGCGCTGTACACCTGAGTGTGTACAGATGTGTGTGTGTATATCTGAGCATGTATAGGTGTGTGTGTGTGTATATTGTATAGCTGTGTGTGTGTGTGTGTATGTATAAGCCTATATAAGTGTGTGTGTGTGTATACTGTAGATGTGTGTGTGTGTTGTGAAGGGCCAGATTAACATTGAGAATCTACGTTTTATTGTTTTATATAACTTGTATATTATTTATATATATAAGCTATATCCCTTTAAGCCTTCGTTTGAATCATAGCATTATTCGCTTTCCTCATTGGATAATGCCCTTGACGTCGGCGGCGCCTAGAATCGCGCCCCTGAGACAAGTTCAAAGACGAGTCTGGACATGTTGGGACATGCCTGGGGCCAGCGCATTGATCCCAGACAAGAGCTTCGGCTGCGCACTAGAAAGCCCTCTAAGTATATATATCGTGGAAGGCGCAAACAGTAGTTGGTTCGTTCGTCAGTACAACGGTGAAGTTCAACCTAATGCAGTAACGTGAAGTTCGTCCGGAGTAATGCAACAGCAGTAGTGGAACCTAGTGTATAGCAGAGTCAAGTTCGACCTAACTTAATGTGAAGTAAAGAGTCGTCATTTAGTGTGAATCGTATTACAGCAGTTCGTTCGGTGTGCAGCATTAACAAGCAGTTCGTTCGTTTAGTAACTAGCGTGAACCTTAGCAAGTGTGTGTGGACTTAAAGTAATTAGTGCCAGCACACGAGGTGGGCCTAGTAGCAGAACTATTGGACATGTGCGCATTGGAACCTACCGCGGCGATATTGTAGAACCATTATTGGTTGGATTATAGTGATTGTGGAAACGTAGTACCGTGGAGAAGAGCATCGTTAATACCCACTGTCGTTTGGATTTAACTACCCTGAAGATTCGACCACGGGCTAGCTTCGTGGACGAAGCTGGCTGGCTATCATCATTGCTATCGGGCATTGGATTACAGCTATTACCTTGCTGCCGAGCACTTGGATTATAAAGACCGGATCCGTATGAGAACCCCTTTTTCTTCAAGTGAACAGCCTGAGTATCCGTACATTCTTCCTTCCTCTGGAGCTTACAACTCTGGGAGGATATCACCAGTCTCCAGCTGTACCCTCGTTTTGCCCCCCTATATTGCCATCCCACGCCAGGCGGCGTCTGGTCTAGTATACCTAGCCTAGGAATTATTCATTCCCACTGACTTTGCTACTTGCTGACTTTCTAATATCATTCGCCATAAAAGAGCGACCCAGTAATTGACAGTTGTATCTTCTGCATAATAATAAATACTGTAAATGATATCTCCTTGTCACCGTGCCGTCTATTCTGAGTGTCTGCCATAATTAACTGTACTGTCTGGCAAGTAATAATAATAATAATATGTAGTAGTGGTTTAATCTATCACAATCTTTAATACAGTCAGGGTTTTGTAACCCCTCAGTTACAGTGTGCATATCGTGTATATATATATATAGATGTGTGTGTGTATGTGAGTGTTGTATTTGGTTATGTATAGATGTGTGTGTGTGTGTGTGTGTGTGACTGTATAACTGAGTATGTGTAGATGAGTGTGTGTGTGTGTGTGTGTGTGTGTGTGTGTGTGTGTGTGTGTGTACACTCATCTACACATCCTCAGTTATACAGTTATACACAAAGGATGCAGACCAGAGAAAGACTTTCGTCTTGTTTACATCAGGGTCCCCCACTTTCAATTCATAATGACATTTATGACATTATACAACACGTATTCAGATATAAAAATCTAATCTAATCATCTAATCAAATCTAATCATGACATTTATGACATACATGACATACATATACAGTACTGTGACATTGTATCTGAGCTTTTCTTTTAGCGTCTCTAAATAACAGTTTCTGCCTGTGGTAGTTAACTAGCATCATAAGAAGTGCAGAACTAGTAGAAGATATTACTGATAATGAGAAGAGAAAAAAGAAAACAGTGGAAGCATTTAGCACAGTGGGCATCTCAATCAGCAAAATGATATTCAGTAATTATATCAGCTTCATCTGACCGTTAGGGAGGGGCAGGATGAAAAATAACTTGAAAACAGGTACCATAAGCCCTCTCTTTGGTCATTATCTATTCTGATTGAGATTACAGCTATTTTTCTTTTACATGACCATGTTTGTCCAGTGTTTCAATGTATGTCTCCACGTCCATTGGTGTCTTGAACTCCTTCTGAACGCCTTTGTAGGACACTTTAAGACTTTAAAGGCTGTGAAAGTCAGACTGTGCTAGGCGAGGCTTTTGTCTGCACTGTAGGCCGTAAAGTGAGCGTATCCGTTTTTGTCCGTCTTCTCCGGTCTTTTGACATTTTGAATGGCCTGGAATCAAAGCTGAGCTTGTCCGTGTGCTAATACCTCAAAATTAAATAAAGGAAAAGTGAAAAAAGTGCACCTATTTAGGCATTTGTGGGTTCGCTCCGCGGGAGGGGAGCATGTCTATGTTCCCCGGGTCCTATGTTCCCCGGGTCCAATGTTCCCCGATTGATTGATTGATTGAAAATTTTAGACCACCAGCCCTGATTCCAAACTCTAACCTTAACCAACTTCGAAAGAGGGCCTAAGCTTAACCAGTTCGAAACAAGGGGGACATTAATAATTAATAAAATAATAAAAATTTATAAAATGTTCAATCAATTAATCAATCAATCGGGGCACATAGGACCCGGGGATCATAGGACCCGGGGAACATAGGGATGATCCCCGCAGGAGCTGCGACAGCCGCCTCCTACTCCATTGTTCACCAAACCGGAAGTCTCTGTACCAGTGTATTTAACTTCAAATCAACCCGGTAGATCAACTCTGAAGAGGGCAGCTTAGAGATGTTTTTAATTTTTTATTTTGTATGTCTCAATAAATTGCATTGGAGTGTGTGAATAATAAAATCCAATACAGACAACACACTAGTACCTGTAGGTAGCAACATCAAACGACCCAATAGATAAAGTGCTTCCACTGCATTCAAAATATTGCCCTGATTGCACAATTATTTAAACCTGCGTAGTGACTTGCAGTGCTACTGTTTTGTATGTGTAGACACCTGAATATGTCTAACCGTAATTCAATGTGTCTAACTCTAACTCCTTGTATTCTACTGTGTTCACGATAACGTTGTGTAACTGGACTGTCGCCAGGGGGAGCTGGTGCGACGTTGAGCTGGTGGCAAGAGGTGAGGAAGAGGTTGGTAGGAAGGAGGAGCTGGATACACGGGACTTTCTCTTCGTCGTTTTCCACTGAAGCAAGAGGACGTGTGGACGAAGAGCTCCTGAGATAATAAAGACACGCGAAATACGAGTCCTGCCACGGGGTGGGATAGTAACGTTGTATGCGACAGTTTAGCTTCCCAGTATAGTGCTTAGGGTACGTTTGAACCAAGAAGAAGACGTTCGACTGCCAGACTGTACTGTCGATATGCCACGCACTGCGTTTAGGAATGTATAGGCGAAAGACTAGGGGGTCGCACTGACCACAGCTTAGCTTCAAGTATAGGACTAGTAACCTGGTTAGCTCCATGCGTCGCCACGCCGTTTCCAGCCCTCGGAGCAGACGCCGCCGGCCGACGGCACGGGGCTCTACTCGCCTGCAGCCTGCACCTGTTTACCACCAGCCCAGCCAGCTCTCCTGTGTATCACGCGGGGCCGTTTGACGGCCAACCCACGCCCCAAACATTCGTTGTGGGGACGGAACAGCACTCGGTTGGTACACTCACACCAGGTACTACTAGCGCTCCGAGCGCTCTGGAATATACACTGCGAACATTCTCCTTTTCGAGAGCATGCCCTCTAAGGGCGAAGAGAATAAATACATTGAACTGGCACGTGCACCAGTGACTAGGGGCGCCCCAACGTTTGTTGTTTTAGGTAATGCCGGCTTAGACAGGCATTTGGTTTCAGTGTGGGCCCACGCGAGTGTATTTGTTGTGTTGTGTTATTGTGTGGTGCATATGGCACAATTGGTATATTGATGTACATGGAAAGCGTATTAACCCTGACGGGGGCGTGTTCATGTAAATACCCAATCAACACTAAAACGAGAGGCGGCGGTCAGGTGGCGTAGCGGCGATTGCGTTCGTCACCAACGCCGGAGACGCTGGATTCGCCTGTTCGAATCCAGCTCCCGGCGTGTCACCAGCTTGGCTGGCTGTTCACACTAATACAATTGGCAGTATTAGAGGGTGGGAAAGCTGGCGGGGTGGGTCCGGGTCGTTGTAAACAGCGACTCCTACAGTTCGGTCAGGGCGCCTGCTCAGCGCGGATAGGATCTAAGGGGGGTAGTGTGATTCTTCCACACGTTACACCCTCTCAGTGAGAGTCCGCGCTGCCGGGTGAAAAGAAGCGGTTGATTGGCTAGACGTGTGTCGGAGGAAGCATGTGATAGCCTCCACTCTCCCAGACCGACTGTGGGGGGTAAGTGCGCAGCGACCAGGAAGGGGATTCGGAATTGGCATAACGACTAACATTGGGATGGGAGAAAATCGGAGGAAAAAGGAGGAGGAAAAAGATAAAAAAAAGGAGAGGCGTATAAATGGGACCACTGTGTGTGAGTGAATTACTGTGCATTATTGTTTAAACCTCTTCTTCCCATTAATGTGCATTATCGTTTAACCCCTTCTTCCCTACGGTCTATGTGCAATTGGGGCAGGTGCTCTGTACAGGTCTGCACCAGTCAACAAGGAAAGGTACTGCTTTGGGGAGAAATTGTATTATCTACCATCACTGCCACCGGGTGTGAGAGGGTGTGAGGCGTATTAAGGGAAGTGTGTGTGTGTTGGAGGAAATACTATGGTCGCCCTGGAGGGCAAGAAGGACCAGCGTAGAACCCCTGCTAAATCCCAATTCTAATACTCTTCCACTACAGTCGGGGGCTCAGCCGGACCCATATCTGCTGTGTTCCCACTACCTGGTGACAGTTCATATCCACTCTCATAAAGTAGGGATAATCCACCCTTCTACATTATGCAAGAAACCAAGCAACATTCACCATAACACACAGCTCTGCCCTATCCTGAGAACAGAAGTAGAGATACATGTTAACATTGCACTAATCGTGATTACATGCCGTCATCTTGTACAAAGGCTTTCACAAACCATGCAATGCTGGAAATCTCTGCAAGAATTCATGAAAGCCAACAAGTCAGCTGAAGTGTTGAGTATAGCAAACATTAGCTGACGACGCAATGCTAATCATGATTAGCACTATGCTAATGTTGATCCATTTCTGTTCAAAGAGGCTATGCTAAAGTTCCTGTTTGGATGTCAAAGGGATTATGCCAGCTAGCAAGTTTATTTCATGTTTGCTGTTTTCTTTATTATAGATAAGGTGGTTAATTTTGTAGTTTTGCTTCTACTCATTCAGCGTGCCATCTCACTGGCTAGACTTGCTTGATATAATAGCTACAGTAGGATGGTGTGGTGTGGGGATGGCTGATTTAAGCAACCACACCTGCCCTGGGTCAAGCTAATTAGATCTAGGAGCAGGGGTGTCTTTGCACCTGTTATGCATTGAAGTAATCAGTACACTGCACACAGGTTAAATAGATCATCCCCAGATACAGGAGAGGTCTGTCTAGACTGCATACACCATCTGCTCTGGTTAGTAGCATCTTGCCGTTCTCTTCAATAAAGGTCTATGTTTGTACCATCTCTGTGGCAGAGAGCCCTTAAACTGCCTGCACATGAGAATCATTCTGCTCTCTCCTCACCGTGAGGTTGGGCGCCAGTAGGCTATCTATTTTATGAATACAAACAACAAAATCCCTACAAAGATCATTGTCAGCTTTTATCTGGTGTTACACTCCAAAGCAAAGAGATGACACCATCTCTTAACCTGTTAAGCTTTATAAGGGGACCCTGCTGTTTTGATCATAAATCGATCAATACAGACCGTATTAATTAATATTGTGTTTCTTTTTCAAATGTAGCCAAGAGTAAAGACCTTAACCCTATCAAAACAGCAGTCAAAGTGTATATCCAGATTTAACACTGCCATTGGAAAGAGGAGCTTTTTCCATATCCATATATGTATGATTTGGCCATAATAAGGTCAAGGTCAAGTTCAAGGTCAAATATGAATTTATAATTAAAATGGATTATAATTTATTACTGTATTTACAAATCTTCTTCCCTTTATTCATTTGCTTCGATTTTCTGTACACTTGATCTCAAGAAGGTGCTGAATGAGCTCAGTGAGCGAGATCAAAAGAACCTTAATGTTTTCATGGTGTTATTCACCGGCAAATATGCAAAAAATAAATCATAATTTATATTCTCCTTTGTTTCATCACAATTTACTCAAGCCTAGTAACAGACACAATATTTCTGACACTGGGAATACATACCCCCAGGTCCCTAGATGTTCCTAGATGCCAAGAACATGCAAATTGACCTTGTAGAAGAGGAGCAATCTTCCATTTACTTGGGCATGTACCTTTAGGTGGAATTTCTGAAAATAGGGCTACAGCTTAACTTAATGGAGGTAGGCTATATGTATACATTTAATATGGATTACTTGGTGTGCAAGATTACAAGATTAATGTTATTTGTTATTCCAAACATTAGACTAGTCAATCATAGATGTATAATGTATTTTTCCCAATAACTGATCATTTTGAGGGTGTTTGTCAACAATGGCGGACTCAGGCTGTTTGAAGGGCTTGCGGCGAAAAGAAAAAAAGGGCACCTACTGCACAACATGGGACTCCATCAGCATGCTAAAAGCTATTATGCGTCATATATGATGGATACATGACCTTGACAAGATAGTACATACAGATGAAGCCATGAATAGTCAAGCCACTCCTCTACCACTACTCCACCACTCCACTCCAAACTGATTTTGTGACTCCTATTGTTCTGGACCGGGCTAGAATTCACACCTCCACTGCCTCCCACAGGCTGGGGAGATTTTCATCTTACATTTTTATTCGTCCCAAATGTCCCAGCCCCATCCGATTTCTTAGCTTTTTTCACTGTTTATTTATCATGCATTGCAACACTAATATATGGTCAGTACCCCAAGTCAGACTGCCCATATAAAAATTATCTTGGGGGTCTGAGGGCAGTAGCCCCTGACCCCCTCCCTGGGGAAGCACTTAAATTAAGTACCCTTCTTTTGTTTACGTTTAGACCCAGCCACCAGCCCCCGAAAATTAACACCTGAGTGCTAGTTATAAAGTGACAGAGGAGTGGCAGAAGGGACCTGAATCTGAAGGGCTTCATCTGTAGCTAGCAGTGAGGACTTACACATAAAATGGAAAATGGCTGCATTTATTTAGCGCTTCATTCATTCTTTCACACACCGACGGCGGAGGCAACCATGCAAGGTGCCAACCTGCTCATCAGGAGCAATTAGGGGTTAAGTGTCTTGCTCAAGGATGGGAGGAGCGGGAATCAGACCGAGAACCTCCGAATTACCAGACGACTGCTCTACCTCCCGAGCCACTGTCGCCCCAAAATACATACATTTATCCTGATCTCACCCATTACTGTTGTTACTTTGGACCCAATCTTTCAAAGAGAAGCATTTTTAAGCTGCTTTTTAACGTTTCTTTCTCTTTAAGTATTCTTTCTCACCTTGGCATTCTGTAATCATAGAATATAGGCCAATGCTAACCCCACTTTTAACCCCTTAACAAAAACGCCTGTCGATTGCATACCCAAAGTAATTTGCAATTTATTATATTTAATACTTATAGCACATGCATGAGTCTGTGGGAGTGGGAGATTATTCCAAGCCGTCGGCCCATAGAAACAAACAGCTGTTTCACCGTATTTTTTATGTCATTGTAGGCAGCTCGAGCAGGTCTGCACTAGAGGACCTGAGGGGGCGGTTTGAAACATATCTATGTAGGCAGTCGCAGAGGTAGGACGGTGCCAGACCATTAACTCATTCAGCGCCAAAAACGAGATATCTCGTTTCTGGCGCCCATGTGTTGAGTGCCAATAACGAGATATCTCGTTTCTGGTTCCTTTTTCCTTTTTTTGATTATTAACATTCTACACACTCTCGCAGACCTGCCTGTGTCTCCCTGGCACCGCTGCCTACGTTATAATTGCAATGACGATCGAATCCCGACAGGTGGCAGTATCGCCTACCTTTTGAACTGGGTCTCTCAGTTGTCTCTCAGTCTCTCAGTGCCTCCGGCTGCAGGAATACCCTCCCCCTCAAAGTGAAGCAGCACACCGCCGATTTGCGAGTAGGTAACCTATTGTTTTCCGTATTATAGCCAGGCCCAATGCACACCAGTAATGGCGATGGCGATGGAACTACTGGATTATTCATTTTGGAGTACCTGCTGACAAAGGTAACATCTATTTTAGGTCTATTTTATCGAACCTAAAACATGCTTTGGTATTGATCGCAGCGTCGTATTTTACCGAACCTAAAACATGCTTTCGATCGCAGCGTCGTAAAATGACCCCCCCCCCGCCCCTTGATGACTTTGTGAAGAAACATCTATATGGTATATACCTTTTGATTTGGAAATAATATAGGTTTCAGGCGAGCAACCTGAACGATTTTTGCGCATATGCACATTACACATCATAACTCCCCTTCCAGGAAAGCAGCCTGGATTATAGTGAAACAAGGCGATCTTTAGCATGAGATAGGGCACAAACGAAGGTATGTAGACATAACAGTTTTTTCCATGTTGGTGTATAAATAGTGCCTGTCAAATGAGCCATACTTTTGCCTATATAATATAGAATATACGATAGCTCCGCAAACATCGTGAAAATGATCAATAACGCATGGCGCCAGGGATTAAAGATTAAGAGCTTTAAAAACAAGCAAGATAATTAAAAAATAAATCCTAAAAACAACCGTGAGCCAATGCAGTGAAGCTAAAACTGGAGTAATGTGTTCCCTCATATTAGTTCTAGTTAAAACTCTGGCTGCCGCATTTTGCACAAGTTGTAATCTGTCAGTTGTTTTCTTTGGCAGTAATGATGGCATCTTGCAAAGCAATACAAGAGAGCTGCACGTTTTCAGTAGGTAACTGCACAGAATCCGCCATACAAAGAAGATAACTGTGCCAATATGGCCCGTATTAATTAATGTTGCATTTTCTTTTTCAAATGTAGCCAAGAGTAAATAACCTAACCTATTTTTCTCTTCATTGCAAACTTCATAGTGTTTTCTCTCTTGGAATGGTAAGCGGGCACTTCATAACACCACCCCATTCCATTGGAAGGGCACACATAGGGATGGTCAAGTTTAGATAATTATAAAGGCATAGGATGCTGCATCACATTTTCTCCATTAGAAGAGCACTCATTAAGACACATTATGGAATGTTCTTGTTCTAGATGGCACATCATCATAATGTTACATGAAGGGGTCCATTTGTTCTGCCTCTCACTTGAACGGGCATCTAAGAGCTACTTCATCAGTTTTCATCAGAAAGGCACCTGTAGGGAACCTCAGGTTTATCCCATTTTAAGGACACCTATTGTATGGCATCACATTACATTTTCTCCACTGGAGGGGCATCTATTAGGAAACCGTCCAACATTCTCACGCATGTAGGGATCCTCTTTATAGCACTGCATCACCCTTTTCTCAACTGGAAAGGGCACCCTTTGGGGCACTGTCATAGTGGCAGTAGACGGCACTTCATCACTGCACCATTTACCTTTGGAATGTCAAGTTTAGACCATTGGGTGTTAATATCTTAGAAATTAGGAGGGGGAGGAAGGGGTATCATGGAGAAAAGAAAGTTGATCCGAGGTAAAATATGAATTTTGATGATTGATGTTCTTCCATGCAGGGAGACCATTTGATAGTCAGTTCTGATATACATTCAGTATGGGTCATTAATGGTATTGTAATGATCTGGGGTTTTGTGTGGCACTGTACCTGTGGGTGTGTTTCCCCCCGGGAGAGATAGGAGGTGGCACCGGAAGTTACGTGGTGTTCGTGAAATATACGTGAAGGCATGGAGCTGTGTGTACCTGACGAGTGCTGTATGTAATCAATGTACTGGAATTAAATAACCCCAAAGAAACATAAACCTCTCCTCATTCTTCCCAACCATAACGGTATGACTGAACGCTACAGTATGTTGTACAGCAAAACTGCATTTATTCCAACCTCAGAGAGGTTGTGAACTGACTGAAACTGGACGGACAATGTGTTTTTTGGAACCCCCCCCCCCTCTCTAAACGTATGATATAAACACATTTTCTGACAAATATTGCAATTGAAAACAACTTTAAAATGTACTTAAGTGTCCCATGTATTTTCATGTATATTTCAATCATCCAACCTATCCAGTCCAATGAATTACCTTAGTTCCAGAGGGGTCTGGATAAACACGATTCTAATGTATATATATATTCTGGTTATTCTTATTTTTTAATATGAAGTGGAGCTGCTGCATATGCCTGATAAATCTGATGAAAAGTTAAGCTACTATCTCATCTCAAGATTACTGCAGTCTGTATTCACTGCAAGGCTCTGTGATCCTTGAATATATTGGGCTGGTAATAAAAGGTGACAAGAAATTCCCTCTTGTTGAAAATTACAAGAGCAGCTTGATGCATGCACACAGAAACGCATGCATGCATGCATGCAGACAGACAGACAGACAGACAGACAGACAGACAGACAGACAGACAGACAGACAGACAGACAGACAGACAGACAGACAGACAGACAGACAGACAGACAGACAGACAGACAGACAGACAGACAGACAGACAGACAGACAGACAGACAGACAGACAGACAGACAGACAGACAGACAGACTTTATGCTAATATAAGACTATCCATAAAAGTATCCACAATGGAAACCCTGGCCTTTTTAACAAAACTAATATTTAAGCATTACATCACGCGCAGGAGTGGTTTGTGAACAATAAACCATGCCTAGGGGTGGTCGTTAGACCCCCCTAGGCATGGTTTATTGTTCACAAATCACGACTGCAAGTGGTGTAAAGCTTTTATACAACTGCCACATTCATCCAACCTTATTTCTATACAATAAACACACATTAATCGAAGATTTATTGAAAAAACCATCCGCCAGAAAAAGTTGTTCCCACAACTACAAAAAAGACAATTTGCCTCCATGTGGAAGCAGATCGGAAGTGCATCCAACCAACTAACACATCCAACTGTGTATTATTGGAATGATTGAGCGAAGTTGCCTCATGTGTAAGCAGCTTGAAGTGCATCCAACCAACTAACACATCCAACTGTGTATTATTGGAATGATTGATTGAAAATGTTATTACCAGATGCAGAATGGGTACAATACAGTACGGCTCAATACACACAATTGTTAAGGGAATGCAGACCTACTTTCCATAGAACTTCATTCTTAGATGCTTCTATAGAAAGTAGGTAAAACAAATTAAAAAGTTTTCTTTGCCCTATAGGAAAAAAACGTTTTCTTCGCCCTATTCTTTTATTTATTTTTTTAAACCTACTGTAGAGGGCCTAAACTTAACCAGTTGGAAACCAAGCGTACAGTAATAAAATTAGCAATCAATCAATCAATCAATCAACTCAATAGGCCATGCTCACTTAGAACAGCGCAGCACCCAGCTCTCTCTCAGTCTGACTATCCCCCGCGTTGCAGGCAGAGTGTGTGTGAGTGTGTGTGTGCGTGCGTGTGTGTGCGTGTGTGTGTGTGTGTGTGTGTGTGTGTGTGTGTGTGTGTGTGTGTGTGTGTGTGTGTGGGGGGGGGGTGTGTGGCGGTGGGTGGAGACTAGAGCGAGCGCTGACAGTCGAAAGGAAAAAGAAATTGAAAAGAAAATTGAAAATTAATCAATCAATCAATCCGCGATTTTTCTTTTGTTACAGAATGATTCAAGACCCATCAATTACATCATCCAACATTGTTTAAACGACTAAGACATTCGCTGTGACAGAATCGCTTGATATTTAGTCGTTTAGTCGCTATCAACATATCCATTTGTAAAGATTATTGTCCACCTTCTTGTGATCCGGCGGATTGATGTGATGTGATTCGGTTGTGGGCGGGTCCTGGGCCAGCAAGCGTGGACTGATCGCAATACATACGTGTAAATGGACTGTTTCAGCCAATCAGAACCGAGAAATTTGCATGCCGTTGTATAATGAGCAAGATTAAACAGTAATATTATTTTGTTGATTTCCTTATTTACACACATGGTGACAGTGTGTTACCTTGGCAACAATCCATATTTCACTGGCCGCTCCATATTTAATATGACACCAAATTGCCATAACATTTGCTGTGCATAGTCATGACCCCATGACCTTTTCTCAAGTGCCACCACCAGGCCAAATGCTTAATTTTCAAATGAACGCATCTCCTGACACATTAGTGCAGTGTGTGTGTGTGTGTGTGTGTGTGTGTGTGTGTGTGTGTGTGTGTGTGTGTGTGCGTGCGTGCGTGCGTGCGTGCGTGCGTGCGTGCGTGCGTGTGTTCCTGCCCTACTTTTCGGAGATCTGGGCCCATATGTATCATACTTCAAAAAGAAGGAGTACTGATCTAGCAGATCAGTGCTCAGGTCAGGTCACATGATCATGATGATATTATGATGATTATATTTATGAGCCAATCTGATATCAGATCAGCACTCCTATAGTATGTTTTTTTCTCTCAGATTGACAGGGCCAGCGATTCGCCAGTCTTGTCAGTCTTTCCCTGAGAAATGGTGAATGAGAGTAGTAATGGTCTTATTTTTATGGTCTGGGTGTAACAGCAATGAGAGTCCCAGAGCGAGAGTCTGACTGCTCGGTTGAAAGAAATCAATACTTGCCTACACATAGGAACCAAGATGTCAAGCATTAGTCCATAAAGGTCAAATGCGGGTTACACAAACACACAGACGCACACACACACACGCACGCACGCACACTTGCACGCACGCACGCACGCACGCACGCACACACACATACACACACACACACACACACACACACACACACACACACACACACACACACACACACACACACACACACACACACACACACACACACACACACACACACACACACACACACACACACACACACACACACACACATTATGCTCATGCATGCACGTACACACACACACACACACACACACACACACACACACACACACACACACACACACACACACACACACACACACACACACACACACACACACACACACACACACACACACACACACACACACACAAACACAAACATTTCAAACCACAATTTCATATCCATTCGAACACTTCAAAGATTTAACATGGTTTTAAGAACATTCATGGATGGATAGAGCACCATCTCCCACATAGCCTGGCTACTCATTACTGTATCATCATCATCAAACCTTTATTTAAAAACTCGGAAGACCATTGAGCAGCAGTGCTGTGGCTATTCTTCTTGGGGTCCATAAAACGTAAAATACACAGTTACAGACTTTATACACTCACAACATTCACATGTCATAGAGACAATTAAAACAACAATACATACTCCTAATCAAATTCATAATACAATACAACACTATATACGCCTAATGAATTCATAATACAACAATACCTACTCATAATTAATTCATAATACAATACAGCATAATATACTATTTAGCTTTTACATACATTATCTATGTTCATTTACAATGATGTAAAGTAAACAGACAGTTAAAATAAATAAGACAAAATTGAAAGTAACACAAGATAAAAACAAAGATACAAACAGGGGAAATCACCTAAAACACAAGATACAAATTAAGATAAAAAGAAAAACAGTCCAATCCAGCAACATTGTGATGTAAGGTGGTAGTTTACAAATAAGGGCTTTGTAAATAAAGGAATACCAACATGTATTGTGCCTCTCTGCGAGAGAAGACCAGCCAACCTACTAATCATACAGGAAACAATTATGTAACCAATGTAATCATAGATATCACCAGTAATGAATCTGAGGGCATGCCACAGAGATAAACAGAGTCAGGTAATTTAAGAGTGTAGAAGCAGAAGCATGTTTATATAAGTGACATCACCATAGTCTAAAACTGATACGTTTTCCTACTAATCAAAGGAAAGCTGGTTATATTCCTGTACATGAAGCTTGCTGGCAAGGTTGTCTATATTTTATGGTATTTAAATGTACATTTCTCATTGAGCTAAATGCCAAGATATTTATACCCAGTGACTCTCTCGATGCTATAGAACCACTCATAGTGGATATATGCAAACCATTATATTAATTTTGTATGACTTTAGTAAACATGAATTCTCTCATACTTGCATTAAGTACCAATTTAAGATTAATAAGCACTTCCTGAAAAGTTCATATTATGACAGAAGCTGATCTTGCTAGAATCATGCATACTCTCTTTTTCTCTAGGCAGGAGACCAAAATGTGAAGTTACATGGTCAGCCTAGTTTGTGTAAAACCCACTCTATTCCTATTTTTTGGTTCATTATGCTGTTGATTTCATACAGATGTTCTGCTTAACAGGATGACTCACAGATTTACCTGTTGCACCAAAGAGAGGGGGAGGAGAAAGATGAGAGACAGCACACAGACAGACACAAAGGCACACACACACATACACACTCGCACACACGCACACACACACACACACACACACACACACACACACACACACACACACACACACACACACACACACACACACACACACACACACACACACACACACACACACACACACACACACACACACACACACACACACACACACCACACAGTTTTATGTAAGAGAGGAGAGCAGGATCAGATAACAAATCCTCAAGTCATCTCTACAGGAATAATACAGGTTCCACTACAGCTGCATCCAGATGGAGCATCTGTTCAGCACGACAACATGATGCAAAAACATTGAAACATACTGTATATATACATATATTACAATGTATAATGTCCCTCCTCCTTGCCGTGGAAAAATCTGCCTTCAAAATAAAAGTCTCCAAAGAGTTTAATTACAAGATGGGGGAAACAATACTTTAATGAACTGCAATTGTGTGTGTGTGTGTGTGTGTGTGTGTGTGTGTGTGTGTGTGTGTGTGTGTGTGTGTGTGTGTGTGTGTGTGTGTGTGTGTGTGTGTGTGTGTGCGTGTGCGTGTGTGTGTGTGTGCGTGTGGGGGGCGGGGGGGGGTTCTCCTGTGTATTATGCAAGACTCCTTAAAAACTACCATTGTGTCCAGACTATGTACAATATTGTGATCACGATGCCCGAACATGGCCATTTCAGGATGTGGTGGTAATTGAAGGATGTGTTGATGCTTGTGTGCCGCAGGGTGGCATGAGCCCAAAGCTGTTACAGCCCAAGCTGTGCTGAGCCACCAGGAGGGTGGTGGTGGACCTGGAGGGGTGTAATGTGCTGAGCCACCAGGAGGGTGGTGGTGGACCTGGAGGGGTGTAATGTGCTGAGCCACCAGGAGGGTGGTGGTGGACCTGGATGGGTGTAATGTGCAGCTGAGCCACCAGGAGGGTGGTGGACCTGGAGGGGTGTAATGTGCAGCTGAGCCACCAGGAGGGTGGTGGACCTGGAGGGGTGTAATGTGCAGCTGAGCCACCAGGAGGGTGGTGGACCTGGATGGGTGTAATGTGCAGCTGAGCCACCAGGAGGGTGGTGGACCTGGAGGGGTGTAATGTGCAGCTGAGCCACCAGGAGGGTGGTGGACCTGGAGGGGTGTAATGTGCTGAGCCACCAGGAGGGTGGTGGTGGACCTGGAGGGGTGTAATGTGCTGAGCCACCAGGAGGGTGGTGGACCTGGAGGGGTGTAATGTGCTGAGCCACCAGGAGGGTGGTGGACCTGGAGGGGTGTAATGTGCAGCTGAGCCACCAGGAGGGTGGTGGACCTGGAGGGGTGTAATGTGCTGAGCCACCAGGAGGGTGGTGGTGGACCTGGAGGGGTGTAATGTGCTGAGCCACCAGGAGGGTGGTGGACCTGGAGGGGTGTAATGTGCTGAGCCACCAGGAGGGTGGTGGTGGACCTGGAGGGGTGTAATGTGCTGAGCCACCAGGAGGGTGGTGGACCTGGAGGGGTGTAATGTGCTGAGCCACCAGGAGGGTGGTGGACCTGGAGGGGTGTAATGTGCTGAGCCACCAGGAGGGTGGTGGACCTGGAGGGGTGTAATGTGCTGAGCCACCAGGAGGGTGGTGGACCTGGAGGGGTGTAATGTGCTGAGCCACCAGGAGGGTGGTGGACCTGGAGGGGTGTATCTCCTCTAGCCCTTTCACTACCACACTACCAAAGGGTTAACCCTTTCACAACCACACTACAGAAGGTTAACCCTTTCACAACCACACTACAGAACCCTTTCACAACCACACTACAGAAGGTTAACCCTTTCACAACCACACTACAGAACCCTTTCACTACCACACTACAGACGGTTAACCGTCTATAGTGTGGTAGGGAAAGGTTAACCTTCTGTAGTGTCGTAGTGAAAGGGTTCAGCCGTGGAGACCTAGGTTGTGTTGACCAGAGCTATAAATGGCTCTGGCGTCGACAGTTTTCTTCTATTTGGGTGGCATTTGGCCCCATATATTTATGATTGGATTCAGATTTGAAACCCACAATAGTTAACTGGAGCCATGGCAACACAACACAACACACATCAATATAAAAACCTGTCTGATAATAATGACAGCCTTTTTAACGAGAGTGTGGCTATAATGAGATCTGTCTTGGGAGTCAATACAGCGTCAATTCTCTGTAGCCTACATATAAAAAGGTGTCTCCACTGGTGTCAATTTCCACTTCCTTCATCCAGTGTGAATTGAGTTACCAACTAACAAGTTCTGTTTGAGTTTTTATGAATTCAAGTTTAAGGTTGTGAGAGCCACACATTCACATGGATTAAAACAAATAAAAGTGGTCCATTCTCTCAAAAGAGAGTTTGTTTGTGTGTGTCTGTGCACGCACGTGCGTATTATGTGTGAGAGTGTGGGTGTACATGTTTGTGTCTGTATGTTTTTGGATGTGTGCCCGTATGTTAATCTCTGCAACCCTACACTACCATTTCCGCAGAGCTAAGTGTACATCAACCATTTAGCACACGTGGTTCACATGGGTTGACCTGAGTCAACAGCACAGCATGTAACCCTGGCAACGCTCTTGCTATTGGAACAAAAAGCAAAAGGCATGAAAACAAAACACACACACACATTCTTGATTTATGCTTAAAACCATTGGTATCCAATGGTATGCCATGGAATCCATTGGTATGTCATGCTAACTTGTCTGGAGAGGCCTAATTAATGCTGCAAAGTTAGGCGACATTTCTGCTAATCCTATGCCATCTAGGGGCAAAACAACAGTTTTTTTGGGACATGTATTACAAATATGTTATTTATGCCTATTTTAACCCTTTCACTACCACACTACAAAGGGTTTACACTTTCACTACCACACTACAGAAGGTTCCCTTTCACTACACTACAAACCACACTACAGATGGTTAACTTTCCATAGTGTGGTAGTGAAGGCGTTAACCTTTTGTTGTGTGGTAGTGTAAGGGTTAAAATAGGTGAAAATAACATGTACTGTAGTAGCTATTTCATTGTAGCTCATTTCTCCCGGCAGTGTGTCGAAGGGTCCTTGAGCAAGACACTTAACCCCTTACTGCTTCTGATGAGCAGGTTGGCACCTCGCATGGTTGCTTCAGCCGTCTGTGTGAATACTGTAGGTGAATTTACCATTATGAAAAAAGAATGTCAAGAACCGAAGATACGGATACAAATAAAAAATCCACCCCTCCTTGTTTGGCCCTTAAAGGAACACACCACCATTATGGGAAATGCGCCTACTGTCTTCTCCAGAATCAGACAAGAAGATAGATACCAATTTCCTCTCAGTGCATTCAGTAGTTTTTCACTTAATTTTCAACTCTGAAAATCATTAATTCACTGTTCCTCCACCTTTTCAGAGAAAGCAGCAACATTCGCCTTGATGTCCATTGTACAGAAAGATACAGTACGTTTTTACTCTATTTTACAAACTCATGACCTGCACTTTTTGTTGGGTGTGCGCTAGGGATGGGCATGAGTAATCGATTACTCGAGTACTCGACTTTTCGACTAAACACGAGTGGTTTTTGAGGGTGGTTTATTTTTTTTATTTTTTTTACGTCCACTAAAAGTGATTGTTTTTGCCACTGAAACCGAAATCTCGCTCTGAAGTCCTGTGAGACGTTAGTTGTTGCAGGAAGACAACACTGGAAGCTGTGGAGCATGAGAGCGTACAGTACATACTCAAACTATTGAGACGCTAGGGCAATGGTATTACAGGAGGGTCATGGCTAGAAGGCATCCACATTACAGCTGGCTGCATTGCATTGTGGATTTGTGACATGACCCACCTGATGTCACGGCATATTCAGGGAACTCTCTCTGAACTTCACTGGAGTTGTGGACATTCACTTTGGAAACTTTGGGAAGAAGAGGACATTGTTTTTTTTTTTTTGGTCCACCTTTTCTCCCATTTTCTATATTTTCACCCATCCCAATTTCGTATCATCCAATTCAACCCTCCCCCGTCACGAACGCTGTTTCTTGCCTCCCACAAGCCGGCTGCAATGTGGACTAAGTCATACATAGCACAAGTCCCCTCCGGTACTTGAGGTAACAGCAGTCGCATCTTTTCACCTGCGCAGCTCGATCTCTCAGTGGCGAGGAGTAACGCGTGGGAGGCTCACGCTGCCCCCGACACTTCCTGATTCTACTGCGCAGGCGCACTAACCGACCTGTAGGAGTCGCTGTCCACAACGCCCGATCCCCACCCATCAGTTTCCCACCCCCTAATACGGCCAATGTGTATTAGTATGAACGACCAGCTAAACTGAAAGCAATGTGGAGCGCTGGGCTCGAACAGGCGAGCCCAGCGTCTCCACATTCGTGGCGAGCGCCTTGCCCACTACGCCATGTAGCCACGCTAGAAGAGGACATTGTTATGGAGTATTGGATTTTGGAATGTTTATTGACTTACTGTATGAGAATGATTGTGGATGAACTGTATGATGCATGCTCCCTGTTTCCTGGCACTGCCCCCCCTTCTGTGTATTCTCAGACAGAAGTTGAGAACACCAGAGATGGAACATGGAGATGTCACCACTGTCATATCCAGTCAAAAATTGGGATATAACACCTATAACACATATACCGTTAAATGTGTTGGCATTTCCATTGCATGTAGCGTCCACTTTATTAGCCTAGTCCCAGACTTGGAAAAGATTGAGTTGTCCTTCATTCCACACGGACCATCATCATCATGTTATATTTTGTATATTGTTGAAAGAGCGGTGTGCAGGATTCTGTTTTAAACAAATTTCACATCAGAATAAAATAGAAATTGTTTGGGGAAAATCGTCATGATGAGTCAATGTACAGATGACTTAGCATAGCATAGGACAAAGAGTTTTACCATGGAGCGTCAGCTTGTACAGCTTCAAATTAGGCTCCTGAAACATCAAGGCACATGCATTTTATACACAGTAATAACAATGTTACCAGTTTGACAAGTTGCATGTCACAGTGGTGCCTTTGAAAGGGACCGGGGATATTTTTAGAAAACACACGTCTTGCATTTCCTATAGATTACATCTGAAATGAGAGATTATTATGCTCTCCATAAAAGGACCTGCCTACATACTGCCACAGGCCTTTCACTTGACTCTCTGGGTCTAAAAGCTCTGAATGTCAAATACAGCCTCACAGACACAAAGCAACTTTTAAAGTGGGGGAATTGGAAAATAGGGCAGATGATATTTCTTTGTCAAGAAGCCATCAAACTGGAACTAATTTGTTGTTTCCTGTCATCAGCTTGAAAGCTAATGTTATGCTAGCAGGCATTATGGTCGCTAGCATTGCATAAGGTTTGCAAACAGTGATCCAACAGTATGTTAGGTGCTATCCAGCAGTTCTTTTAGCATAATCTTTCATTTTCAAAGTGTAACATGTTGAGTTTATGTGTTAATACGATAGTATGTAACTGCTTAACTGTTCCACAAGAGGGCGCTGTAGGCGTAAGGAGACACAGCTGTTGTGGTTGGCATCAGGTAAGAGGGTATAAAAGGGATTGTTCCCTCCCCCTCGATCTCTTCCTCATCTACCTCTCACAGAGAGAGAAGGTCTCATGGTGAATATGCAATGTGAAATAAACCACGCCGATTAAAGGCTAAAGAAGGACCTTGTCGTCATGAACCTATTATTGTTGCTCCCCAGGTGACTCTGTCAACAGTACATGTTCATTCTTAAAAGAACAGTTCATGAAAGGAAAATTAAATGTTCTACTCACCGTCTTGTTGTACAAACACAATTGGGGTTTGCGCATGTAATTACACACAGCGTGTCAGCAGCACAGCTCCATAACCAGGGGTTGAAGTGGGGGAACCCTAAATTCCAGTGCAGCAGGGGGAAATTACTCGCCTCAAAATAACTCCCAAATTAACTTGTGGATAGGCTACGCTGTGCTGCTGTGGCTCTGGGCTGTGCTGCTGCCTTCTACAATATATTAACAGATGCTACATACATCATACTATCATAGGCTGCTTTCCAACCCATAGCCATAGTATAAAAGTGGAATTTGGCAGTGATACTAAAGAGCATCATCAATCGATGACTGCTACCCTTGACCTAACAGAGACCATGGATGCCACAGCATGCCCTGCACCAGGCCAGTTAGTCCATTACTGTAAACTTGACCACAATAGCCCACTACAAACTACCCAGTTCCATAGCCTGCACTTAAAATGCCCAGTATTCTCACACAGCCTTTGAATAACACAAAAATTATCATAATTTTATTTATTGTCAAAGACATTTCCCAATATGAATAACAAGATAACTTCAACAACACATCATCGTGTCCACTATCTGAATATGACATGACTTATGCATGCTTTAAATCTCTTCTAGTTTAGCCATTTGCTGAGCAGTCCTGACTCCTTACCCTAATAACACATCGTAAAGTTATCACACATTAACCTTGATAATGTACTTTCTGTGGTTGGAACGGTTCACAAAAAAACACGGTTTGGTTCATATCATGGTTTTGAGAACAAATTCCATTTCTAATTAAAATAATATTTTGTAAAAAATAAATATACCGGTAAGTAATAATAATACAAATAAATAGTAGTAGGCTACTAGTAACACAAAATAGTAATAATGATGTTTTGCCTTCAATGCATTAGTTGAAAGCATAAGGAACACATACTTGACTATTATATATTATTTGTTAATTATAGGTGGCTCTCATAAGGGGGTGATTGATTGATTGATTGAAAAGTTTATTAACAGATTGCAGAATGGGTACAGTACAGTACAGCTCGATACATACAATTGTTAAGAGGATGCAGACCTGAGAATGACTTTCGTCTTGTTTCCATCAGGGTCCCCCATTTTCAATTCATCATATGACACACATGACATACAGATAGACAGTACTGCTACATCTATACATTTATGCAGGGGTGTAAAGTACTTGAGTAATTGTACTTCGTTACAATACTTAAGTACTGTTTTGGGGGATTTGTACTTTACTCGAGTATTATTAGGTTTGTATACTTTGTACTTTTATTCCATTACATTTCAGAGAAAAAATACATACTTTTTACTCCTTACATTTAAAATGCAGACCTACAAAGTACAAAGTACAAATCTCACAGGTCCAACCATTTAATTAGTATATTTTAATTGTTTATCTGGCCGAACTAACGTTAACGTTATTAATCCTGCGACCGCAGGTAAACAGCCAATCAAATCCCCATCAATGGAAAATGAACCCGCCCATACCCATGCTGATTGGTCCTTGTGCAACACTAGAAAGCAGGGATCTTTGATTAAACACCTGCTATCAGAAGAATAGACAGTCAGATCCGCATTATGCTGTGGTTAATATTGTGATATTATTCAGGGTACTCCAGTATTCTGTCTTCTGTCTGTCTTCAGCATTGTCTATCGCAGAACACATTCCATTGTGGGCAGAGTGTATGCTTGGTTTCATTCCAGCCTTGCCTAAACACCAGCTGATGATTTCACTAATTGGCTCACCTCTTCAACTAACTCACCTGGTGCAATGTATAGTTAAAATGAAAACTTGGCCCACGATGGAATGAATTTGAGACCCCTGGTCTATCCCTTTCAAAAAAAATTTACTTTTACTTTTTAGTACTTACTGTAAGTACATTTAAAAGTAGGACTTTTTGACTTTTACTCAAGTGTGTTTTTAGCCAGATACTTTGACTTTTACTTGAGTCAGATTTTGAGACGGTACCCATACTTTCACTTAAGTATAATTTCTGGGTACTTTTTACACCCCTGCATTTATGACATACCAGATTTTCAAATACAGTACTGTTTGTGATACTAAAAAAATCCAGAAGAAGAGTATATACATTTGACATAGAAACTGTGCATTGGGGGAGGTTGGGTAGGTGGGGTGGGGCTGTACATTGGAGGTGGGGGGGGGGGGGGGGGTTGGGTAGGGGGGACACTGTACATTGGAATACTGACATACATTTGACATGGAAACTGTACATTGGAGGAGGTTGGGTAGGTGGGGTGGGGTTGGGTGGGGCTGTACATTGGAATACTGACAAAGCCATGCTTGGTCTTTATTGTACAATTGGGTTAGGACATTTGTAGGGGCCAGTTTTGAATTGCAGTCTCCCGTAGGTGTTCTTTGAGAGTGCTTTTGAAGGTGGGTACTGATTTACATTCCTTTACAGCTTTGGGTAGGGCGTTCCACATTGTTGTGGCATAATTGCGAAACGTGTTTAGTCCCTTGTTTGAGCCGAATCTGGGTTTTACATGATTTGTGGAGCTCCCTCTGGTGTTGTGATCGTGGTATTCACTGACCTTTGGGAAGTATTTTGACATGTACATGGGTACCTTGGTCGTGTAGTGTATCTTGTAGACCAGGCCCATTGCAAGTTGCTGGTGTGTCTGTTTCTTCTCATTCTGGTGTAATCAAAGAGTTGTGGGCAGTCAACTTTGCTCTGGAATCTATCCCTCTGCCTTAAGTCTGTTCCTAGTTTGGTTCCAATGACCTGTTGCTGAAGTGACTATGAGAGGAAATATTAACGTTGTAGCTCGATGTTGCGCATTGAAATATCAAACTACCCGTAGTTCCCAATGCGAACTGGCTCATAACATTGAATGTATTGCTCTCATACACCTAGCGGTGCACACTTCTCACACTGAGTCACTGTTTAATCCATCTCTATCGTAGACTAAACTAAATCTGTAATGTGTACAAACAGCAGACTTAAACCATGCTGGAGAATATTATGTAAGAAACTGACTGACAGCTGCACTCACCACCTCGCCTGGACAAATGTTATATATAAATGTTATTATACTCTGACAAGTTTGTCAGAGGAAAGCAACAGTTGTGATTGGAGGATCAAGAAAAGAGGGCAGGATTGAGGTTAAGTGAATGGGGACTTGGATAATGCTGCATGAGCCATTTTGAGAAGTTTGATGCTGATTTTATACCTGTTTGATGGGCCCTGTTCATTTCAGTAGAAAGCTAAGATGGAGCCTGCGTTAGCTAACCCGCTGTGTGGACACACAAACCTCAGGTTTCGACTACATTTACATTTGACATTTTGTCATTTAGCTGATGTTTTTATCCAAAGCGACTTACAGTTCTGTATGACAAGTCTGGCACAGCGCTAACGTAGTGTGGAGAGAGGTATGGCTACATGAGACTACTGTAGGTTTAGACTGACGTTTGGGCTTCACAGATATTTTAAATGACATTGCAAGTGTACCATTCGTTGTAGATGAAAAGAGGATGTCAAGCAACCATTCGTGAGTTATTTGCCTGCAAAGTAACAAGTGGTGCTCGACCTTGTGGAATTTCTTGATGTCTAGCTCAGTTGGGGTGAAGAGATAACAGAATTTTTGTTTTGAAGTGAACTGTTCCTGTGAGTGAGTAACATTGATTTTTCTTTTTTAATTAATGAAAATATTGTATTTAGGCCTACATCATTAATTTGCTAATAATGATTCTATGTCTGATTCTCCTCGTTGTCTAGATATTTTCCTGCTGTGCCCTTTGTACAGAGATGTCCTCCTCACTCCCTAACCATTAGATCTGTTCTACTCCCATTGCATCGTTCATGACACTGGAGAAGTCATCCAAAAAAAACAAGAGTTTCATTAGCTGGCTAATTGGCTCAGTAATAAGAAGCTTGTTTATCCAGCGGGAGTAATTAGATGTGTCAATTAGCATTGATTAGAGCCACGGTGTTCAAATCAGCTATTAGAATGCAACCAGGGAGAATGTTCCCTTACCCAGTCCAGGTTGTACACAGCTGTTCAGAGAGGACAGCACTGTGCTCCACATTAGCAGTTAGAGGACGGAGTGCTTCTAATGAGTGTTCAGTAGGTAGATGAGGTGTATTAACTGCATAAAGATTACTCCAAATATTAACAGGAGGTGAGGAGAGTTGAAAGAGGCTTTATCAGTGTTTGGTTGGAGGTCCTGTGGGCAATGGTGCGTACCATGTACGGTAGTTGCAACATCGTGAGTTTGAATCTGACTCAGGAGGCACACATGTTGTCATCCCCCTCTCTCCATCTTTCACGTCGCTTTCTACAATAGGAACCTAAGCAAAACAGAATTGCTTCACCTGCCGGCCAAATCCTCCCCACTGACCGACCTTTCCATCACAGTGGAAAATGTAGCTGTGTAGAAAATGTAGAACCTTGGTGTAGTCCTTGACGATCGGCTGAAGTTCTCCACTCACATCGCCGCAACGACCTGAACCTGCAGATTCCTCCTCAGCAATGTCAGAAGGATCCGCCCCTTCCTGACAAAAAAAGCCACTCAACTCCTTGTCCAATCAACAGTCATGTCTCACCTCGACTACTGCAATGCACTGCTCGCTGGTTTAACGACCACCGGCACCAAGCTTCTTCAACTCATTCAGAATGCAGCCGCCCATCTGATCTCCAACCTACCAAAGTCAGCCCATGTTACCCCACTTATTAGGGACCTACACTCGCTCCCCATCGTTGCACAAATTCGCTTCAAGGTCTTCAACCTGGCATATCGAGCATAGGTCATTATGCTCTACATCCTCTGGCCTCCTCAGACCCACTCCTATACGAGCTCCAGGAGGGTCATCAATGGTGGAACGAACTTCCCACCACAGTTAGGACAGCCGAAACCTGCACGTCTTAAATCAATATCTGAAATAAAAATGTTAAATAAAAATTAATTATAATAATAAGAAGAAACACTAACCTTCTTACTGTCTTATACTATAAATCAGGGGTGGGCAATTATTTTTCCCAGGGGGCCAAATGAGCAACTGAAAATATTTTGGAGGGCCGGGCCAAAATTCCTAACTCAATTATGCATAATATACATTTTATTTCTATATAAAAAGCAGTAAATGGCATTGTTTTGACCACTGGTAAGAGTGTATGTTATTATTTGGCAATTAAAAGGTGAGGTTAGCTTTCAAAAATATCATTTATTCAAATAGAATTTCCAAAATGATAAACAAAATGTGAAACATTTAACTCATTTTCAGTCACATTAATAACAAAGGGCATTTTGAGTTTCATATACTATTGAAACAAGGATCTTCTTAGCTTTCTAAAGACATCACATCATCTTTGTAGCCAAAATAAACAAGACATGTCACTGAACTGTGTAACTGTGTAAAGAAAAGTGTCCCAGTTGTGTAGCCCTTTTGACTTTACATGCCTATATTAAACATTTAATGTTTTCAGAACTGTGCAAAAAAAAATAATGTGTCCCACTTCACTTGTTATATTTCCACATTTTAGTGTTCTTCAGTTCTTTTTTTTCATTCAGTGTGCGAAATCCAGTCTCTTTTGAGCTTTAACAAGTCCATCAAAGTCAGGTTGAATGTCTGAGGTGGAGATGCGAAGCACAGCTGACAGATGTTCATCAGTGAGAGAGGATCTGTACCTGGATTTGGTAAACTTCATGACTGAGAATGTCTGTTCACATAATATGTGGATCCAAAGAGAACCAACATCTTCTGAGCATGTCTCCTCAGTCCTCATGTTTGGAAAGTTATCCTCCTTGAGAGCAGAGTAGAACTCTAGCAGTGATGCTGACTTAAAGTGATCTTTGAGTAGTAATCAGACTGCAGGTCAATGAGTTCAAGCTGAACATCAGTGGGTGCACTATCAACACTGCAGGTAAAGGGAGAGGAAAGCAGCTGCATTTCATCCTCAACCTTTTTGAAATCTTGAAAACGCCTTGAAAATTCATCATGCAGTGCTCCTAACATGGATGAGTACCTGTGCCGGTGATCAGCTGATGGTTTGACTTCTTTCAGGGTTTTCATGTGTTCGAGATTGTTGCTGCCTAGTTGCCTTGAAATTAATTGCAAATCTACCTACCTCAGTTGTTCAAATAACCACACTTTCGACTTGCCATTGCCCCGACTGCTTTGTTGTTGAATCAAGTCAAATCCTTGTGCATGTGAACGTTGACATGAAGAAAAAATGTAAAAAGAAAAAAAAAAAAAAATTATATAAAAATAAAATATATATATTTTTTATTTTCTAATTATCATGTAATCTTTTGCGGGCCGGTCAGAATCATCCCGCGGGCCGTATTTGGCCTGCGGGCCGTACAATGCCCAGGTCTGCTATAAATAATGCACTCTTCCACTAATTAATATTCCTTGTCTATATTACTACCTACTATACTCAACACTGCAGCACCAAAGTTGCAGCACTGTTTGATGAACATTGTTACTCAGCTGAAAGAGTTGTACCCTTCCTGCTAACTTGTCGTATAGAACTTGTAAGTTGCTTTGGAAAAAAGAGTCGGCTAAATGACTAAATGTAAATATAATGTATTGTGTTTTTATTGATTTTATTTTACAATATTTTATTAACTTTTTTCTTACCTTGATATTCATCTGTTATTTATCGTGATTAACTGTAAGCTTGACACTTTTGAAAATTACGGTAACTTGAAGTGTTCTTGAGTTTAAATTAAATTAAATGCAAATATATTTTAGCCTGCCCCGTTGTCCTGACCAGGAATAGCTATGTTCCTTTTTCCTCGCACTGAGTGAGCGCACACACTGAGTCTGATGTGGATAAGAAACCCAGATTTATTATTAGAGGGAAGACTTAACGATCTGATTGATCCTCTGTCCCGAACATTACAGGGTGTCAGAGACAGAGACAGAGAGAGAGAGAGAGAGAGAGAGAGAGAGAGAGAGAGAGAGAGAGAGAGAGAGAGAGAGAGAGAGAGAGAGAGAGAGACAGACACATATACCTATACCTTTAAAAGTAATCAAATATGCTATTTGCATTGGTTAATGGTTTTTCCGGTCATGTACTAAATTGGCTCATAACATACATTAAGGGGAGAAAGTTCTATGTTAAGCTTGGAGACACTGTATCCGAGGAACATGACAGCAACTTTGGAGTTGCACAAGGAAGCTGCCTTGGTCCATTACTCTTCTCACTATATATATGCTGCCCCTCTGGGACATCATTAGAGACCACAATGTATGCTTCCATAGTTATGCTGATGATACACAACTATATATCTCCGCAGAACCAAATAACACTACAGCCATACAGTCCATTACAAACTGTCTTTTAGCAATAAATAAGTGGATGAACAATAACTTCCTAAAATTAAACGTAAGCAAGACCGAAATCCTATTGATCGGCCCAAAAGCGAAAAGGGAAGTGCTGTGTGAAAACCTGGGGAGTCTGTCATCCTATGTAAAGACTGAGGTTACAAGCCTAGGTGTCATCTTGGACTCAGACCTGACCTTTAAGTCTCATATTAATAAGGCCATGAAAATGTCATTCTTCCACCTAAGAAACATAACGAAAGTAAGACCTTTCGTAAATAAAAAGGATGCCGAGACTATTGTAATGCACTGTTCACTGGTCTTCCCAAAGCAACCATTGGGAAGCTTCAGCTTATCCAAAACTCTGCAGCTCGATTACTAACTCGTACAAGGAGAAGAGAACATATCACTCCAGTCCGCCACTCTGCACTGGCTTCCAATAACTCATAGAATTGATTTTAAGGTCCTTTTCTTGACATATCTCTTAATGAGCAAGGCCCAAAATACATAGCAAATTCCCTAGTTAGTTATCTGCCCTCAAGAACGCTACGGTCATCCACTACAGGTTTATTAGACACACCCAGAAACCAAAAGAGGATCGGAAGTATGGCATTTGCCAACTATGCCCCAAAACTATGGAACACGCTACCAACACACATCAGGAACGCCAGCTCCATACACATTTTTTAAGGAACATTTAAAACGTACCTATACAGTCTAGCTTACAAATAGTGTACCATGCCTTAGGGAAAGCGAGTATCTTATTGAAATGTTTTTATTATTATGTTTTAATTTTTTATGTATTGATCTTTTACTGAAATGTTATTTTACTGTACTTTGCCTATTGCCGTACTTTTATTACTGTTGTCTTATTAATGTGATTCTTTATTTTTAGTACCCGGAGCTGCTAACTGGCTAACGTTATGAGAGCTAACGTTGCTACCTACTGTACCCGGAGCTGCTAACTGGCTAACGTTATGAGAGCTAACGTTGCTACTGTACAAGTGCATTTGTTTAGTGCACTTCCTACTTCCGGTTGCTGCTGAACAAGTACAAGTGCATTAGTTTAGTGCACTTCCTACTTCCTACTTCCGGTTGCTACTGAACGGACGTGTTTGTGCGGACCTGTTCTCCCAAACTTTCTTGACTGTTTTCCTTTTTACGTAATCTTTTCTTAAAAAGAAAAAAAAATCATTTTTTAACCATTGATCTTAACTGATCACTGTGATTTTATTGCTTTTATCGTTATATATGCCTATGTTTGTGTACAGCACTTTGAGCTACATGACATGTATGAACGGTGCTTTATAAATACTTACTTACTTACTTACTTACTTACTTACTTACTTACTTACTTACTTACTTACTTACTTACTTACTTACTTACTTACTTACTTACTTACTTACTTACTTACTTACTTACTTACTAATGCAATACATAAAAACAAGACACAGTTGCTATTAAATACTGCAACTGTAGTTCAATGTCCTAGATTGCAGCACTGAACAGACTACAATTAACTAGTATAGTGGACCTTTATGGGTGGACATTTTAGGATTTGATGTAAATTAATTATCGTACATTTATAACTGGGTCTAATACAGGTATATTACTTACATTTTGTCAAAGCAATATATTACTTCTGTTACTTCTGTGTAATGGTAAGGAATTACTTTTGTTACATGTAAATTAATAGGTTACTTATGCTTTTAATTTTGTAATGCAAGAAAACACCAAAAAGTTATGAATTACTTACACTACTGTTCTTTAAAGGACTGAAATTACATTTAAAAGTAAAGGATTGCCTAGAGTAATTTTGTCAACGTAATGGATTACTTACATTACCATTCCCAGAGCAACTGATTACTTATTAATCATCAACCTTGTTAATCATTAACCTCTTAACAAGCCACCCCCATTCCCCACTGCATACACCCTCTGGTGGTGTAGCTGTTCTACTGCAATGGAGGACATAATGGTGCCCATTGAAAACAAATGGAATCCTGAAACCTCACCTCTGTAAAATGTTGTAGATCGAAATGTATCATTTAATTGTGAATGACTCAGTCTCTCAATCAAAGTTATTTTCATATCTGACTTTTCACTATAACACCCCCTGCGGATAATTGATCCCATACTGCAGGATACGTCATGAAAAACGGTACTGGTTCTGTGTAACAAAGTTGAAACCTTTGTGGTATATGGTAGCCCCTTGGTGTAAACTCACTATGTATGTTAAATACCCCCCACTTTGCTACCTAAATGGGATCCTCTTCAGGTGGTGGAATGGAGACGACCGTGGTGTTACATGGTGCTGGTGAGTGGAGGGTTCGCAGTTCGAGGCTGTTGGAGGACAAGTGGTGAGCGAAGTGTCTGCTGGTATCTAGTGACAACCGTTACCTCTGCATGAACCTGTGTTTTGCTTTGAGCCTATCGACGTGCAACATTTGACCTGACTCATTTCAATATCGCCCCTTCCACTCGGCCCTCACACAGCAAAGAATGATGGTCCGTGGTTGTCCAGATAATGGTTGCCAGCCAGAGCAGTGGTGTCTTTGGGCCACAATGGAGCCATGTCTCAGCTAGCAGTATGACCGTCCTACCATAACTATGAGTCTCAAAATGATCTCTGAAAACTCTTTTAAAAAACAACTACAGTAAAAACACATTTGTTTAGACAGGCCTTTGGTCATACATAGGCACTATTTTTCGTCCTCACTGTTCCTATAGTTTTGTTTTTTAATTAGTGACTCATGATTTTATCCAAATTCTTTTATTCTACTTTTTTATCTGGTTTCACTGTTTTTTAACTGCTCTCTGGTGTTGTTGTTGTCATTTATTTCTGATTTTGTTTTGTTGTGTTTTTTATATACTAAGCTGTAGTGTAAAGCACCCTGCATGTGCATTCGTGCTGTGAAGGGTGCTATATAAATAAAAGTAATTCATTCATTCATGTCTGCGTAAAATATTCTCATCAACAATCGACCCACAATCGAATTGCCGTCTTAGACGGTGCCACGCCTGGTCCATGCTTGGTTCACGTGCCACAGGCCTATGCCGACCAAGAGCTGTATCTCTCTCTCTCTCTCACTTATCTCAGTATACCACATGTATACCAAAATGGTATACCATGTGCTCCCAGTCTATTGCTCATACTGTACCTACCCAAATAGAGCCAACGTTTGACCCCTAGATGAGATACTTCTCTGGGTGATTACACCTACTGTAGACCTCAGTATATTTTTACTGTATTTATTTACTGTATATTTTATTCCATTTTTATTCTATTTTATTCTACTCTTATCTTAGGCAATTTGATTTGATTTGTTTTGTTATTCTTATTCGTGACCTGTTCTGTCTAAATGTTTAAATGTTGAGCGATTTGCAGTGTCAAATTTCCCTCTGGATAATAAAAGTAATTATATTCTATTCTATTCTATTCTATTCTATTCTATTCTATTCTATTCTATTCTATTCTATTCTATTCTATTCTATTCTATTCTTTTCTATTCTATTCTATTTTATTCTATTCTATTCTATTCATGAGTGCACTCACAATCAGAGCACAATGATCTAATGTTCTGTTAAACTATGCGTTGCGAACGGATGGCTGAAGCCAGAGAGGATCTGACTGAAAACAGTTTGGTATTATAGCATTTGATGAGGATTCAAACCTTTGCCTCATGCATACGTTATAAAGCACAACGACAACACAAACCCACAAAGGCATACAGTTATTTTCATGATTCCTCCCTATTTATTTCGACCATAATGGAAATGTAATTCATTGTTATGTTGCATGACTCACTACTACATGTCTAAAAGCTTTTCTTTCTACGGTAAATTATTGTTCTTTTGTGTGAAACTGAATGAAACGGGGAGTGGAATAACTACAGTTATGTGCCAAAAACAGTGGTGATTTGTTTAATAACAGAACCATGTTTATTTAAAGGACCATAGCAGGGTACTCATTTCTGTCTGTGATTAATTTTGTATCTAAAAGTTGTAGTATGTGTCAAGGTCAAGTTTATTAGTATGTCCCAAACTGGGCAATTCATGTTACAGCAGATACATAGGAGCTCCAAAAAAACACAGCAAACATACATAACAAGAAGAACACAGACAGACATGTACAGTACATGGTCACAGGATCAGATCATAACAGTCAAACAAGCAACCACAACCATCCCCCCACCCACCGACCTCTCCTGCCTCCTCCGTATAAATGTGTTGTAGATTAGATTATATTAGATTTAAATGTATTGTCATCATACAGCACAAGTAAAGTACAACGAAAATATGAACTATATATGCATATATATATATGCTTATTACATGTATTTATTGCTCCTATGTCTGCACACACTGCGAACACGGGAGCTCTCCAACCCTTGTCCCTGTCTCCCTGTCTCTCTTCAAGTTTCAAGTTTTCAATTTTTTTTTTTTTTTTTTTTTCACTCCACTCTGAGTGGATGTCTCTGGGTGATGGTGAAGGTGGTGTGATCTTCCCTGCTCCGTCCTTGATGTGGCTAACAGCATCGACTGCAGTGGCTCTTCTTCTTCCTCAAACCGGTTCTGACTACCACAGGTGCGATGGATACGTCGCCCTCAGTTGACCGGCAACCATGCCCGCTCTACTTCAGCTGGATCAGAGCGGTTCTCCTGCCCCCTGGGGAATATGACTCTGATACTTTGAGCTCCAAGCCTTGACTTTTTTAGCCTTTATCTTATTTTCATACCAGCGCCTCGTTTTCCTATGCTTTTTTGTTGTTGTTGTTCTTAGCTCTATTTATTTTAATTGTAAAATGTTTCAAGTTTCAAGTTTCAAGTTTCTTTTATTAGTTGTCATACAGAAGTACAGAATACTTTTATATAAAATGCTTCTGTTTTGCTCCAGAGGTTGTGCTAGATAAAAATATAGTAAGTATAAAATAGAAGTCAAGTATAGACAAAAAGTGTTCAATATACACATATATACAATGTACAATGCACCCGCATTTCATTGTATACCTGTATGCCGTGACAATTAAAACTCTTGACTTGACTTGACTTGAGAGTAGAAAAGTAACTGAGTTACAATACAATATACTATATACTATACAGTACAATGCAGAAATGGACAATTTAGGTAGAATTTACAGTAAGGTGTAATGAGGTATGGGTTGTAGTGCAAATTCTTCTTTGCCAATAATTCTTCTTTGCCAATAAATATTTGCCAATAAATATAAAGTGTGTTTAGGTGTTCTAAAGTGGGTAAAGTGGGTGCAGCAGTGAGTTGTTTATGTGAGTGTGTGCGTGTGGATGTGTGTGCTGTGAGTGCATTTGATGCTTGTTACGATTGTTCATTGTTCAACTCTTGTTCATTGAGCACTCATTGTTCATTGAGCATCCTGATGGCCTGGGGATAGAAGCTCCTTCTGAGTCTGTCTGTACTGGCCATGAGACTCCGGTATCGCTTGCCTGACCGCAGCAGTTCAAAGAGGCAGTTGTTTGGGTGGCTGGAGTCTTTGATTATTCTCTTCGCCTTGCCCATGCACCGCTTGTTGTAAATGCCTTGGAGAGTGGGAAGCCCCCCTCCAATTGTGCGTTCGGCTGAACGGGCCGCGTGAATATTAAAGGCAACCAAATTGTGTTCAGCCTTTCGTTCAGCGTTTCTCTGATTGGCCACACGGCCACGTGACCGCGCTGCCGCGCGGCAGAGAGTTGCGCCGCCTGCGGCAGCGGCCGTCTTCCGTTGGCCGTCGCAATCATAGATATATATATATCTATGGTCGCAATGACTTGTTTTGTTTACATCAGGGTGAACGCTGTTGTATTCGCAAATATGAGAGCCAGCAATACGCAGCTCCAGTTAACCTAATTTATACCGTAATGAATCATTCTTCCGTTGGCCGTCGCAATGACTTTGAGTTACAATGTACAGTTTCTAGTTACAGTAGTGACGCGTGAATCGAGATAGTCCTAACAGTGTTTATTATTAAGAGTCAGATAGTCCTAACAGTGTTTATTAGTAAGAGTCAGATAGTCCTAACAGTGTTTATTATTAAGAGTCAGATAGTCCTAACAGTGTTTATTATTAAGAGTCCTAACAGTGTTTATTATTAATTAACGTCATAAACGAACTACCAGCCTCCACACTGATGTACAGTGACTGACGTTAAAAACGCAAAATAACATATAACGTTACAATGTACAGTTTCTAGTTACAGTAGTTACGCGTGAATCGAGATAGTCCTAACAGTGTTTATTATTAAGAGTCAGATAGTCCTAACAGTGTTTATTAGTAAGAGTCAGATAGTCCTAACAGTGTTTATTATTAAGAGTCAGATAGTCCTAACAGTGTTTATTATTAAGAGTCCTAACAGTGTTTATTATTAATTAACGTCATAAACGAACTACCAGCCTCCACACTGATGTACAGTGACTGACGTTAAAAACGCGAAATAACATATAACGTTACAATGTACAGTTTCTAGTTACAGTAGTGACGCGTGAATCGAGATAGTCCTAACAGTGTTTATTATTAAGAGTCAGATAGTCCTAACAGTGTTTATTATTAAGAGTCCTAACAGTGTTTATTATTAATTAACGTCATAAACGAACTACCAGATTTATTTTGCACCAGGGAACTTGAAGGTTCCTGCCGCGCTCGCGGCAAAAGGGGGCGGGCTAGCGGCGTGGGGTCGTGGCCAATCAGAGAAAAGCTGAACACAAGTTGGTTGCCTTTAATATTCATGCGAACGGGCCACTCTCTGTAGTCTGCTGCGGTCTTGTGCAGTGCTATTCCCAAACCAGGAGGTGATATTGCCAGTCAGGATGCTCTCTATTGTGCATGAGTAGAAGTTCTTAAGGATCTTCTGACTGACTTGGAACTTCCTTAGGCGCCTGAGGAAGTAGAGGCGTTGTTGTGCCTTCTTCACAACACTGTCAATGTGTGTGGTCCATGTCAAGTCCTCGGATATGTGGACTCCGAGGTACTTAAAACTGTTCACTCTCTCAACCGGTGCCCCATCGATGCTGAGGGGGCTGTAGTCCCTGACCCCCGACCTCCTAAAGTCCACAATCATCTCCTTTGTTTGGCTGACGTTCAGGGAGAGGCAGTTCTCTTGACACCATCCCGCTATAGAACCTTAACCTCCTCCTAAATTTGATGACCAAAATGTACAGATACTATTGCTACCATGTATGTATATATATATATGTGTTTTATTACATGTATATATACATAGTATACATACCAATTATTCGCCTGTTCTATTCTCCATCCATCTATCATCCATAGCAACACTATATTATCACTGACATCCTGTTGGGGGGTCCCCTTTGAACAGCGATTCTGAGGTTTCTCTCCTCCACGTCGCCTGTGGTTATTTTTTTCCCTATTGCTAGGTTTTTAGTGAGTCATTCCTTATCTTCATTGGGGAAAGTCTGGGAGTGTCGCATATTTGGATTTTATGGTGGTTTTTGTTCTTGATCTATTGTGATGTTTCTTCTTGACTTGTACAGCCCATGGGGGCAATTCCATGTGATCTTGAGCTCTACAAATACATTAAATCTTATTTGATATATATATTGTACACACAATATATATACAGTGAGTGTCATCAGCTAGTAGATTTCAGCCTATACTGTACCTTTCTAAATGCCATTCACTCTGCCATTGAGGTTGAAAAGGGGTGGAACCAGACCAGGCTGCAGAAACAAATTAGTGGGGGGGCATAAAATGTTCTCGGGGGGGCACGATGGTTTTTCAACACAGGTTCCCTTTTATACGTTTCAGCTGGGACAACGGCGCTGTGGCTTGCTTGGCACTGCCCACGGTGCTGAACTAAACAGCAGAGAGGCAATTGAAAAATCTAATTTCTCTATCTTAAGAACATTCACTTATACAAAAACAGACTGAACGGATATATATAACAGACCTGCTGGGGCAGCGGACTGAGAGCAGGGGACACAAACAGGCTGGATAAGATGGTCAGGCAGGCCAGTAAAGTGGTTGGGGTGGAGCTGGATGCCCTAGCGAGGGTGGCGGAGAGGAGGAGCCTTGCTAAGCTCCACGCCATCAGGGAAAACCCCTCCCACCCACTATACACAGACTTGGCTGACAGGAGGAGCATGTTCAGTGCCAGGCTCACACTACCTAAATGCAGCACTGAAGGGCACAGGAAGTCCTTCATTCCGACAGCCATCAGACTATACAATGCATCACTGTGCCTCACTGCATCACTGAGCACAGAGTGACAGTTACCATCTTCCTGGACTCTTACTTTTTAAACAGCACTGTGCAATATTACACCTACTGTAGACTTCAGTATATTTTTACTGTATTTATTTACTGTATCTTTTATTCTATTTTTATTCTATTTCATTTTATTCTATTCTTAGGCCATTTGTTTTGTTATTCTTATTCGTGACTTGTTCTGTCTAATGTTTAATGTTGAGTGATTTGGAGTGTCAAATTTCCCTCAGGATAATACATTTCTATTCTATTCCATTCTATATCTTTGAAAAGTCTCCATTTATTCAACACTTCTGAATTCACTGACAAACTGAACTGAACTGACAAAACTAAGGTGCATAAAAAAGCAAACAAAATTCCTCCACAGGCTACTCACCATCATTAGTAGAGCGGCAAGCAGCGTTTGGGGACAGAGTGAAATCTTCTTAAAACACTGCACTCCACTCATTCCTGAACTTTCTTGTTAAGTCCTTCTCAAATGCCAACTGAATTAAATTGGCCTTGTGTCGATGAAGCATACTAAGGCGATGTTCTGTAAATATGTTCTTGAGGGTAGAAAAACGAATTCTCACATAGTGCCGTGCTAGCTTCAGTAGTGTTGTTGTTGACATCAGTGCCCACTAGGGCTGTCCCTGACTAAGGATTTGGATAGTCGACTTTGATTGAAAAAAAATATATGGCGCCGGGTCTGGGTGGAACAATACTGAGACTTGAAAGTTGTTTGAAAGTCGCTAGGCAGGCGATTCACCCACGCATCAATCAGGAGCACCTGGGAATGAATGACAAGTGCATCCAGAAACTGAATGTAGAAGTTCAATGTACAGATTTGAATGGTTTGGAGTAATACAGCGAAAATAAACACTGTGGTTGGTGAATTACAGGGTGAATTACATATGCCTAGCGTTCAAGTCTCATAGAGCATTGGTTCTCTAAGTGGGGCTGAGGACCCCCAGGGGACCTGGATGAGTTTCCAGGGGGTTCCCGTAAATAATTTTAATGGTAAATGGACTGCATTTATATAGTGTCCGGCAGTTAGGGGTTAAGTGTCTTGTTCAAGGACACTTTGATGCGCTGCCGGGAGGACCTGGAATCGAACTGGGAACCTTCTGATTACCAGACAACTGCTCTACCTGATCCACTGTCGCCCTTTAATATAACTAATCATTTCTACAACTTAGTTAGTACAATGAAATAATGTATACAAATTATTATTCGGATTACCCCTTAGCTTCATGAAGTCGGATTATTCTTACTTTATACATTTTATTGTACTGAAAGATATTTATATAACCCTTTAAATCAATTTGTAGAGAATTCCCCAGTTCTACACTCACAGTTGTCATCCGATCAACTTCACCCACTTGTGGCTGTATTGCAAGTACTGTAAGTGCGGTGTCGAATGTGAAGTTGATTGGATCCACGGTTCTTGAGAACACTTCAAGGTGCACTTCTAGGGGCCAAGCAAGCGGCCTGTTCTGAATGGGCACGCTCTCTGGATGGGAACGTTTTGAATGCAATGCTGCAAGCAGCACTTCTGGGGGCCGAGTAATCGCTCAGTTCTGAACGGCCACACGTTCCCAACAGGCATGTGGTCCGAACGGCCACATTTCTAACGGGTACTGCACTAAAATGGAAGGAATCTCTGTCTGTTTCTTTGTATGTCTGTCTTTCGATTGTCTCGAGAACCGTTTATCCGATCGACATCACACTCGACGGGTGTATTGCTGAGGACCCAAGGAAGTGCAGCGTCAAGTATGAAGTTAAACCGACGCTAAACCGAGGTCCTGACTAAATTCGGTCGTTAAATAACCCAGGACGCCTATCGTAAAGAGTAGGGGGTTCCCCGACGTTCCTGGCCAAATTCCCAATCAGGTCTCTGACGTCAAGGCCACCTAATCATCCCTTCCCCTTAATTGGCTGATATCAATCCCTGTCTCCTGAGCCGTTCAGCCATTGTGTAGTGTGATGTGTGCCGGGTGCCAGTGTATGGCAGCCATTGAGCCTGCGTAACCCAAGGTTGGGTGCTACCAGTGGTGGTGAAGGAGGCAATTTCCCTAACCCTACATTGTGAAGCGCTTTGAGTCTGAGAAAAGCACTATATAAATGTAATGCATTATTATTATTATTATAAGTTGATCGGATGAGCGGTTCTCGAGGAGGCTGTACTTTGGGAGGCCAAGCAATCGGCCCGTTCCGAACAGGCACGTTTTGAATGGGCACTGCACTAGTTTCTTTAAATAATTCAAGGCTAAGAGGTTATCCGAGGCCTTGTCAGAAGAGCTTTTCTACATGAGCGCTTCTCTATGCATCGCAATGAGGCCTGGAGATCCCGCCACCACTTCCTATAAACATGCTGCCCATTATTTCCAGTTTACTGGAGGAGAAACAGAGGGGCTTCCACCACCACATGTGTTACTTTAAACTGCAGAGCTGGTGACTGCTGAAATAATCATGACATTATCTTTACCCCACTGAGCACTGTTGGCTGTCGTGGTGTAAACTGAGAGGAAGACAAAGCAGGTGGAAAAAGACGTGGGTGCTGCTGCACATGTCGGATAATCGGATAGTTGTGGTTGCAGTGGTTTACCCACTTTCATAAGCTGATAATACGTACGTCTTTATGTTTGAAATTGAAAGTATAGATTATAGTAAGTAGAATCAATGTTTTAAAAAGTTCACCACCTGAAAAAAACCTGTAGGCTATGCTGTACTGTTTTATTCATAATCTATGAAAGTTCATGCACCCACATTCTGAAATGCAACATATACTTGTACCATATATATATATAATGCTCATATAACTAACTAAATTGTTTTATTTGTATGTATTTAGTAGATCAGTAGAATGTTTCTGTATCACTGTTATTGGTCATTATTTATTTAGTAGAGCAGCTGGTTTGGACATTTGAGATGTTGATGGTTCTACAGGTTCTACTGCGGTAATTAATAGTTTTAAATTAAAGATTAAATCCATAATGGAGGCCTTGCACAGGATGTTTGTGTAGTTGACTATGGCATAACATAGAAACTGTTGTTTTGCACATGGCAATGGAATGTGCAAAACAATTGTTGCTATGTATTGAGATATATATATATATATAAACAAATATATCAGCAACAAATGTAATGAATTCGTGTTTTATTACTGGATCTTGTATGAAGAACATGTAGAAAGAAAGTCACAGTGGAACAGTAATATCATGGTTTTACAGTGTTTTACTCTACAAGTGCACATAAATTAGGCATCTTCTCTCAAAAGTGGTTACCAATGGTTACAGGCAGCCATGTTGGAAGAAAGGGAAATGCAAGGCCTACAGTATGTTGCCCTTGAAACACTATTGTTTATAACTTCATTGGATTGAAGACATATTTGTATTCACAAATACAGTAACTTAGATGAAATTAATTAAATTAAAGTAGACTACACACATTATACAACAGCTAAATTAGTATTTTATGTTTTTGAGGCTATAATGTTTTTTTTACATTGGTAATCTTTCATAACCCAGTTCAAATGGATTGTGAACATTTGTAAAGTTAAACACTTATAAATTCTGGATTAGGGCTTTGAGGAGGTTGTCTTTTAGTCATACTAGTTTCCATATACACAGGTACGGGCTTAGACAATTAATTAAATATTGATTATCTATATTTCATTATCTCATGTCATGTGCAAGAACAACGTGTTTGAAAATGTCATAAATAATGCTACAATTTATGGTTTGCAAACATAAAACATGGATGAGCAATGCTGGCATTTTTAATGCAAGTCCATTCTCTCTCATCTTATCTTATCTTAGATGAAAATGTTAAACGGGACAATGGAGTAAAAACACATAAATGGCATACAACAAATAGAATAGAAAAAGAACAAAGAGCTGTAATTGTCTCTAATGATGGTTGATTTCCTCTCCGTCCCCCAGTCATAACTATGTAAGGGGCTCCATAACCATCTACATCATCAACCTGCATCGCTCACGGAAGAAGATCAAGCTCTCTCTCTCTCTCTCTCTGTTTCTTTCTCTCCCTCTCTCTCTGTCCCCTATCTCAATCACTCTCTATCTTTATTTCTCTCTCTCTCTCTCTCTCTCTCTCTCTCTCTCTCTCTCTCTCTCTCTCTCTCTCTCTCTCTCTCTCTCTCTCTCTCTCTCTCTCTCTCTCTCTCTCTCTCTCTCTCTCTCTCTCTCTCTCTCTCTCTCTCTCTCTCTCTCTCTCTCTCTCTCTCTCTCTCTCTCTCTCTCTATATATATATATATGTGTGTGTGTGACCCCCCTGTGCAAGCATCAATAAAAGATAAAGACATAAGGGAATGAAGATACAGAATAAAATAAACTCACTCGTGTTGGTATAGCAGATAGGCTCAGAACTACAGAGTAAAACATGAAAGTGACTGTGCACAGAGGGAATATCTATGATGTAGTCAGTGAGTCGTGTACAGACAGTTAATAAACAAGAGTCTGTACTATATGATGTAGTCAGTGAGTCATGTACAGTTAATAAACAAGAGTATGCACTATATGATGTAGTCAGTGAGTACTGTACATGCAGTTAATAAACAAGAGTCTGTACTATATGATGTAGTCAGGGAGTAGTGTAAACAAGAGTCTGTACTATATGATGTAGTCAATGAGTAGTGTACAGTTAATAAACAAGACTCTGTACTATATGATGTAGTCAGTGAGTACTGTACATGCAGTTAATAAACAAGAGTCTGTACTATATGATGTAGTCAGGGAGTAGTGTAAACAAGAGTCTGTACTATATGATGTAGTCAGTGAGTAGTGTACAGTTAATAAACAAGACTCTGTACTATATGATGTAGTCAGTGTACAGTTATTAAACAAGAGTCTACTATATGATGTAGTCAGTGAGTAGTGTACAGTTCAAAGACAAATATTGTAGAGATCTGATGTATTTTATTAAAATACGATTTATTTTCAAGCAAACAGCCCCAATAGCTTGCTATAACTAGATTTTCTTTTTTAAATTAAGGTGATAAACTGACAATTAAGTGTGGTCGGAAACTGTATGTTACTGCTCTACCTGAGGCCTACCTGAGCTCTGACTACCTGAGCTCTGACCACCTGAGGCCTACCTGAGCTCTGCCTACCTGAGGCCTACCTGAGCTCTGACTACCTGTCATATGAGGTAAAGGGGAAACATGGGAGAAGGGGGGAGTAGACCAGGTAAGTCTCCATATTGGATTTACATAATAACATATAATAATAAACCCAAAGCACAAATAAGTTAATAAACAATATATAATACATATATATATATATATATATATATATATATATATATATATATATATATATATATATATATATATATATATATATATATATATATATATATATATATATATATATATATATATATATATATATATATATATATATATATATATATATAAAGATACAATGTTCACCATATTCTGAAATGAAGAATTTGGCTCCTACAATCTGGTCCCTATAATTATTCTTGTGGACAAAAACATTTTCAACAATTACAACTTTCAAAATACATGGTGCCAAAATGTATAGTCCATTTAAAAATCGAAATCCAAAAACAAAAATCTTCCATCTTCAAGTTACTGTATCAGTAAAAGTGTAGGCTATTAATGAGCAGTGAGAAATTGTGTGTGGTTATGTAGGAGCCTCCAGCATCAGACACAACTTTGTGATAGGTCTGTGAAGAGTGGTAGTCTGGGTTTTCACCTGAACTTGTCTAACCAGTTCTCTGGAGTCAGGCACGGTTTGTATGACCTGCCCCATGATTCAGGAGTTGCAGGGGGCAGTATCATCGATGATGAGAACAATATCTCCAACAAAATTCCTCCTTTTCTGCATTCATTTAACTTGGGCAGTTACTCCTTTGTCCATCTCTTCCAAAAAAGGCCGCCATCTGCGTCCGGGGTGCCTGAATACTTTTACCAACGGATTTCCAGTTCCGCGTTCGCGCTCTGCGCTCTGATTGGCCACTGACGTTTCTGGTCGCGCCAATCGTGTGACGCCTATTTCTTTCACTGGTTAAGCTTAGGCACTCTTTCGAAGTTGGTTAAGGTTAGAGTTTGTCTTAGAGCAGGGCGATAGAACACCAGCCCTGATTCCAAACTCTAAACTTAACCAACTTCGAAAGAGTCGCCTAAGCTTAACCAGTGATAAACTAGGCGTTAGGTAGTTTGCTGCTGTTTGAGGCGGAAATGGGCGCATCACGCGATTGGGCGCACATGTCACATGACCAGAAACGTCAGTGGCCAATCAGATCGCACCAGAAACGTCAGTGGCCAATCAGATCGCAGAACGCGAATGCGGAACTGGAAATCCGTTGGTAAAAGAATAGACGCGTCCGGGGTAGCAGTCCTCTGGTGTGAATACTAGTCCAGGTGATATGAAAAGCTTGGTGTTCATCTGCGTCTAGGGCAGAAGTTCCCAAACATTTTTTAACCAAGGCAACCCTGAATCTTTCCTCCTTCTCCAAGGCACCCCAACTATTTATGAATAATATTATGAATAGGTATGTTATTTTGTTTTGGCTGAAAAGAATGCCTTTGTAATTTTTTTTATAACAATGCACAAACAAACCTGAATGAGACATGGCATGGTTGATTGATTTTTATTTAGTACAAATATTACAAAGAGCATGTAGTACAGGGATAACACAGGAATAACACATACAGTTATTCAACTGATTTCCACTGCGGTCCCAAAAATGTACAAAATGTACATTTGACCAATTGTATTTCTCCAATGAGTTTTAACAGCATAATAAAAGCATGGGCAAGAATGCATTAGCTCAGTCAAACCTTCATTAAAAACCTGTTAACTAAGATTTCTCGGGTTATCTCGCAATGCGTTAAACTGTAACACTTCCTCCGGTCCTGGTCCTATGGGACCAGGACCCAGACATTCACATTTACAATCTCCCATCAATAACCCTCAGTCAACATTGCCAACCGGTGGGCTGATGCAGATCTGGCATCAGCTCACACATCAACTCATTATGATTTATTGTCAGTTATGTTTATTGTGTTTATTGTCTGTTGTCTCCACTTTGTTAGTCTTGTGTTCCCCTGTCTGTGGTTTGTAATTATGTTTTAGTCTGGTTGTTTATTTGTTATTGTTTTCCCAGTGTACTCTGTGTTCTATTGTTTCTGTCTACCACACCTGTGTCTTGTTTGTAAATTACCCTCTGTGTCTATCAGTGTCTTGTCAATTAGTCTGTATTTAGTGTGGTCTGTCCTGCCCTGCTGGGCGCGATCATTGTTAAATGTTACCTGTGTGTGTTAGTCGTTTATGTACCTTGTTGTGAAGTAAACTGTTCTTCGTCACGTTCTGTCTCCGGTCTCATCAATCCCTACTCTGCCATCTGGGTTCACCATGCCAAAGAAGCGTACTAATCGTAACATTAAAAGCCATACCCGAGATTTCTCTGGTTTTGGTCCTTTGATCTTTTCCTTTGATCCCTGTTCTTTACTGTCAGCCGGAGCCATCTAGGTGTCTCTGATTCATATGCCTACGTTGGAATTGCGATGACGATCGAATATCACCAGGTGGCAGTATCGCCTACCTTTGAACTGGAATGGCTTGGTGTGGATACACGTTTTCCTTTTTTTTTATTGGGCAAGGGCTCCTCCTCCTGCCTGAACAGAGAAACACAGCGATCGCCTCGAAATGTTGTTGCCTGCAGCGTATTTCCCATGTAAACGAGTATAGACATATCCACTGGTAATCGCAATGGCGATGCGATCACTTGGAATTCTTCTTTTTGGAATACCTTCTGGCTAAGGTAAGTCATATTCTATGTCTATTTTACCGAACCTGAAACATGTTTTTGTAACGATCACAGTTTTGTGTTTTACCGGACGTAAAACATGCTTGACAAACACGATCACAGTTTTTAGTTAAAAGGTAAAGATTTAGTAAAGATGGCGAAAGCTTATGGCAGTCAATGAGTTAAGCTTTAGGGTCCCCCAATTTGTTACCATAAATCGATCAATACAGACCGTATTAATTAATGTTGTGTTTCTTTTTCAAATGTAGCCAAGAGTAAAGACCATAACCCTATCAAAACAGCTGTCAAGGGCACCCAAGTGGCGACCCATGTAACGCGTTGCGTCGCGAAGCCGCCGACCCGGGTTCGATTCCCGGACCCGGCGTCCTTTGCCGAATGTCTCCCCCCCGCTCTGTCTCCCGTTCTTCCTCTCTCTCTCTCTACCGGACTGCCCGGTAGAACAAACAAATGAAAATCTACCAAAAACATAATACAATCATTTTTTTTAAAACAGCAGTCAAAGTGTATATTTTCAGCACTACGTTTGTTTACCGATGCTTTTATGATTTACCGCAAGGAAATGACTAAATCCAGATTTAACACTGCCATTGGAAAGATGAGCTTTTTCCCTATCCATAGATATATAATAAGCCATAATAAGGTCAAGGTCAAGGTCAAATATGAATTTATAATTCAAATGGATTACAATTTATTACTGTATCTACAAATCCTTCTGTTTAATCATCTTCCCTTTATTAATTTGCTTAGATTTTTGGTACACTTGATCTCAAGAAGGTGGTGAATGAGCACAGTTTTTCTTGGCCACCCCGTCTTGCCACAGTCTCAGTTTGGATAGAATAAAAATAAAATACCAAGTTGATGCCCCTTTTAAGCAGAGTGTCTTTAATGTGGACATAATCAATTCCTTGATGGCTTCTCTAAGTTCCCATTCTGCTCTGACTAGGTTGGTTCCATTATCGAGCGCAGGAACTTGACTTGACCTCTCCTAGCAGTGAACCTAAAGATAGCATTATGCATGAGTTTGTGTCCAACGAATGTGCCACTTCCAGATGCACTGCTCTTATGTTTAGACATGTAAGGATGACTCCATACAGCTTAATGGTTTCTCTACCAGACTTCTCAAATGGTCCAAAGAAATCAACAACAGCGTTGGTGAAAGGTGGGTCATCTGAGGTGATTCTCCAGATGCTGCTAACCTCTACTTCCGACAACACACCTAGCCATTAACTTTCATATGGCTGTTGTTGTGAAGGGCCAGATTAAAGTTGAGAATCTACATTTATTGTTTGATATACTTTGTATATTATTTATATATACACGGTATATCCCTTTACCTGCGTTCAAACCAGAGTAATATTCGCTCTCCTTATTGGATAGCGCCCTAGGCTCCAGGCAGTCTCGCACTCAGACAGGTGCAAGGGGCGAGTTTGGGGCATGTCAGAACATGCCCGGAGACAGTGTATTGATACCAGACAAAGACTGCGGTTTGGGACTAGATATTCACTTAAGTATAAATACAGCGCAAGGTGCGCACACCAGTAGTTCAGTACCTTACCCACCTTCACCCCGAGTCAACGTGCAGTGAAGTGAGCAACCTTGCGTCTAACAGAGCGTTGAGAACCACGTGCGAATAGAATAGTAAAGTGTCAGAGTTTAATGCAGTAACGTCAAGATTGCAGAACCATTACTGGTTGGATTATATTGATTTGGAACGTGTTACCCGGAGAAGAGCATCGTTGATTTCCACTATCGTTTGGGATTCAACCTCGTGAGGATTAGAACTCAGGCTGGCCTCGTGGACGGAGGCTGGCTGGCTGTCATCAGTGCTATCGAGCATTTGGATTACAATTATTGCTTTGCTGCTGATCAAGGGAGTTTACAAGGACCGACTCCTGTACCTGGAGTCTCTTTATTCCTCATTGAATCAGACTGAGTATCCGAACATTCCTCTACCCTCCAGGCCTTACACCCCCGGAGGGAACCCATTGTCTCCAGGCGGTATCAGCGTTGCCTTATATAGTTGCTATTATAAGACAGGTGGTGTCAACTTAGACCCATCGTAGGATTCCTGCTATTCCTAGTGACTCATGCTATTGACTGACTTTACGTATATTCTTCGCCATACAAGCGCAACCCTAATTCTCATTCTGTAACCTAATGTTGCATAATAATAATAAATTACCCTCAAATACTATTTCTTTGTCAATGCCGTGTTCTTGTGGGTGTTCACCATCTATATTTGATGTACTGTCTGGCCAGTAATTAAAGTATATAACTAGCAGTGGTTTAATCTATCACAATCTTTAATACAGTCAGGGTTTTGTAACCCCTCAGTTACAGCTGTATTAGCACCCAGTACACTGTACTGTTGTCTGAGGCGAGAAATAATGAAATTGCATCCACTGTGTCCAGTATCCTCATGTATCTGATGATGAGTTGGGTAACATGATGATCCTTAGGGAGAATAGCAGGGTGCTTGTGCTGCATGGCTGACCTGCTTAATCTGCCACCTAGTCTCAACACACCCTAGTTTATGAAGATTGCTTCTACTTTTCACAATGGAACTCCTTTCCTCTGTCCTGCGATTTCCTCTGGAAAGGCTCTTCACTGGCAAAACTTTATGATTTCCACTTCTGCTTGTAAAGTTCCTTTACAGAGCGTGATCCTTTGTTCAATTCTCTCTTTCGATCTTTCAGTGGGTCTTTCATTATTTTCAAATTTAACTTTTCAGAGTTGCTCTTTTCTCGCACACTTGTTTTAGTGCATCTTTGATCTTGAGCATCCAAGCAATTGCCTTTTTGAGTATTCTTAGTGTGCCACTCAGAATAGTGAGAGATGAGCCTGCTCATCCTGCTTTACAGATGTAGTATTCACAATGGCAGCTCTCTTGACCTTTGGATCATCTGCAGCGATGGTTTGATCTGGCATGTCTGGCCAGTTAATCTCTGGCTGCATTAAGAAGTCTGGCCCTGAGAGCCATGCTTTATCCTATGGACCAAAGTTGCCTTGAGGCTCCTGGTATGATGTATGCAGTTAGACACGATCCGAATTGCAGTCCAAAACAAAGATTGTAGAGATCTGACACATTTTATAAAAATAAATGTATTTATTTGAAAGCAAAGTATGTTTTTCACAACAGCCCCAATAGCTTGCTATAACTAGAAACAAACAAAAACAGACAATTACATGCGGTCAAAAACTGTACCTATGTTACCGCTCTTCCTAGACCTACCTGAGAGTAGACCAGGTAAGGCATATTGGTTTTCTATAATAACATATAATAATAAACCCAAAGCACAAAGAAGTTAATAAACTAAGTATATAATGGGGCAATAAAGATAAAATCTTCACCATTTTCTGAAATGAAGAATTTGGTTCCTGCACAGTGCACATTCTGTACCCCTATATGATGAATTTATTTTCTTTTAGTGACCTCATAACCTTTGCCACCCTCAGGCCAAACATTCATATCTTACTTGTGAACGCTAGCTCCAATAGCTTTGATTCAAATCGTTTCAAATGTGTGGTGCAGATTCATGACCCCTAGGTTGAATTATATTGATTTTGGTTAACCCATGAGTCCTGACTGGTATTCAGAGATATGTCTACTCATGCACAACAACTTTGCCATAAGGACATCCACCATACTGGGAGTTATTGGAAAATCTATTTTTCCCCCTACTCCCCCTAGCCTGTTCATCTGATTTTCTACAGACTTGTTGTGCAGAATATGGGGACTAACATCTTCAAATGTGTCATTTAGATAATTGATAGGCCAAACCATATGACCGTCAGATCTAATAAAATTTCAAAAAAATGCATGGTAAACAGGAAATTATTTGTTACTTGTGAATGCAGTCATTCTGAGTCATCTTCTTGCCTCATGGTGGCACTATTCTCATAAAAATAAAACAATGAACTATCATTCAATATCAACTATGAAAGGTAGTTGAGAATTCAAAGGTGGATTGAGAATTTGGGCCATTTATGGATATACAATACAGTCACACATTGTCGTATAGTAGTGTGTTCAGTTCTGAACTAGAAAATGTAACTATGAACTCGGAACATTCCCCTGGGTGCTCTCAGTGTCATCTATAAAATATTCAATTCATTGTCTATGGAGCAGCTGCAGACTTTATACCTGATGACATCATGAATTTGAGTTTTAGCATTCTAGTTTTAGAATTTGGTTACCAATCAGTTCCAATGCTGTGTTGTATCAAATGGATCATAACACTGTTAACGTTAGGTTGCTAACTGCAGTCAAATGGGTCAATTTCATTAGCATGCTAGTGGCTAGGTAGAAAACACAAAATTTATGTTAAATTAATCATGTAAGCAGAGGGATGGTGAGTTTTTTATGATGTTTTACAGGTTTTTCATGGTAAAATTTAATCACAGGCTGACTCAAGCCACAATCCATTATATTTTAATGCAGTTGTTGACAGGCAATAAAAAAGGGCAGACGCTGTTCCCCTAGCAACAGAATACTTCTGAAAAGGCCTCCGCTCTGTCTTTCTCGGACTGCAAGGCATTATTTGTGTGTGCTCCACACCAGGGCGTCTATCCTCTCCCAACTAAGTGCAGATCAAACGGTCAAACTAGGCTTTGCAGATCAAATATCATATGAATTAAGATCCTGCAAATGTATACCCTATTTCTCATGTAAAATGTTCTCAGAAAAAGATGAAGTATAATAATATAATAATAATAATAATAATAATAATAATAATAATAATAATAATAATAATAATAATAATAATAATAATAATAATAATAATAATAATAATAATAATAATAATAATAATAATGCAGGACCTGTTCAGATGTCTTTAATTGGCATGCAATTGTCCTCAATGTTAGCGGTTAGCACACACGGTTAGCACACACACACACCGGAACACACATGCATGCATTGTTTTTTGTAGGATCACCGATGCGATTAGTCTCTGCGCTTAACCCATCCTGTCGTCCTTCCCCCCCAAGGGCAGCCGGGAGCAGACAGGCGTCGGCGAGGGCCGCGCCCGGGGACCAATCCAAGTGCTCCTGCCCGTCTTCGTCAAGGACGCCACAGCATTAGCGATCTGTTGTTGTGCATGTTTTTCCATTGGGTTTATCTTATCGGGGGGGAAACCCTTGCGAGCACGGGGAAAACATGCAAACTCCACACAGAAAGGCCTGGGAGATACCCCACCTGGGTAGATTGATTGATTGATTGATTTTATTGTGGATTAGAGACATCATCCAAGGGATAAAAACATGATAAAATGCAAGCACTTATTTCCATCATGGTCCCTGGTATTAAAAAACAGGACATACATCAACATAAAACAACATCATAAAAACATCAACATAAAACAGCATCATAAAACATTAAGATACAATATGCATATACAGTTGAAGATAAAAGAATAATAAATAAATATGCTACCCTCTCTTTCCTATGCCGATGATCGTACATGCTTTTTGACGCCAGTTAACCCGGGGGCCTGTTTAATGCTGCTGGGCAGGCTGTTCCACAGTACTGCAGCTGAGTAAAGGAAGGTCTGCTGGCCATAGGAAATTAGTTTAAATCTAAATGGAACTATCTTTGCATCATGGAAACCTGGTCCCCAATCGGGAATCGAACCCTGGACCTTCTTGCTGTGAGGCGACAGTGTTAATCACTACACCACTGTGCCACCAAGTTGATGAGTGAGTAGTCAGAGAAACTAGCAGGCAGCATGTTTTAGACAGTTACAGTTGAGAAATTGTAAAAAATATAGACCTACAAAATTCCAGTTGGACAGACCCCATTGTTGGGGGGTAAAGCAATACTTTCTAAAATATCTGTGGATGTATGTTATTTTGTTTTGTTTTGTTATTTTTCTACATAAAGACATTACCTATTTAATTTAAGGAGACTACTCACATTACGAAACAGCTAAACATGAGTAATTGGGCTTTTCTGAGGCTCTAGTCTACAAGTTTTTTTCAACGGTAATGTATATGTAATCTTTACTGCTGTTGCTGCTGGGTGGGTGGAAGCTCTGGCTAGGTCATCGAGTTCTGAATCGACTGTTATAGAGTCCGCAGTGCAACGAGGGAGACAATTAGCCTAATGAAGCACAGGGGCAGCATGAAATCACACGCAGTGCTGTGCTAACAGTTGCTCAGTGAATATTCATGTGCCGTCGGCTTTGGAGATGCATTAAAAAGAGGCTCTGCGCTTTGTTGAATACCAATTGTTACATTTTCACCAGTCGCTCCTCCGCTCCCTGTGAGCAGATAACACCTTAATCAGTGTCATTTTATCTGATGATGCTTTTTGGAACGCATCGCACACACAGATGCAACATCTGTCAACTTGAACGTGTAACAGGATGTTTTGGACGTGTTCATATGTGTGTGTGTCCACGTGCAGGTCCAAAAAGTATTTTCCTGGACTTTTCCTTTCGAAGTGTGTGCATACATGCATGCACACGTATGTTTACACACACACACACACACACACACACACACACACACACACACACACACACACACACACACACACACACACACACACACACCACTTCTTCCATATGATCACTTGATTGCGCAGTTGTAAAATAATCACAGTCAAGGGCAGGTTAGTACAGGACAACATCACAAACTAAAGGAAGGGGCCATGTGTACTGTGTTTAAATGCACTGTCCTTGAAGTTGTATAGATGCCTGTCTGTCTTTATTCCACCTTGCACACTTTCTGTTAAATGCTGTCCCTGTTTGACCATCCCTGTTGGGGGGGGGGGTCTCTTATTGATTTGCCGTTCTGAGGTTTTTCCCCTTTTTTCCTACTAAGGGTAGTTTTCCCCTTATCTTCTTTGAGGGTTAAAGGACCATAGGTACCGGTCTTTTCAACATGTGAGTTCCAAGTCATTCTTCTTGCGATACAAAAATCACTGTGGCTTTCTTTTTTCCCAATCTTTTACTGTTACTGAAAAACGTCTTCATTTCTGCCAATTCACCACTGCCATAGGCTTCAATTGTATCTTAAATGTGTCTTAAATGTCACATACACCCTTGAAAGTCATCACATCTGACTAAGATGCCATGCTAACATCTGAGGTGCATTTATTTTCCTGAAAGGTTTTTGTTTTCCCCCTGAAAAGTTGTTGCTCTACACATTTTCAGGCAGTAGTGATTCAGCAGAAAATAACTACCAAATGATTCAGTAATAGTAAAAGATTATGAAAAAATAATGGCATAAAGATTTTTTTGTATCAAGGCAAGAATGATTTGGAACCCGCATGTCAAAAATACTGGTACAGTATGGTCCTTTAAGGTGAGGGGGTGTTGTTTCACTGTGATGTGAAGCCCATAGAGACATGTGATATTGGGATATACAAATAAATGTGATTTGAGACTTGACTTGCACTCACACTTAATCACTTCATGATCAGTTAAAACATGGTATTTCAAAGGAGAGATCACATGTGTTAATGGAAAGTAGTTTGAGCTCTATGACTAAAAGGATGATACATCATATTGCATACACCCATGGAAGGTGTTCTTTCCATAGATACAGTAAATACCATATTATGTATTTCAAATGACATTGACCAGTCCTGAGATTTAGCCACACCCTGTTCAAAGTTATTATGTAAGTAAATCAAAAAGCACCACAAAGCCAGATGCAACATGTCACTGAAGAGGCTATTACAAGAAGAGGATCGACTCTAAATCTGCCAGGAGAGGGCGCTCCAAGCACCGTGAGTGTAGAATGAATTGTGGTCAATGGGAGAATTACACAAAATAGCCATTTACGAAAGACAGTTTTGGGGGATACAAAGGTTCTTCATAGCAAAGGCTCACCAATTAAATTTTTTATTTCTCAGTACGCTACATTTCAAATTAATTAATTGAAATGTAGCGTACTGAGAAATAATTTGTTTTATTCATGATCACGTGACTGATTTACGGCACAATACCATAGTCTGCCACGATACGATACGATTCGATTCAGGTGCCTGCGATCAATATGAGACGATATCATATGCCCATTTAACACAATGAGTAACATTTATATAAACTCAAAACTAATCTTCTCAATTTTAACATTGTTATCACAACACACAGCCACTCCCCCTACCTCCCTCTCCTCCAAAATTCCTCTGACCTCATCTGGTCTTTCAAAAGACCAGAGATGGGACGAGTGCGCACACACACAGAAAGGGAGAATGGCTTATAGCAGACTTAATGATTTTAGAATATTTCATTTTTAGAATATCCCAGATTCGGCTCAAACAAGGGACTAAACACGTTTCGCAATTATGCCACAACAATGTGGAACGCCCTACCCAAAGCTGTAAAGGAATGTAAATCACTACCCACCTTCAAAAACACTCTCAAAGAACACCTACGGGAGACTGCAATTCAAAACTGGCCCCTACAAATGTCCTAACCCAGTTGTACAATAAAGACCAAGCATGGCTTTGTCAGTATTCCAATGTACAGCCCCACCCAACCCCACCCCACCTACCCAACCTCCTCCAATGTACAGTTTCCATGTCAAATGTATGTCAGTATTCCAATGTACAGTGTCCCCCCCCCCCCCCTACCCCCTCCCCCCCCTCCCCCCCACCTCCAATGTACAGCCCCACCCCACCTACCCAACCTCCCCCAATGCACAGTTTCTATGTCAAATGTATATACTCTTCTTCTGGATTTTTTTAGTATCACAAACAGTACTGTATTTGAAAATCTGGTATGTCATAAATGTATAGATGTAGCAGTACTGTCTATCTGTATGTCATGTGTGTCATATGATGAATTGAAAATGGGGGACCCTGATGGAAACAAGACGAAAGTCTTTCTCAGGTCTGCATCCTCTTAACAATTGTATGTATTGAGCTGTACTGTACTGTACCCATTCTGCAATCTGTTAATAAACGTTTCAATCAATCAATCAAAGCTAATGTTTATTACCATCAACTATCCAGTTCGTTTTTATATTGTAACGTTTTGCTACTTAAAATCATTGAACGTAGAGAGAGGGAGAGAGAGAGATGGGCTCAGCCCCCCCCCAGGCTTAGCTTAGCTTAGTTAGCGTTAGCACCTAACATTAATTTAGATTTTTACTGCGACGTAGGCATACAGGAATGGCGAGGATGCAAAGCATGTTAGATGCATTGGACCTGTTTTTTCCCCCGGGCGCTTCACATGCTGTTGTTGGGCGTATAGCCATCCTGCTAACCTCACCTGACTCTGCCAGATGGTATGTTTTCACATCTCGCATGATGATCTCGCGAGAATCCAGCTGCCGGAGCTGCACTTGGGCGTAAATGAGACTTGCCACAGGATTTTCAAAATAAAATGAGTATCAATATGAACCGATCTTTTTACGTTGCATCAATCCTATTGGATCATTGATAATTAGATTGATGTATCGATCTGGATCGATGTATCATCCCACCCCTAATGACAACTTCCCTGTACTACAGAAGAATGGAAACTTTTTTCTCTGTCAGCTTACATTACAAAATATAATATTCAATAAAGCCAATCATTAATCTGACACGTATATGAGCAACAATCATACAATCAGGACATAATCAAACTTAAACTGCAGCAGGGGAATCAGCTGATCAACAGCGAGTTGATGAGTTGAGTGTGGTAAACACCGCTTGGCCAATAGGCATTGGTTAGCTACGTCTGGGCAGATGTGGGCCAGTCAGGAGTGACTCTAGAGTGAGAGGGATTAAGGACAATAATTGCCTCACACTGGATGCAGATCAATTGGGGCCATCAAGATTATTTCAAACATGTTGGATTTCCAGACTCCTGTAGTGTGAGATTGGCAACGACACAAATAAGAAGGGCAGAAGTCAATAAGAGTTACACTTTTGATACAAAAAAACAAATGAAAATAAAGCATAGTGAACATATTAAATATAATAATAATAATAAAGTAATAATTGTTATGGTTCAAAGTTGGATCCCAAGTAAAAAGTAAGTCCAGGGTTTTATTAACCGCAATATAATTGTCCAAAAATGCAAAGCACAGTGGCGGGGGAAAAGGGCAGGCTGGATTGCCGGCCAACCACTGGATATCCGTCCACACACGAATCCTCATGGGTGGGGGACAAGAAAGCAGCCGTGGCTCTGCCAGAGTGACACACCAAATCGACGAGACGGAATTATCTGGCATTGGAGTGGAGATCAAACCAGGGTTTTATTGTCTGGGAGTTTGGATTAGATGAGTGAAAGCCGGTGTGCCACCTGGTCAGCCATGCCCCCTGTCATGCTGTAGGAGAGGAGCTAACAGAGAAGGGAGGGGGAAACCGGGGGGAATAAAAACACACACACTACACAAGGAACAAAACTACAATCATCACAGTACCACCCCCCTCAACCACACTACACAACGGGCCCTGCCCTTAACGGATGCCTTCTGGCGGCCTTCCTGGCCTATCAGGGTACTGGACATAATAAAAGTCACTGATAAGGGTAGGATCTAAAATGAGGGCGCGAGAAACCCAAAAGCGCTCCTCAGGACCATACTCCTCCCAGTCCTCCAGATATTGGTAGCCCCGCCCCCACCGCCGAATGTCCATCAGGCGCTGGATGGTGAATGCCGGATGTCGATGACCCAGGGGGGTGGAGGGGGCTCCACCGGAGGGCACAAAAGGCTGGAGGACACAGGTTTTAGGTTTTCACGCCAAACTCTGCGAACACGTCGAAGGTGCTCCTGCACAGAGGGGACTGCCACCTCCATCTCCTGGGCTGGGAAAAGCAGGGATTGGAAACCGTTAGAGGTCATAAAAGGAGACATACCTGTGGCGGACCAGACCAGGGAGTTATGAGCGTACTCCACCCATCGCAGGTGGTTGGACCAGGATGCCGGGTGGCGAAAAGCAACACAGCACACAGCCAGGTCTTGGCCCGCTCCATCTGGCCGTTCGTTTGGGGGTAATATCCTGAAGACCCAATGATTGACAGAAGGCTTTCCAGACCTGGATAGGGAGAGAGCATAGGAGACCAGCAGGAGCCTGATGAGAGGCCTTACTGTGGGCACAGGCGGAGACTAATTCTCTGGTTGCCATGGAAGGCCACCCGAAGCGTCAAGGTCCGATTTTCAGTTGTGATGCATGTCCCCACTGGAGCACTGGAGATCTGACGGCAGCCGGTACAAACCAGTGATCTGCAGGATAACCCTCTGGAACAGCGCAACCCTCCTGGGCCTCCTGGACAAACCTTTCCATCTCCCACCTGGCTGCTCCAGCGAGATAGTCTTTTCCCCGGACTCTTCTCCAGGAGAGGTGAACTGGCGTGAAAGCGCATCAGGTTACACGTTCCTGGATCCTGGTCGGTACGTGAGGGTGTAGTTGAAACGGCGCAGCAACAGGGCCCACCGGGCCTGGCGTGCGTTCAGCCTATGGGCAGAACGGAGATATGACACGTTTTTATGATCAGTCCACACCACACATAGTTGGCTAGAACCCTCCAACCAATGTCTCCATTCCTGGAGAGCCAGCATCACCGCCAGAAGTCCCCTGTTCCCCACGTCGTAGTCCTTCTCCGCGGGGGAGAGGCGGTGAGAGAAGAACGCACATGGGTGGATCTTCTGGTCAGTGGAGGAGATCCTGGGAAAGGACCGCCCCTACCCCTGAGGCATCCACCTCGACCACGAACTGTGTTTAACACACATCTATTCAACATGTCAGGCAACACATCATTGATTAGTGCCTGGAACACTGCTGGGGCATTGGTCAGTCCGAAAGGCATTAGGCACTCCTTTTCTGTTCTGGAGATGTTGTACAGTCTCCGGACCTAGAGGGTAAGGGTGCGCCCGGGAGCAAGTCTATAGCACAGTTGTAAGGGTGATGTAGGGGAAGTGATAGAGCCCGAACCTTACTAAAAGCCTCTCGGTTGCGATGATGATATTCAGCAGGAACTGTGGAAAGATCTACGGGATGATGGGGGCCTAGTTTGCTGATAATAGTGGTGAGAATGACTGCATGCAAACAGTGTGAATGTTAAGTGTCAATAAAATTGGCCTCAGCTTCAGGCTGCGGTTACATGAAAGGAAAAACAACAACGTTTCATTTCACTTTTCAGAACGTTGTGTATTGGCAGGCAAGTTAGACGTTGTTTGTCTCCTGTATGCGCGGGAGGTATTTGTGTGTGTGCCTCGGTCGGGAGTGTGTGAAAAGCACAGCAGAGCCCCGCTCCGCTTCAGACAGATAGAGAGAGCACAGCATATGTAAAGTCCATATCTCTCCGGAGCATCGCAAAGCGTGCCTTGCAGACGACCGAACGAACACTCGATCACCATGTGTCGCCTGTGTCGGTGTCTACTGCGCATGGGCGTTGGGTGCGAACAGCTCCATATCTGGCTCGCACAGTTTACATGGCACCGTTGCAGGGGAGTTTTGAAAATGAAAACCCCCTTTTAGCGTTGCCGCTAGGAAAACGAAAATGCCTGCCAAAACGGCATTGCCTTTTAACTTGGACATGCAAACGAAATAATTCGAAAATGAAACGTTGTAAGTGTAACCAGGGCCCCAGAGTCAATCAACACACTTGAATGGGTACTGAGACATTGTTCCACGATACAGTATACCTGGGAGGTGGAGGCGATTAGAGGAGGGCGAGTCAGTGGTGGTATTCCACGATACAGTATACCTGGGAGGTGGAGGCAATTAGAGGAGGTATACAAAGTATACAAAGTTTCAAGTTGAGCCTTCGAAGGGCGTCAGTTTCATCCTCCCCAGCTGCATCGGTTCCGAATCAGATCCAAGAGGAGAGGGTGATGCCGAGTTTGTTGGAAGGGTGAGAAAATGGGATATGGTGAAGGGGGAATGGGCCTCTGCCTGGCTGATCTTTCCCTGTGTCTCTCACAGAAACGATTATCTAAATGTACCGCTAGTGAGATCAGCCCCTCTAATGAGGATGTTTCGTCCCGAATAGCCAGCTTATCTTTCAACTCCTCAGTTAAGCTACTGAGAAACACAGTTTGTGAAGCCGCTTCGTCCCAGCCGCTTTCGGCTGCGAGAATGCGGAAATCAATGGCATGTTGTGCTACCGAGTCAGACTCCTGTCGGAGTGATAAGAGTCTTTTACTGGTCTCTTTCCCTCTAACAGGGTGGGAAATTAATTTTTTTCAATATATTTTTATTTGCATTTGTTAGTTTTACAAAAATTTTCAATTAACAGAGTTTTTTCCCCCATTTGTTTCACTCCCTCCCCCCTCTTTCGAGACAGGTCTATTAGGACATGTAGATTGTAAACATTTGGCCTCTTTATCCGGAAAAAAAGTGACAGTACACAACGTCCAATCCCCACCCATCAGCTTCCCACCCCCTAATACTGCCAAATGTATTAGTATGAACGACCAGCAAAGCTGAATGCAATGCGGAGAGCTGGGCTCGAACCCAGCGTATCCTGCATTGGTGGTGAGCGCCTTGCCCACTGCACCACCTAGCCGCCTTGACTAAACGCTATACTTGATATTAATAAACTCACGGCACGCGGCATTACTTCTTCTGCTCCGGTGCACATTTGATATTTTCACGTTTTCAAAATAGGGCTTCTCACGGCAAACACGTCCACTCGCTCTCGTGGTCTGCTCCGTAGGACACCGCACACGTGGCTTCCTCGTTGATACGCATTCTCTCCGCATGCCCCTACAGAATCACCAGACTGACGCCAACCAGCTCCCCCTAGTGTTAGTCCTCTAACGATGCTTTGACTGGCACAAAATGGACGGATCATTGAAACAGTCATAATGAACATAGTCAGACACATTCAAGTGTCTACAGTGGCAAACCAGAGAATTATTGTTTGAGACGGCCACAGCCCAGGCTAGTGCTTTTCCGCTTAACAAGCTCATAGTATAAGCCACTTTAGCTCTGTCTGTTTCATATGTGTATGGCTGCTGATCAAAAACGAAGGACACGAAAGCAGCCGGGGCACTGCCAGAGTGACACACCAAGTAGACGGAATGGAATTATCTGGCACTGGAGTGGAGATCAAACCAGGGTTTTATTGTCTGGGAGTTTGGATGAGATGAGTGAAAGCTGGTGTGTCACCTCGTCAGCCACGCCCCCCTGTCATGCTGAGCTAACAGGGAAGGGAGGGGGAAGCCGGGGGGAAGAAAACACACACACACACACACACACACACACACACACACACACACACACACACTACACGCTACACACTAAAACACAAAGGAACACAACTACAATCATCACAATAATAATGGTTTTGTGTGGACTGCTAGCCTGCATACAGCAACGTAATAGATTTTCTTTCCAATTCAGTGTTCACTGAGTTTAATCATAAACAGAAATGTAAAGGGAACAGATTTACATTATCTGACGGTAATTTCTCATAAATGCAACTAAATGATGACTGGCTATCCATTATCGTGTCTGTTTTTGACTGTATTGTGACAATGGCATTGTAGCTGCGTTCCGAGGCTGCATCTGCAGATGCAGTCATTACTGTGTGATGCCTGGTCCCTGTCTCATCTCCTAATGTGTCTCATCTAGTGTGTCTCATCTCCTAATGTGTCTCATCTCCTAATGTGTCTCATCTCCTAGTGTGTCTCATCTCCTAGTGTGTCTCATCTAGTGTGTCTCATCTCCTAATGTGTCTCATCTCCTAGTGTGTCTCATCTCCTAGTGTGTCTCATCTCCTAGTGTGTCTCATCTCCTAATGTGTCTCATCTCCTAGTGTGTCTCATCTCTATAATGTGTCTCATCTCCTAGCGTGTCTCATCTCCTAGTGTGTCTCATCTCCTAGTGTGTCTCATCTCCTAGTGTGTCTCATCTCCTAGTGTGTCTCATCTCCTAGTGTGTCTCATCTCTATAATGTGTCTCATCTCCTAGCGTGTCTCATCTCCTAGTGTGTCTCATCTCCTAGCGTGTCTCATCTCCTAGCGTGTCTCATCTCCTAGCGTGTCTCATCTCCTAACGTGTCTCTCTCATCTCCTAGTGTGTCTCATCTCCTAGTGTGTCTCATCTCCTAATGTGTCTCATCTCCTAGTGTGTCTCATCTCCTAGCGTGTCTCATCTCCTAGTGTGTCTCATCTCCTAGTCTGTCTCATCTCCTAATGTGTCTCATCTCCTAGTGTGTCTCATCTCCTAGTGTGTCTCATCTCCTAATGTGTCTCATCTCCTAGTGTGTCTCATCTCCTAATGTGTCTCATGTGGCAACCCCAAGCCACCCCTGGGCTTGGTGATTGATGGACGTTACGTAGCGACCCAATGGCTGGGCGCTGCCCATGTTTGGGCGTACCTGGACGCACCTGTCGCTAGAGAATCATCAGGAGTGATTATCGAATCACGGCGCGGTGCGCCTGTTGAGGAGGGGGGACTTAATGGAGCCGAGGAGCCCCCTCTCAGTCCCCCGTAGCAGCGCAAGGCGAGAGGCCACAGAGCGGAGACGCCGCCCGGCCGACAGATTAACGCCAGCAAGCGATTATTATTTAATAGGAAATAAAGAGTATGATTTTGGGAACTGCAACCTGTCTGTGTGTTGTTTATTCTGCCACCCCTACACCTGGAATTGCCACAGTGGTGGAGAATGCGGGCATAGTCTACTGGCAATAAGGGGTGCAGAATAAACAACGATAGACTTTATCGAATTAGAATAAAAAGAAAAAAAAAGGAAAACATAAGGAAACATCAGCGACACTTTTACCTGTGCGCGTCAACGACGAAGATGCAGTAGCGCTCCTGGACTCGGGTAGTGTCATAACGCTGGTTCAGCCCCATTTGGCACACTGCGACGCAGAGGCTCCACAAGTGTCAGTGTCCTGTGTTCACGGAGACACAAAATTGTATCCCACAGCGCAGATCACCCTGACAACCACCAAGGGGGTCTGCTCGATGACAGCCGGCGTGATACCTAACCTGCCGGTAGCGCTGCTGATTGGTCGAGACTGCCCCCTGTATCGTCAGCTGTGCTCAGCCGTCATCTCCCCACGCACCCCACCCTCCACGGGTAAACCGAGGAAGAGGAAAGGATTACGTCAGCCGAAGGTGTGTGCTCTGAATGTAACGGGGAGTGAGACTGAGACGGCATCAGATGTGGGTGACGACGCGCCGGAGCCCCTGAATGTAACGGGGAGTGAGACTGAGACGGCATCAGGTGTGGGTGACGACGCACCGGAGCCCCAAGCGGGCCCCGAGACGGATAGCAGTGACGAGGACCCATTTGCGGAGTTCCCCCAGGCGGACGAGGTGGGGAGGGACCTGGCGGGTCAGTTCGGAACGGCCCAGCTGGAAGACCCAAACCTAACGCAGGCCTGTGCGAATATCAAAACCGTAGATGGAAATCCAGTGGAGGGGGTGAGTAACCTGTCATATCCTCACTTTGCAATAAAAAGACAACTGCTGTACCAAGTCGTAAAAAAGAATGATGAGGTTAAAGAACTATTGCTGGTGCCAAAATTATTTATTCCCACTGTACTCCAGCTAGCGCATTCGCATATCCTCGGAGCGCATCTGGGCGTGGACAAAACCATGGAGCGCATAAAGGCACGTTTCCATTGGCCGGGCATGAAGAGAGCGGTAGAGGACTACTGCAGGAGCTGCCCAGAGTGTCAACGCGCAGCACCAAAGGTACACTATAAAAATCCTCTGATCCCACTGCCCATCATTGAGACCCCGTTCTCAAGAAATGCCCTCGACGTGGTGGGCCCACTAGTCAAATCGTCCCGAGGCCACCAGTATATACTGGTAATCATAGACTATGCAACACGTTACCCCGAAGCCATCCCGTTACGTACGGTGACGGCCAAAATCGTGGCACGGGAGCTCTTTCATTTGTTTAGTCGGGTGGGAATTGCCGACTCCATTCTCACTGATCAGGGCTCGTGCTTTATGTCGCGGGTCATGAAAGAAATGTGCAAACTAATGAAAGTGGAACAGCTGCGAACCTCCATATACCATCCACAGACGGATGGGCTGTGCGAACGTTTTAAAAAAACACTGAAAAGCATGCTAAGAAAGGTGATGGAGAAGGATGGGAATAATTGGGATCAGTTGTTGCCCTTTCTGATGTTCTCTGTGCGTGAGGTCCCACAGGCTTCCACTGGCTTCTCGCCGTTTGAGCTGATCTACGCCCGCAAGCTGCGGGGTCTCCTGGACATCGCAAAGGAGATTTTGGGAGGAACAGCCGTCGCCCCACCGGTCTCTCATAGAGCATGTGCAGGTGATGAGAGACAGGATGAAGGCGCTCTGGCCGGTGGTGAGAGAACATATGCAACAGGCCCAAGACGCACAGAAGCGCATTTATGACCGGGGCGCACAGCCACGGGAGTTTAATGTGGGGGACCGGGTCCTCGTACTGGTTCCGACAGCAGAGTGCAAATTCCTAGCCAAATGGCAGGGACCATACGACATAATCGAAAAAGTGGGTCCCGTCAACTACAAGGTCCACCAGCCCGACCGTAGGAAGCATCGACAGTTATACCATGTTAACCTGTTAAAGAAATGGCATGCCCGGGATGTGTTGCTCTCGCCCCCCCCTCTCCCCCCTTTTGCGCAGCAGGTGGCAGAGGCGGCCGATGTTCCCATCGGGGAACAGTTGTCCCCGACCCAACGGCAGGAGCTTCGGGAGCTGGTCCAACAGAACCGGGACGTGTTTTCGGCCACGCCGGGCCGCACCACATTGGCCCAGCACCACATTATCACCAGCCCGGGAGACAAGGTAAAGCTGAAGCCCTATCGTATCCCAGAGGCAAAAAAAGAGGATGTAAGAAGAGAAGTGCGGGTCATGCTGGAGATGGGAGTAATTGAAGAGTCTCATAGCGGGTGGTCTAGTCCTATTGTTTTAGTGCCGACAACAACCAGGTTCTGTAACGATTTCAGGAAGCTTAATGACATTTCGAAGTTTGACGCCTATCCCATGCCTAGAGTGGATGAGCTCATTGATAGACTGGGCCAGGCCAGGTTCATCACAACACTAGATTTAACGAAGGGTTATTGGCAAGTCCCTGTGCTGCAGCTGGAAGCATCTCCTGTCCCCAGCCTCGAGGGAGAAGACAGCTTTCTCCACCCCAGACGGGCTGTTTCACTATAAAGTTCTCCCGTTTGGCCTGCATGGGGCGCCATCTACCTTTCAGAGGCTGATGGACAGAGTACTGCGGCCCCATCGGGATTATGCAGCCACATATCTCGATGACATAATCATTCATTCGTCAGATTGGGACTCCCACCTCCAAAAGGTGAGAGCGGTGTTAGGTGCACTCCGGGAGGCGGGTCTCACCGCCAACCCAAAGAAATGCAGGCTGGGACTGGAAGAGGCAGAGTACCTGGGGTTCACGATAGGCCGGGGCAATGTAAAACCGCAGAAGAGGAAAATTGATGCGATAAGGGAGTGGCCTCGCCCTTTAACCAAGAAGCAGGTCAGGACATTTAATGGGCTAGCGAGCTATTATAGGAGGTTTATCCCTAACTTTGCTGCTCGCGCTGCTCCCCTCACAGATCTGACCCAGGCGCGGCGGCCGTTCACGGTGAAGTGGACACCGGAGGCGGAGGCGGCGTTCGAGGACCTCAAGACGGCCCTCTGTTCGGGACCGGTGCTGGTCTCCCCGAACTTCGACAAGGAGATGACAGTACAGACAGATGCATCAGAGGTGGGACTGGGAGCGGTCCTCTCCCAGCAGCTGGAGGATGAGGGCACTGGAGACGCTCCGTTATTATCTGCTGGGGAGGCGCTTCACGCTGGTGACGGATCACGCTCCCCTCGTCTGGATGGCCAAGACAAAGGGGACCAATGCCAGGGTGACTCGATGGTTTCTGGAGTTACAGTCATTTAACTCTTCTGTCATCCACAGGTCCGGGGTGGCGCATGGCAACGCAGACGCCCTCTCCACAAAGGATGCCTGTTGGGCGTCGGACGCTCTTCCCAGACGGTTGGAGCTGGAGGGGGGGGTACTGTGGCAACCCCAAGCCACCCCTGGGCTTGGTGATTTATGGACGTTACGTAGCGACCCAATGGGTGGGCGCTGCCCATGTTTGGGCGTCCGCTTCCAGACGCACCTGTCGCTAGAGAATCATCAGGAGTGATTATCGAATCACGGCACGGTGCACCTGTTGAGGAGGGGGGACTTAATGGAGCCAAGGAGCCCCCTCTCAGTCCCCCGTAGCAGCGCAAGGCGAGAGGCCACAGAGCGGAGACGCCGCCCGGCCGACAGATTAACGCCAGCAAGCGATTATTATTTAATAGGAAATAAAGAGTATGATTTTGGGAACTGCAACCTGTCTGTATGTTGTTTATTCTGCCACCCCTACACCTGGAATTACCACACTCATCTCCTAGTGTGTCTCATCTCCTAAGGTGTCTCGTCTCCTAGTGTGTCTCATCTCCTAATGTGTCTCATCTCCTAGCGTGTCTCTCTCATCTCCTAGCGTGTCTCATCTCCTAGTGTGTCTCATCTCCTAATGTGTCTCATCTCCTAGTGTGTGATGCCTGGTACCTGTCTCATCTCCTAGTGTGTGATGCCTGGTCCCTGTCTCATCTCCTAGTACATGTGCACATCTTTCTGATGGCATGAAAGACCTGTTCATAATGGCATTATGAAAAGACCAGTTGAGTCATGTGTAATGCTTTCCAGCTCCACAGTCTGCTGGCATGTTAAAAGTCATGTAGTGTGTCCCCAGCCTCACTAACTTAGTCAGGTGCTCACTGACTCACTCACTCACTCACTCACTCACTCACTCACTCACTCACTCACTCACTCACTGACTCACTCACTCACTCACTCACTCACTCACTCACTCACTCACTCACTCACTCACTCACTCACTCACTCACTCACTCACTCACTCACTCACTCACTCACTCACTCACTCACTCACTCACTCACCTCAATTTTGCTCACCTGACTATCTAAAGATAACACAGATGTTGACAGGAATTAGGGATGCAAAACAATGGATGCAATACAAACAGCCGGCATATGACTAGCAACCGTGAACATACTCCGTTGTTATACAGTATTTGCAATACTCTCCATTTTAAGTGAAATGCAATGTCCATGTGTTTCAGTGTGGCTTCATTAACTGCTAGCCACCAGTCAGTCGAGCCAACTTGCTCAGCAGAACAGATTGCAACACAGCCTGGCCAGATGGAGGTAAAACAATCGTCCACTATATAACATAGTATTGGTCCATATTCCCCCCAGTCAAACAGAAAACCAGCAGGCCCAGAATACCAACCAGTCAACCAGCTGCTCCGTAAAATCAAGCCGCCAACCAAACAGTAAGACAAATAACGTTGGTCAGCCAGCTAACCAACCAACCAACCTACCAACTGACTGACTGACCGACCGACAAACCAACCAGGGTTAAATTGGCCATAGATTGGGGACAATTCTTGGAGGGCTCAGCTGAACATCACACAGTCAGTGAGTTTCACAGGTCTGTTGAATGAATGAATGAATGAATGAATGAATGAATGAATGAATGAATGAATGAATGAATGAATGAATGAATGAATGAATGAATGAATGAGTGAATGAATGAATGAATGAATGAAAACTTTATTTAACAGATTGCAGAATGGGTACAATACAGTACGGCTCAATACGCACAATTGTTAAGGGGATGCAGACCAGAGAAAGACGTTTGTCTTGTTTACATCAGGGTCCCCCATTTTCAATTCATAGTGGTAGGACCAGGGATCCATCTTCTCTTTAATTCATGTAATGATGAAGTATACAAAATGCAGATCTGAGATCAGGGATCTGGTCTGTAGTCATCACTCAAAGCCAGCCCATTGCCATCAACAAGGTGAATTTGCCTTTGGCTTTGAGCTTTTCAGTCCACTCTGTGCCAAACAGCTCAGTGGACACGCAATATGCAACTCAACACTGCCACTTAGTGGCACATGTGTGCACGTTTTTTAGGAGACCATCTAAGGGGGAATTCATGCACAAGAAGGTTGATTGATTGATTGATTGATTGAAAACTTTATTAACAGATTGCAGAATGGGTACAATACAGTACAGCTCAATACACACAATTGTTAAGGGGATGCAGACCAGAGAAAGACTTTCGTCTTGTTTACATCAGGGTCCCCCATTTTCAATTCATCACGACATATATGACATACATGACATACAGATAGACAGTACTGCTACATCTATACATTTATGACATACCAGGTCCCCATAATGACTCCCGTTCTCTTAAAAAAAAGATAACTACCTCACAGCCACCAAATGTAAGCATAGGCCTACTGTATATATATTTTTTTTAAGTTATAATATAATATTATATAATGTTATATTATATAAGATAAATCTGGGATAAGTTATTCTCAACCTTTGCTAATGTTGCGCATGTACAGCAACAGCAACCCATGTAAACATACCCTACCATTATAGAATTACGCCTGGATCTTTTTTGTATTTTGGGCTGTAAATTGTCAAATAATGTCCTAGGAGTAAGCGATTTTGCCCATTTTTCCTTTATTACGTCATCTTTCAATATCTGGCAGTTATTTAACATTACTGTATGATATAATTGTGTATTGAGGGATGGGGGGGGGGGGGGATTTTTAAGTTGTACAATGGCATTTGATACTATATGAAAAATATAAATCGCTGTTAACAATAAAATACCACAGATATAACACGCTTTCTTGTCCGTATCTCCTTAAAATAAGCTTATAAGCTAAACTAATTTGGTATAGATATATGTTGCTTTTGTCCTTCTGTGTTCTATGTTATATGTGCAGATTTACTTACAGGTAAACTTCTTGATTCTGATAAAAGAATATTCAGTGAGCTATTATTAATCAGGATAGGGGTATGTGTTTAGAGGTTTTGTGCAAGGGTTAAGTTCAGAATTATCTACCCCTATAGCCCAATTTCCTACTTACAAATGGCACCAATCATTAGAGTCCTTTCTCAGCACAATCCATGATGTTCTTCATACTGGATACTCACAGCTCTAGCTACAGTATAGTTAGCAACACAACTACTGTAAAGGGGCCATGCTTCAGTCTGTACAAGCCTCCATGCTGAAACCTACTGCAGTGCTGAAGCCTACTCCACAGTGCTGAAACCTACTGCAGTGCTGAAACCTACTGCAGTGCTGAAACCTACTGCAGTGCTGAAACCTACTCCACACAGTGCTGAAACCTACTGCAGTGCTGAAACCTACTGCAGTGCTGAAACCTACTCCACACAGTGCTGAAACCTACTGCAGTGCTGAAACATACTGCAGTGCTGAAACCTACTCCACAGTGCTGAAACCTACTGCAGTGCTGAAACCTACTCCACAGTGCTGAAACATACTGCAGTGCTGAAACCTTCTCCACAGTGCTGAAACCTTCTCCACAGTGCTGAAACATACTGCAGTGCTGAAACCTACTCCACAGTGCTGAAACCTACTCCAGTGCTGAAACCTACTCCACACAGTGCTGAAACCTACTGCAGTGCTGAAACCTACTCCAGTGCTGAAACATACTGCAGTGCTGAAACCTACTCCACAGTGCTGAAACCTACTGCAGTGCTGAAACCTTCTCCACAGTGCTGAAACATACTGCAGTGCTGAAACTTTCTCCACAGTGCTGAAACCTTCTCCAGTGCTGAAACCTTCTCCACAGTGCTGAAACCTTCTCCACAGTGCTGAAACCTACTCCACAGTGCTGAAACCTACTCCAGTGCTGAAACCTACTCCACAGTGCTGAAACTTTCTCCACAGTGCTGAAACCTTCTCCAGTGCTGAAACCTTCTCCACAGTGCTGAAACCTACTCCACAGTGCTGAAACCTACTGCAGTGCTGAAACCTATTGCAGTGCTGAAACCTACTCCACAGTGCTGAAACCTACTCCACAGTGCTGAAACCTACTCCACAGTGCTGAAACTTTCTCCACAGTGCTGAAACCTTCTCCAGTGCTGAAACCTTCTCCACAGTGCTGAAACCTACTCCACAGTGCTGAAACCTACTGCATTGCTGAAACCTACTCCACAGTGCTGAAACCTACTGCAGTGCTGAAACCTACTCCACAGTGCTGAAACCTACTCCACAGTGCTGAAACCTACTCCACAGTGCTGAAACCTACTGCAGTGCTGAAACCTACTCCACAGTGCTGAAACCTACTGCAGTGCTGAAACATACTGCAGTGCTGAAACCTACTCCACAGTGCTGAAACCTTCTCCACAGTGCTGAAACCTTCTCCAGTGCTGAAACATACTGCAGTGCTGAAACCTTCTCCACAGTGCTGAAACTTTCTCCAGTGCTGAAACATACTGCAGTGCTGAAACCTACTCCACAGTGCTGAAACCTTCTCCACAGTGCTGAAACCTACTGCAGTGCTGAAACCTTCTCCACAGTGCTGAAACATACTGCAGTGCTGAAACCTACTGCAGTGCTGAAACCTTCTCCACAGTGCTGAAACCTTCTCCACAGTGCTGAAACTTACTGCAGTGCTGAAACCTTCTCCACAGTGCTGAAACCTTCTCCACAGTGCTGAAACTTACTGCAGTGCTGAAACCTACTCCACAGTGCTGAAACCTTCTCCACAGTGCTGAAACCTACTGCAGTGCTGAAACCTTCTCCACAGTGCTGAAACCTACTCCACAGTGCTGAAACCTTCTCCACAGTGCTGAAACCTACTGCAGTGCTGAAACATACTGCAGTGCTGAAACCTACTCCACAGTGCTGAAACCTTCTCCAGTGCTGAAACCTACTCCACAGTGCTGAAACCTTCTCCACAGTGCTGAAACCTACTCCACAGTGCTGAAACCTACTGCAGTGCTGAAACCTTCAAAGGCTGGATTGGGCCTCAGAGAGCGCATAGCTCACCCACGCGTTTAGCGGAGGTGACAGCCAGGAGAAACGCAGTCTTAGAAGACAGAGTTGATTCAACGGCGCACGCTCGAGTGGTTGAAAAGGGGCACCGAAAAGTCTAACTAAGACTAAGTGGAGGTCCCAGCTTGGAGACAAATTATGTTTAAAAAGCTTGAGATGCCGTGCGCCCAGCAAAAAAGACTTTTCACAAGAGGGTGGCTGAATAAGCGGATTGCTCTCAAAGCTCAAAGCCTCTATGACATGAAGATAGAGGCGCAGCATACACCTTCACTGCAGGGGCGGAGCTAGGGGTGGCTACTTGGGCTCAAGCCCCGAATGTTTTCTGAAAACATATATATATATATATATATATATATATATATATATATATATATATATATATATATATATATATATATATATATATATATATATATATATATATATATATATATATATATATATATATATATATATATATATATATATATATATATATATATATATATATATATATATATATATAATTTGGACAATTAATCATTGTTACATGAAAATATGTTTGCACCAGATTTAGCAGAAGCTAATTTCCATCTGTAGTCTATCCAGCTGCTAACTGTATTTGAGTGAGTTAAGTCTTGGTGTTATGGTAGACTCAGACCTAAGCTTTAAATCACAATCAACAAGTTGACAAAAACATAATTCTTCCACCTTAAAAACATAGCTAAAGTACGGCCATTTATAAATCAAAAGGACGCTGAAAACCAGATCCATGCCTTTATCTCAAGCCGACTCGACTACTGTAATACACTCCTTACCGGCCTCCCGAAAAAATACGAAGATAACTATTTTATTGCAATGCACTATTGCATTATTTTATTCTATTTTACTAACTATTTTATTGCACTGCACTATTTTACTTCGTATCAGTGATAATTAAACCGCAAACAAAGACGCCTATTAACACTTTCAGCGCCAGATGACGCTGTTTACTGTTACTGTTGAAAGGCCAGCGCATGGGGATACGTTGCTGTGTTTGCAGGCCTAAAGCTATATTATATATTATAGCTATGGATCTAATAATATAGTCGATTGTCATTGAGTTTCTTCCGGTCAAGATGCAAAAAATCATTTTTCCATCCATACATTTCCGTTTTATACCGTCGTGAATATGAGTGTAGTTTCAGGGTGATCTGGTAAAAGAAACAACGATGAAAACCCAACTATACTCTGGTTTTCGGGGGTCCTGGTGCTCAACGTTCGGCGAGTTAACCCTAAAAAAATTATCTGGGCTAAGACGCTGAGAGCCTATCCAGGATAGACTGAAGGAAGGACAGAACCGATTCAGAGGACATGAAACCGGGTCCAGACCCTTAGCCCGACACCACTCTTGAAAAATATGCCACTTCCCTGCGTAAAGACCGGTAGTGGATGGAGCGTGTGCGCTCCGGATGGTAGTAATCACATAGTACCTATCCTTTCCTAATTCAACCTCTCAGCAGCCAGGCCATGAGACGCTGTCCCAGGACAGGCGGCCGAAACACTGAGAGAAGGCTCCCCGAAACGGGAGCATGTCTATGTTCCCCGGGTCCTATGTTCCCCGGGTTCTATGTTCCCCACTTTGATTGATTGATAGATTGAAAATTTTAGACCACCAGCCCTGATTCCAAACTCTAACCTTAATCAGTTCGAACGAGGGCCTAAGCTTAACCGTTCGAAACAAGGCGGACATTAATAATTAACACTTTAATCGCCGATGACGTGTTTAGACGTCATTCCTAGCCATGCTCATTCTGCCGAAGACGCTGTAACTCGTCTTTGATGTCAATATTTCAAAAATCTGTGATCGAAATCATATTTCTCCTCCGGGGTCCTGAGATATACTGCTGATCTCCACTCAACTCTCTAGCGGTTCAAGAGCGCCATCTGGTGGCCGATCGGCAACAGGAAGTGACTCGTCAAACAGGAAGTGCTCATCCATAAATCGTCCGGGCACTCGCGATCATTAGCAGGACTCTATCTCAACACACTGGATAATCAATCGCTCGCCCTAACTCAATAAACAACGTTATTTGGATGTATATAGTATTATACAACCTGGAAATGGTTCATCAGGATCAACATCCCATAATCGAAAACTGTCTACTCCACGCTGATCGTCCAACGGCGCGAGGAAGATACGGTGAGTTTCAACGTTATTTTCTAACGTATTCTATACTAACTGATCTGATGATCATATGACCCACACTAGATGAATGGTATAACGTTGCCCACGGAATTATAAACGCCCCCTCGCCCATCCGGTCAATATCAGATGATACGTAGTAACTTCTAGAAGTACCTCCAGTTGAAATTTTTCATCTGGCAACGATCGCTACCAAACTGTATTTGATCATCAATATAATGCATTTGGAGCTATAAATCAAGTTCTGGAGAAAGCTGCAGAAAACGATAAAAACATACTTATACTTTAGACCATATTTTAGTATGAATATGTGAATGAAAAAGTATATCGTTGCTACACCCTGAACAATGGATATAGGACATTGAATGGGCCATAATAATGGCAATTTAGCAATAGAATTTAAAAAGTTATAGCCCTGCAAAGAAGGGGAACTTCTCCATAGACAAATAGAGCTGGCTAGGGATGGTAAATTATGAATTTAACCATGGCGATCAAAGTGTTAATAAAATAATAAAAATTTATAAAATGTTCAATCTATTAATCAATCAAAGCGGGGAACATAGAACCCGGGGAACATAGGGAATAGGGATGATCCCCCCGAAACCATGGGATAGGACTCTAAGAGTTGAATTAGAACGGGAAACCAACAGGCTGATCCAAGATCCGGTGCAACCAGGATAAGAGTCCTGTATGTACTGTACTAGTCTGTACACCTGCTCTGTATCAGACTAGGTGAATAATTTTTTTTTTATCAACACAACAATCAAAACACAATACAATAATACGTTAATACAAGGGACACCACAATACTATACTTAAACAATATTAACTACAATAACGATAAGACATTCAGAAATAATAAATATAACACAAAATATATATATACAAATATATATATATATAACACATAAATACAAAGTACAAAAACATACAGCAACAGTAACAGCACTAATAATAATACAAAACAAAAGGAAATAATAAATACAGATCTAAACTTAACTAATAAATACAAAATACAAATAAAAATAAAAACACACCACAAACACAAAATACATTAGACATTCCTCCGCCCCCCCCCCCCCCCAAGACCGCCGGATTCCCCAGGACCAACACCCCACCCCCACTCAGACTAAGTGAATCCTGATGTAAACCTGCTCTGTATCAGACTAAGTGAATCCTGATGTAAACCCCAACATGCTCTGTACCAAACTATCTGCAGACAAAAGGATTATCCAGTTAGTCAGATAACTGTGAAAAATAATTATGTTTAAAAACAAGTGCAAATTCACAATAGCTGCGACCACGTATGTGCATGCATCTATGCATTCATACACACGCACACAAGGGGGCGTGACTGTGTAAGTGTCCTTGCCCCATGATTAATAAGCTTTCCACAAAGTTTGGCCATGCTACATAAATGTGTTTAGAAGTAATGTGACTGTTATAGGCCACTTCCAGTGCTACCGCCCCTTTCAGCCAATATCAACACACACACACCATCACACATGTCATCCTCCGATGGTGGAAACTGTGGCCGCTAGAGGGTTGGAAATGTTGTGGACCTACTAACAGACCTATAGAGCTGCTGGTCGCAGCAAACGTTTTTAACTTTGATATTGAATAAACTTGTGGACTTGAAGTGTGTCATTGTTTCAGAACATAATTTTTATTTGATTAACCTTTATTTAACCAGACAAAGTCATCGACAGCAGATCCTAACTTACAAGGCAAGTATTCTGCGATGAACTCCTTGAACCGGGTAATCCTGCCCCCTGGACCATCTCCCACAGGCCTGTGAATATCAACACCACGTATGGCGTCATCACATTGTTCTTCACCTGCGTATTTGATCCTCAAAGCTTTCATGGTAAAATAAAACGTGCATTTCATGTAGGTCTATGTGTTAACTAGCCACACAGTGTTTGTGTGTGAAATGACGAGACAAAAGCAGCAATCTACAACATGTATGAGCAACATTTTTATTAAGACCGTGACCATAACGTCCCCAAGCTGACCTCAAGCCCCACATACACCAGTCCATAAACGCATTTATTCATCGAAAGCACCCACATGACAGTAGAATGACAGCTGGATACCTTTTATAATTTTTTTAATAATCGATTTACAAAACAAATTATACAGTATATGTGCATATATAAATACTTGGCCATATCAGAGCGCTGCCTTTAAGCGCAAAACACTCCTGTCTGGTTGCTTGAAATGCAAAGTATCTCCTCGACATTCACTCCGTTGGAATAGAAAAGCACTCGCGTTTTTTCATGCCTGCATTATTCATGACTGCTAGTCGGGTTAGCGTTCCATTTAGGGAACTCTCCTGTGTGTGTCCTCTGCGTGTAGACTTAGCATACCAACCCAGAGGGGATAAGAAACACAACGACAAAGCCTGAGCGGTTACCGTGGTTACTGTAAAGCTATGTGCTTTGTTCGCATCAACCTTGACCTTTATGTGAGGAAATGTGGTTTTCTAGAGTCAGTTCAAACTCAGGGGGCCGCATTTATCACCATTTCCCTGTAAAGATTGAAAGTTGCTAAAGTACTGTACAACATTGTACTTAAAAAAAAAAGCCAAACATTTCCAATGACTGATAATCTAGTTTTATGTGGGATATGAGTTATGGTTTGAATTGATTGCCCAAAACATGACGGACGTAGTACTAAACACTATACCTTCAACGATGCAGAGAGAAACTATGAACCGATTCAACCTTGCAGTGATACAAACTGTACAGGTAATAGTCAAATTGATTTAAAGGAAAGAAATAAAACATAGAAAGGATCAAGAACTATACATAGTCAATGTTTCCTTGCTCTGCTTGCAGCTACTTAATGTATAGTTTGGCTGACCTCAAGCCCCACATACACCAGTCCATAAACACAACGGAGTCTACAGCCAGTTTCTCTTGGTGATAAGCTTGGTAATACAAACACATATCAACATAACAAATACAACTGGACCTCGAGGGCCTCTCTTTCCACAAAGTAAGGTGGCCAAATTAGTCGACAAACTTCTAAAAACAACCTCAAGCCTGAATTTCAGCATTATTAGAATGGGTTGTGTCTGGTAGCATTTTTCTGCTTAATAATAAAAAATATATATATATATTTTTTTTTGTGTGAGGTAAACAATACATTTCAACCCTACAGTGTCCCTCTGTACTCCAGTCAATGTGATCCACAATGACACAAACAGGGTGCCCACATCAAGTGGTTCAATGACTAAATAAACCTCAATTTTAAATCCTTCCCACAACAAAGTATGCAAGTGTGTGTGTGTATGTGTGTACAGCTGTGTCAGCATGCAGGGACTCATTGTTGACCAAAAGTTTACAAATCACACAGACCCATCTTGGAACACATAGGTGATCAGTAAACACGGCACTAACTAGTTGGGAGGGTCGTCGTCAGCTTCCAGGAGGGGTAGGGAATGAAAAAGTTCTAAATGTTATGGAACCGTACAGAGTGGCGTGTTTTTTTCAACCAACTTAGTAGGAAAAGCACTGACTGTTGAAAATTGTCATCATGTATTACATCATAACCAACATTTCTGACACCAGAAACTACTCTTTCTGCTCCATAAATTAACAGGGGTAACTATAGTGAACACTGCCACTCGACAGAGAACTTACAGGTGTATACGTATGCCTCATGTCTATAAAATCTAAAGATGAAATAAAAGAATAATACCTAGTGACCACCGTCCTAGAGACTGAACTTTGAAGTCTCTTGCTTTAGTCTGCAAGTCAACATAAACTTTTAATATCTAAATTTGGTTTTAGACAATAATCATGCTTTTTGTACAAACAAGTCTTTTTTTTTTAATCCTCTGGAAAGGCCTCGTTGCTCAAATAAATCTAAAAAAAAAGAAAAACAATGTAAAAAGGAGTTGCTTCAAATGACAACGCTGCTGTGGTGCAGATGAGTGGCTCCTCCTCGAGTCCTGGAGAGGGGATGGAAAGAGCTTCTGATGAGCGACTGCTCCTCGAGTCCTGGAGAGGCGATGGAAAGAGCTTCTGATGAGCGACTGCTCCTCGAGTCCTGGAGAGGCGATGGAAATAGCTTCTGATGAGCGACTGCTCCTCGAGAGGCGATGGAAATAGCTTCTGATGAGCGACTGCTCCTCGAGAGGCGATGGAAAGGGCTTCTGATGAGCGACTGCTCCTCGAGAGGCGATGGAAAGGGCTTCTGATGAGCGACTGCTCCTCGAGTCCTGGAGAGAGGACAGAAAGGGCTTCTGCAATGTGGGACTGAGGGTCATACACCCCCACCCCCTCGCATTCCCTCTCCGCTTGGGAGTGTGTTGCAAATGGAATGAATGGTTACAAAGTCCTGGAGATGAGGGGAGAAGGTGCGTCTCCTTGTGGTCTTGTGGGTGTAGTGGTGGGAATGTAGTAGCAACACAGTTCTGTTGACATTGTGGCTGCGTAGCTTGTCCTACTTGTTCTAAAGTTAGTTAGGCTGAGGGTTTTTACTCTGCCAGGTTCCTGGTGCTTGCTTGCCCGCCCCCCCCCAATCTGTGTCCAATATCAAATTCTCTTTACAGTTACTCCTCGTTCTCCTCCAAGTGTGTAGTACTCGTCCACTCACGTCCCCCTCATGCGTTTAAAATCATAGGACTATGCTGGGGTCTTCCTCTGCGGAGTTACTTTTTAACTATGCATCTACCAGTCCTGTAGGAAGGAAGATGGAAGGACGGGGTGAACGAGTGGAACACCCCACGATCCGCAGAGGGACGACGCGTTGAAAAGATTCCGGAATGCGACGCGAGGGATGGAGGGATAGAAAAGGTCGGTAAAATGTTTTAGATTACAACCCCCGCCCCCTGCTCAGTGTAATTACCAAATACCAATTAAGCACAGACTAATTAGACCGAGGGGAGCTGTAATTTAAACTAGTTACCGGGAAAGAGAGTGTTTGTGTTCAGAAGACAGAGATGAGTGCGAACACCCCGTAGAGCAGAGCGCAGGGGTAGGCCACCAGCAGCTGCTGCCCGTCCATGGCCAGCGCCGAGATGAAGATCTTAGAGGCCGAGAAGCTGCACCAGCTAATGATGGCTGCCGATAGAATTACTCCCATCATGCCTCTGGAGGGGGGGGAGAAGAGAGAGGGAAGAGAGAGAGAGAGAGAGAGAGAGAGAAGCATTAGAGAGAGAATGGCCCAAGATGTATACTGTACCTACCTAATGATGAGGTGTCATGGCGTTTTTAAAACATTTGTTACTGAAAAAACATATCTGGTAAGCTCTAGGTTTAAAGAGGTCCTTCTGCATGATTGCATGTGGGAAACACAATTTTACAGATGAATTGATTTAATGGACAACTAAATCTATTGACTTAGTTGAATAAGGATTTCTTTAGTCAAGGAGAGCCCTAGGAAAGAAACTCATCACTACCCATCTATATATAGTATGTATGAACCACATTTGAATGCAGACAATTAAAGCAGTCTCTGAATCTCTTACGGTACTTAACAGAGACTTCTGTTCAGTGTCAATTGAGCAGCTTCAGACTTGATAACACCACCGATTCATTTTGGATCTCTGGTTTCTAGCTTTAGGGAAATGGTGTTCCCGACCTAGATTATACCGCAACAACGTGTGATCTGCGGCTCCGGTGCCGCCGGCTCGTCCACATACTCACTGTAAAGAGAAGAGGACTCCGAAGCTGGAGAGGCTGATCATGGGAAGGAGGCAGTAGCCCAGAACACTGGCCACGCAGCCGAAGGAGACCCCGGTCATGCTCATCAGGTTGAGCAGGCAGTACATGGCCAGGCAGCCGATGACACTGATGCCGTATACGTAGCCGAACTGGATCTTGCCCGTCTGACAATGGGTGATAAAGAAATGCAGACGCACACGATAAGAAGATACACACAGGAATGAATCAACAAAGACATGCAGATTAACAAGCATACAGGACACAGAAACTGCAATTCCTCCCAACGTAAATACCAAGGGGATCTTTAAGTGTATTGCCAATGTAATAGCTTGTGGCTATATTCCCATCCAGGTCTATCTATTAAAAGTCAAGCAAATTTATTTCTACCAACCATAATTATGTCAGTATTAAGTATAGCTGATGCTTGATTAGCTAAATCATAGGATTTACCAGGAGTAACGTGGCTCCGAAGGCCAAACAGAAGACCATGGGGCCGGCCAAGTCGGTCTCATTCATGATGCTGCCGTCGGCCACCTTGAGAGGATGGAGTACCGTCAGAGTCTTCTGCCAGATGTGGTCGAAGTTGATCCCCAACTCTGGGACAGGACCGCAGAGAAAAAACAACTCAGAGAAAACAACTCTCCAAGTTTTTAAAAGATGGCTCACTGAGATGGTCTCCTCTCTGCAGCTGGAAAGCATCCGTCACAGTAGGTCTGAGACCTCGAACAAATTTGATATTATATGGGGTCCCTTTTTGGAATGCTTAGCTAGAACATAAGTGCTTCTCAATGTCCTCCTGTGTATTTTCTGTACTATGTATGTATGTATATGTGTTTGTGTATATATGTAATGTGTGTATATATGTCAGAGAATTAGCCCCTTGCGTCCTTAGTGTATAGCATATGACATGGTGTATGTTTGTTCATTGATGTGACAGTGTCTGGCAACATACTGTTTGTGTTCTTTTTATTTATTTTTTTATTTTCTTTGCGTTTGTGATTTGTCTTGATGTGCGTTTGTAAAACTATAAAAGCTGAAAATAAAATATTATAGAGAAAACAACTCTGGGACAGGACCGCAGAGAAAACACAAAATAGGCCTTTTCAAACGTGACAGAAAACATTCTAGATGGGCCCCAAGTAGGACTGTATATCAGCACCGACAACCAGATCCGATTTAGATTCACAAGGTCACGTTTTGACTTGGATTTCGATTTTGATATGGATTTGATTAGGCTTAATGGTGCTGGTTTCAGGGGGCCAGCACCTGCTCTTGGTGTGATCTGGTTTCGGCAGTAGTAGTTCAGCAGAAACTTGGCACGAGGCAAACTAGAGACATCTGCAGGATGGAAGGGAGGCCTGCTAGAAATAATGTATAGTGAACGTCTTAACATATACACTGATAAAAGGCATTGATTAAAAGAATGATGGTGGGATTTCAAAGATCTATTAGATTAAAATTAAACACTTTTAGATTTATTTTCTATATTTTTCTTATTTTCTGTTGCATTGTCTGCTCAAATCAATACCTGAAAGGAAATAAACTGTTCCCTAGCTACACATTTCCACTGAAAGAGGTCTATAGGGATGTTAAGATGCTTTAAGTAGAACTCTGTGATAGGACAGCAAAACAAACACAGCTTTGTAAAATAGGAACACATAGGAATAATGCTAGTTTTTGGGAATAAAAACATAATAAAAAGGGCTTTCCTGGGCTTTCACCACCACATCCAGATCTTAGAAACTTAATTGGAGATGACAGCTGATGGCAATTATACATTAACACTTTGAGTGCCACGGACGCGTTGTCGTTAGTTCATGCCGCCAGTTGAGTGCCACCAACGACATATAGCGGTTGTTTGTCGTTTATTTTTTTTTTGAGATTTTAATTCATATTTCATCAATCGGGCCTCACGCTAGTGTTGCAGACTCTCTCTGAGCTCAATTGGGAAAATACCGCCGCCTATCGCCTCTCCCTGTGTAACTGCACCCCATTGGTTTAGACCAGGGGTCTCAAACTCAATTTACCTGGGGGCCGCTGGAGGTAGAGTCTGGGTGAGGCTGGGCCGCATCAAATATTCCACAAAAAAAGGGTTTCAAGTATTCAAAAAAAAAAGTACAACTGATCCAATCTTCTCAATCTTTAGCTAACATTTCAGAACATGACCAGTTCTTCAGAACATGAACGGTTCTTCAGAACATAGGCTTCTCAGTGGCATTTTTTTTATTCTATCACAAAGCTGTTTAATCAAATCACCAGCCAGTATTTCAGTTATTCTGGTTGCTGTGCGATCTGAGGGGGATTTGCTTTTGTTTGCCTTCAAACATGGTCTCCATCACTTCAGTCATACATTATTTTCAAATTGCTACCCTTCACAAGAGCTACCGTTTCTTGGCATATAGTCACATTGGTTTGGTGCTGGGACTCAGGATGAACGCATATTTTTCAGTCCATTCACCTTTGAATTGCAGTCGAGTTTTCTTTTACTGACCATCTTTGAAAATGCCATATTTTTCTGCTGGCTGCCTGCTGGCGAAAATAGGCTAGTAGCTACATTTATCTCACGGAGATAAAACTGGGAGCGAGGCTACTGTAGATGCGCTGTCAACTCTGCTCTGACTCGGACTGAAAGAGACAACATGCAGTCCGTGAAGACCCGCCCTACTCCCCTACTCTGCATCTGAGTCGCAGACTGTGGGTGAGGGGGAAAAACGCTGACGGGACGCTGAATTTGATTGGACCAGACCCGTACACAGACAGAGGCAGTGCAGCCAGACATGCAGAGCACTGCTCGCAGTCAGAGGAGATAGCGAGGATGCATTTGCTTCCACTTTACTTGATATCACTCCGGAATCACGTTTCAACCAAGTCACTAACGTAACGTTGCTGTCATGAGCATGCGCTATGGTAGCCTACAAGTGATAAAATAAATAAAACGTCCAACTCTCGCGCAACGACTCGGCAAACAGTTGCGCGCAGGCCGCATTAACACTAAACTTTGATGTCAAGTAGGGGGCCGCAAAATATCATCCCACGGGCCGCAATTGGACCGCGGGCTGCGAGTTTGAGACCCCTGGTTTAGACTGATGGGGGGGGGGTCCAGCCTCCTCATGTTACTTCTCCAGCGAGGCATCTGAAGAGACCCAAGTTGATCGCCGAGCCAGAAAACACGTGGAATACATATTTACAGTACCCAACGCTGAATCAATAAACGCGATCGATATTTGGAATGGCAATCAGGAATTGGAATAATCTTTTTGGATAACATCTGATCTGAGGTAAGCAATTTATTTTACCAGTCTTGGGGTAATCGGATCGTTGTGACCTATATATCAGCGTGTGCCCCATGTGTGTGTGTGCGCGCTGATCAGGAAATGAGAATATATTTTTCAGATCGCTTCTATAGCGTGCATAAGTACACATATACTATCTAGCGTTTATTTGAAAACGATTCATAAATAGGCTGAAAAATGACAACGTTTTTTGTGTATGCCAGAATATTCCAGTAAAGGGCGTTTATCACGGAATCTATATATTTTCCTGAAAAACTAGGGCTTTTCAAAATGCTATAAAACGGAAATGAACCGATTAAAAAACAATCCGTCTGGACAATGTTGACTGCAAACAAGTCATTGATAAACGACGGGCAGAAGATTAGACACACAGCCATAATTTAAGACAGAGATTATGCGTTTAGAGCGCTATCATTGAAGTGGGTGGTGGCATTCAACGATAAATAGTGCACGCCACGCTGGCAATCAAAGTGTTAAGTGACGCGTCGGAATAGTCGTTTTAGAATTTATATAGTATAAATAGTATGGTCGTCAGGCTCCCAATTCACGTGCGACTGGTTTGTGAGTGAAAGTCCTGATTGCCGTGGAGACCTACGTACCCTCCAGCAGCGGTGGCTCGTCATCAAAGCTGCTGCTGTACATGGACTGTGCTGGGGTCGGAGTGAAGGCGGGCGTGGGCTGGAAGATCTGTCCCGTGTATGGCTGCTGGGGCTGCACCATACCCGCAGCGGGGTATCCCATAGGCTGGGAGTAGTCATACTGACCATATGACCTGAGAACAACACAGAACACAATATTCAAATATACGTACAAGACACAAAGATTACCAATTGTCTTGGTCGGACTTCTTTAGAGCAAGCAAGGAATACCAGAGCTGGTTTTCCATCCGATTCTCGAAGTCAACTTCCTGTCTGTTGTTGCTACGCAACTACGGCTTGGGGGGGAAATGCACCCCGGGTACATTGTGTACGGTTCATTTAGTGCAGAAAACGGATCGGAAAAGCAGCGAATTAAACACAATCAAGGGTCATTTGAGCTGCTGTGTTTCATTTTGTACTAATAACAAAATCAGAAATCCAAATCGAAAGTCTTATGTAAGGTTATGAAATGAACAAGAAGAATGTGATCAAATATGTAATAAAAACGGAGCTCAACGCATACATTTGATCGTAGAAACCCGTTTGTTGTCCCCTATACGACGATGGCGGCGGTCTCGTGACGTCAGAGTGTCTTCCCGAATCAAAGTTCAGCTTTACTTAACTAATGCTCTCTATCAATGCTCTCTATTCCAATCAAACTAAATTTGCAATGCATGCTTTTATTGCAGCTACTAGTTGACTGTGTATGTTAAATGAGAAGAAAAGCTAAAATCGAAGAATCAAAAACACATTTTGTGACAATCTTCAGAACTTTTGCTTAAGTAGGCCACCTACAAATTAAGTTGTATTATGAACAGCATTTTGGGTGTGCAGTGCATTCTAGGGATAGGCATTTGAAGCCATATTCAAAGACAATATTAAAATATTCTATTAAAAAATGTTGTTCCTTGCCTTCACAAAATAATCATAATTATTTATAAATCAAATAAATGAGGAAACCAGATCCAATTGATTAAATGTATTGAATATAGAAGAGAAAATTCAAATCCGTAGGCTGAATCAGTGAAGTTGACTCAAACAAAACCATCAACTATAGTCGAATACGATGCCTAAGGAATTTTGAATAGTCAAATAACGTGCCCATCCCTAGTGCATTCAGAATGAAAAATACATGCCATTCCACACACCAAGGATCATGGCTCTTAACATTTTCATTAGATGGTAATACCCGATGCGGTGGTCACTTCTCCTGGTGATGGGTGACCGCAATCAGAAGAATGATATGAGCAGCACAAGCTACCTACTCACTACAGTTCGACTTTGGCTTACTTCTGGTCTTCTGTGTTGCTGTTGTAGGCCTGGGCTTGGTCATCCACACTGTAGCTGGACTGGTAAAAGTCTGTGTTGAAGTTGTCAAACCCAGACATCTCACACTCTGCCAACAGAGGATGCAATTATAGTAATAGTTATCACTAATAGTTACACTGATGACTGACAAGGAAAGCAGAACTGTAAGGAATAAATGGGTTAAGGCAGCAGGGAGAAGTAAACCCCCGTCATCCTCATGGTGTATTATGGTTTTGCATTATAATTAGTGGTCCATGTGCCCCAAATCAATCAATATTACAATGTTGTTTGCCTGGACATTCTAATCAGTTATTACTAAATCATCTCTGATGGTCTGAGGAAGATGTCGTGGACCGTGAATTGTGTCGAGAATTTGTATTGTATTCATCATTAAAATAGCTTAGCTACTTTCTGCCTTAACGTTAGCCGGCAAACCAGTGACGAACAGTTAACCAAGCTATACATTGTGCGACTAACCTATCTAATCTAAGCAAACAATTATGTAAGGGGTATACAACCAACTTAATTCCTATACAGATGGCTAACTAACGACAATACTAGCAGCTAGCTCAGATCATCTCTCTGGGGACTGGGGGGCTAACGTTAACCTAGTAGCGTCAGCTAACGTTAGTTAGAATGGCTAGGTGGGCTGGCTAAGCTCTCTGAATGACTGGATGGCAATTTGGCAATACATTATATCTGTTTCTCGGGTATATTAAATACACATGTTAAATCGGGCAATGCTTACCTGCACCGTTTGACAGATTTACTCAGAACTATGACCAACTTCTGTGCTGCTACGTGTCAAGAGGAACAACAAGGTGTCTCTACTTCCGGACCGGACGTCTACGTTGCAGACGGGTGCACCATAGGGACAAGAAGGGCTGGTACTTTGGCGTTGCAAAAATATATACGATCAAATAAATATGGGAAAGGTTGTGTACTAAGGCCAAGAAGAGGGACCCAGTGCTGCAAGCTCAAATTGTGCATGCGAAATATATTTTTTAAAGAAATAAAAAAAAAAATATATTTTTTTAAATGTAATCATATTCCAATTACATTCCAGTGTATGTATGTATGTATGTATGTATGTATGTATATATGTGTATCTAATGTTAGTGAGGGCATGTTTACTTTGTACACTACTAACTGATTTTATAACTTTTTGTTTACCTACTGTATGTCCTATTTTATAATGTTTTATGTCAGCCCTTTAAGGGACGGGTGTTGCAAATTAGTTTAGGCTACAAACACTATATTTGTATCTGTCCCTTTCAAATAAATCTAATCAAATCAAATCAATTTGAAAATCAAAGGCCTGAGTTGCACTTTAATGTCAACATTACATGACATCTGGAATACTGTCCCTCAGTACCTTAGTGGATATTTTAACAGGGTTAGGGATGGGGCGACAGTGGATCGGGAGGTAGAGCAGTCGTCTGGCAATCCGGAGGTTTCTGGTTCCATTCCCGCTCCTCCCGGGCAGCGTGTCGATGTGTCCTTGAGCAAGACACTTAACCCCTAATTGCTCCCGATGAGCAGGTTGGCACCTTGCATGGTTGCCTCTGCCGTCGGTGTGTGAATTTGTGAGTGAATGGGTAAAATGTGAGTAAAGCACTTTGGATAAAAGCGCTATATAAAAAAGCAGCCATTTACCGGACTACTGCTTGACCTGACTCCTAGAACCCACCTCACCCCTGCCCACTTTGACAACCTAGGATGGCTTAGAGTAGAGGACAGAGTACAGCAACTTGCAATGGGCCTGGTCTACAAGATACACTACACGACCAAGGTACCCATGTACATGTCAAAATACTTCCCAAAGGTCAGTGAATACCACGATCACAACACCAGAGGGAGCTCCACAAATCATGTTAAACCCAGATTCGGCTCAAACAAGGGACTAAACACGTTTCGCAATTATGCCACATCAATGTGGAATGCCCTACCCAAAGCTGTAAAGGAATGTGAATCACTACCCACTTTCAAAACCACTCTCAAAGAACACCTACGGGAGACTGCAATTCGAAACTGGCCCATGTAAATGTCCTAACCCAACCCCCTCCAATGTACAGTAAATGACCAAGTATGGCTTTGTCAATATTCCAATGTACAGTTTTGCTTGTACAGTTGTACAGTGTTCCCCACCCACCCCTCCTACCCAACCCCCCCCCGCCCCCACCCCACCCACAAACAACCTCCAATGTACAGCCCCCCCCCCCCACCCCACCTACCCAACCTCCTTCAATGTATAGTTTTTACGTCAAATGTATATACTCTTTTCTGGACTCTTTTTGTATCACAAACAGTACTGTATTTGCAAATTTGGTATGTCATAAATGTATAGATGATCATGTAGCAGTACTGTCTATCTGTATGTCATGTATGTCATGTCCTGATGAATTGAAAATGGGGGACCCTGATGTAAACAGACAAAAGTCTTTCTCTGGTCTGCATCCCATTAACAATTGTGTGTATTGAGCTGTACTGTATTGTACCCATTCTGCAATCTGTTAATAAAGTTTTCAATCAATCAATCAATCAATCAACCATTTATGTACACGGGCACGCCACCAGGGGGAGCCCTACAGACCTCGTCCCAGTAAGATAAAACTCATACCTATATTCAGCAGCAGTACTATGGAATAGGCCCCTTCTCCACTTTTAAATCAGCTATAAAGAGGTGGATCATGAGTAGCAGAAGCTGGGAGTAGTTAACAAAGGGATTCTATTGCGTGTCCTTCCTTTTGTTATTTTATTGTTTATAAAATGGAATATGACTGTATGTATATGTATGCATGTATTAATACTAGTATTGCATAGTTGAACAATTTGATTGTAAGTTGTCTGCAATATGTCACCCCCCCCCCCCTCCCTGACAGGCATATCCGCAGACTCTGACCATGTTTTTTTTTAGCCCACACACATCCTGACACACAGACACTACAAACACCCACGTCGTCCACACACCAGTACATAACTCCACGGACACCAATGATGAAGGACCGCAATGGAAACAAGCCTATGGCTTTATTGTGTGTGTGTGTGTGTGTTTTTTTTTTTAAATCCTATTGGTGGGCCGATCCATTCAAATCAATAAAACTATTCAATCAACAATGTTTTTGTATGTATCTACCAAACTTGTAATGCAAAGTAAAGACACAGTTACAGGCACACTCCTATGCACATAGTTGGACGACAATCCACTGTCAAACATTTTTCGAAAGGATTGATTGAATTGATTGATTGAACATTTTATTAACAGATTGCAGAATGGGTACAATACAGTACGGCTCAATACACAATTGTTAAGGGGATGCAGACCAGAGAAAGACTTTCATCTTGTTCACATCAGGGTCCCCCATTTTCAATTCATCATAACATATGACATACATATATACAGTACTGTTACATCCAGACATTTATGACATACAAGATATACACATATCCAGTACTGTTTAAGAGACAGAGATCATAAAAGAAAATATATATGTTGAAGTCAGAGGTTCTATGTAGGATTGTTAGTAACTGTCTAACTGCATATATAACTGTTTCCACTAGAGGGCGCTCTAGGCGGAGCCACTCAAGACACCACCAGGTGGCGAGTATAAATAGAGATGTCTCCTCCTACTCTACCTTATGGTAACGTAGGATGCTTGAGGTCCGACAACGAAACCGAGTTCACAAACGGGGAGTTCCAATCACTGTTGAGAAGGTACAAGATAAGACACGAGACGTCATGTCCATATCCCCCACACCAGAACGGAGTGGCAGAGAGGAAATGGCACACCCTTTTCGAAATGGCTAGGTGTAAGCTAGTAGACAGTAACTTACCTAAGAGCCTATGGCATTATGTGGTGCAAGAAGCCACTTACACCAGAAACAGGTGCTTTAATAAGCACACGGGCACCACCCCGTATACAGCACTGACAGGAAAGAAGTGTAATCTAGCTAGAATGCACCGATTTGGATCAGTGTGTTATGCGTACCTGCAGGACAGGGGAAAGCCCGAGTCCAGATGCGTAAAAGGACTCTTTGTAGGGCACGACAAGGGAAGCCCCGCTTTCCTAGTTTATCATCCCGGTAAAGGGAGAGTGCAGAAACACATGCTAGTCAAGTTTGTCACAAAGACAACATGTGAGAGCGAGACACAGACAGAGGAGCCAGAGCTGGACTCCAGAGTAAGGTGTGTAGAAACAGAGACACATCAACCCAGTGTACTTAGCACGGCCGTGCAGGCAGGCCACAGTGTCCCCCGAATCAAGTAAATGGGAGAGAGCAAGGGATGAGGAGATGAGGTCCCTAGAGGACAACCACACCTTTGCTCCAGCCAAGTTACCAGAGGGCAGACAGACAGTGGGAGGGAAATGGGTGTATTCAACCAAGTTACCAGAGGGCAGACAGACAGTGGGAGGGAAATGGGTGTATTCAAGCCAGGAGGGTATTGAAGGCCACGACATATACAAATCTATGGTTCGTAGCCAACTGCTTAAATGCAGGAGGAGGATTCTCCAGGTTTAAATACGGGAGGAGTAGAATCCAGGTTTAATTACCTGAGTAGAATCCATGTTTAAATACTGAAATGGATCCTATGTTTAATTCCATGTTTAAGTACAGAGGTGGATGACTTACCATGTTTAAATACAGAAATGGATCCCATGTTTAAATACAAAGGTGGATGACTTACCATGTTCTAAATGATTTAATTATGTGGAAAAGATCCTGAGATGTTTTGACTGATGTAAGAGATGTATAGAAAAGCTGTGGGTAGCCTCATTTGTTAGACAACCTGTACTCGCCCTGACTTTTGTTTTGTAGTGAGTAAAATTGTCACAGTATTTTGCTGACCCCACAGAGAAGCATTGAACTAAGTCAAAAACATGTTTTTCGTTATCCCAGAGGTGCAGCACACGAACAGCTGTGTTTCAGAAAGGGCCGCAAGGGTTTAGAGCTTAAAGCCCACAGTGATACTATCAGCCTGTAAAGCCAAGTATGTTTCTAGCTATGACAATGCAAAATGTCTTTATCTAGAACAACTGCTCGAAGTGATGGAGATAAGATTATGAATATATTGCTTAATATGTAGTAGGTAATTGGAATGTATCCTCTATACCAAATATTGTGTTTTTGAAGATGAGGGGCGTTTTGTCAACATCATTTAAAAATGATGGACACTATGTATATATGAAGACTGTTGTTTACGAGGGCAACCAGGGAACCATTGTGATTTCTAGGAACCCAGTGTGCCGACATAGATGTAAACATGTCGATATAGAAAATATCATCTCATCAGATCTGTCATCAGAGAAGAAAGAATGACACTGATTTATTGTCCAAACGGACGACAGGGTAGCAGACACTATGAGGAAACCTGTTCCAAATTGAAATTGAAGAGATTTGCAAAGGTCATGTTTAATGTGTAAATATTGACTGCCATACTCTATTGATGTTTTGGATTATATTATTTCCTTTGTAAAATGTTTTTCGGAGAAGTTATCCAGTATGCTTATACAACCCTAAGTGGGAGTGTTGAAGTCAGAGGTTCTATGTAGGATTGTTAGTAACTGTCTAACTGCATATATAACTGTTTCCACTAGAGGGCGCTCTAGGCGGAGCCACTCAAGGCACCACCAGGTGGCGAGTATAAATAGAGATGTCTCCTCCTACTCTACCTCTTTCCCCCCAGCCTCTCAGTGAGAGGAGACCTCATGTGTTGCTGCTCATACCATGTGAATGAATAAACCACGCCGCTTAAAGGCTAAAGATAGAAACCATGCCTCTTGACCACATTATTGTCGCCCTATAGCCGGATTCTGTCAATAATATACATTCGAGGGGGAAGAAATTGTACATTGGAGGGGGTTGGGTGGGTGGGTGGACGGGGGTTTGGACATTTACCGGGGCCAGTTTCGCATTGCAGCCTCCCGTAGGTGCTCTTTGAGAGCGGTTTTGAAGGAGGGTAGGGATTCTGTGATGTACCACATTCTTCAGGACAGATCAACACAGTAGAGTACAATTCAAAGCCAAGATTTTATTAAATAGTATCAATAAACATACCCTTGGGAGTTTTGATATTAACAATAAGTGGCAGTAAAATATGAAAAACAAGTGTTCCATCGACTATGAACATTAGAAAATTCAGTGTGCAAACTGTGCATGCAAGTAATAGAGGAATAATAATAATAATAATAATAATAATAATAATAATAATAATAATAATAATAATAATAATAATAATAATAATAATAATAATAATAATAATGGATTGGATTTATATAGCGCTCTTCGTGACACCCCAGTGACCCCAGAGCGCTTACAGAGTCCATTATTCGTTCATACACAGTCATCCCGGTGGTGGTAAGCTACAATTGCAGCCAGAGCTACTAACATGGCGCGACCCGAGTCAGTCGCCGTGGGTTTTGCTCAGCAACGAACGTGCACATTTTTTGTTATTATGTTTGTTTTTACTACTTTTTTTTATCGAAACATCACTGGCGGGGGCGTCATACGACCGCCAGTCACTTATTGACCTAAACTCCGGACTCAAAGAGGAGTTTAGAGACACTTTATCATGCCAAGAATGGCCAATGGAGATCAGAAGGGACAAAGACGCAGGAGACGGCCGCAGGACAAAGAAGAAACACAGAGGGAAGAGGAGCGGGATCAGATTAAGACTAAGAAGATCTGCTTACCGTCCGGCTATTCCATCCATCTTCCTGGCGAATGCACGTTCGCTAGAGAGTAAGATGGATGATTTACGAGCGCGGGTCCGATTCCAGCGAGAGATGAAGGACTGCAATATCCTGTGTTTCACGGAGACCTGGCTGAAACCAGTGACTCCTGATCACAGCATCTCTCCCTCCAACTCCTTCACCATCTTCAGAGCGGACCGTACAGAAGCCTCCGGGAAGAGCATCAGCGGGGGTCTCTGCCTTATGACCAACAACGGCTGGACTAGCCCCGGGGAAGTGCAGATACTCTCCCGTTCATGCTCCGCCGACATGGAACACCTCTCGATCCAATGTCGCCCCTTCCATCTTCCACGCGAGTTCACTCTGACATCGGATCATGCCGCCATCTTGTTGGTCCCTGCTTAAAAACAAAGATCACGTGACGCCGTCGTGTCACGTAAGGTAAAAAGATGGACCGACCAATCAGAGGCCACGCTTCAGGACGCACTCGATGACGTCGACTGGGGAATGCTCGAGAGGAGCACCAGTGACGTCAGCGGGTTCACAGACACTGTGGTGTCCTTCATAACAACACTCGCTGATAGTATTGTCCCCACAAAAAAGGCGAGGGTGTTCCCGAACCAGAAACCATGGGTGGACAGTACTATCAGAGCAGCCCTGAACTCTCGCACCACTGCTTATAACCTGGGCAGAGAGTCAGGAAACATGGAAGAGTACAAGACAACAGTCTACACTCTGCGCAAGGCTGTTAAACTTGCTAAGAGGACGTATGCCGACAAGATGGAGGCACAAATGGCACAGAATGACACAAGAGGCTTATGGCAGGGACTGAGGACTATAACTGACTACAAAGTCAGCGCCCCCTCAATGGAGAGCGACGACGCCTCCCTTGCGGACCAGCTCAACACCTTCTATGCGCGGTTTGGTGCAAACAGTGGCACTGCTAGCTCAACGGCTAGTGACGTCACTGGTGCGCCGGCTGTTGTGGAGGGGGGGGGGCATCCGCGGGGGGGCGGGGACGCTCTCTCATTGATGGTACACAGTGTGAGAAGAGCATTTATGCAGGTGAACACCAGGAAGGCGGCTGGCCCAGATGGAATAACAGGACGCATACTCAAGTCCTGTGCTAACCAGCTAGCCCCTGTGTTCACCACCATATTTAATCGATCCCTGAAGGAGTCAGTGGTCCCTGCCTGCTTCAAGATGTCTACCATTATCCCGGTACCAAAGAAACCCTCCCCAGCAGGTCTCAATGACTACAGACCGGTGGCACTCACCTCTGTGGCCATGAAATGTTTCGAGAGGCTGGTCAAAGGATCACATTTGTGCCTCCCTCCCCAGCGATATGGACCCTATGCAATTTGCATACAGGCCAAACAGGTCCACTGACGATGCGGTCTCCCAAGTACTGCACAGCACCCTCTCTCACCTGGACCGTCAGAAGGGGGGCTATGTGAGACTGTTGTTCATTGACTACAGCTCAGCGTTCAACACCATAGTCCCCACCAGACTGGTGGACAAGCTGATCGAGCTGGGTCTGAGCTCCGCTCTGAGCGCCTGCACTGGACTTTCTGAGTGAAAGACCCCAGGCGGTCAGGGTGGGGGGTCAGACCTCCAACACCATCACCCTGAGCATCGGGTCCCCCCAGGGCTGTGTTCTGAGCCCCCTGCTGTACTCACTATACACACACGACTGTGTGGCCAAGTTCAGCTCCAACTCCATAGTGAAGTTTGCAGACGACACGGTGGTGGTGGGGCTGATCTCGGACAACGACGAGAAGGCCTACCGGGAGGAGGTTGAGGTACTGGAACGCTGGTGCCAGGACAACAGCCTGCTCCTGAACATTGGTAAAACCAAGGAGCTGATCGTGGATTATAGGAGAGGACAGCAGGAGACACACACACCACTGAGGATAAACAGGGCCACTGTGGACAGGGTGAGCAGCTTTAAGTACCTGGGGGTCCACATCTCAGAGGATCTGACATGGTCAACACACATAGACACAGTTGTAAAAAAGGCGAAGCAGCGCCTCTACCACCTGAGACAGTTAAGGAAGTTCAGAGTATCGGGGAAGATACTCCAGTCCTTCTACTCCGGAGCTGTAGAGAGCATCTTGACTGGAAACATCACTGCCTGGTATGGCAACAGCACGGCACAGGACAAGAAGGCCCTACAGAGAGTGGTGCGCTCTGCCGAGCGTACCACGGGTATTGCACTACCTCCCCTGCAGGTTCTATACAACAAGAGGTGCAAATCCAGAGCCTGCAGAATAATGAAAGACCCTCAACACCCCAATAACAGCCTGTTCCAGCTGCTGAGGTCAGGCAGACGCCTGCGAACACCAGCTACTAGGACAGAGAGGCTTCGGCTCAGCTTCTTCCCCCAGGCCGTCAGAGCCTTGAACAATGAACACTGAGGGTCACAGAACACTGAACCCTACACACACAAGCACACATTAGCACACACACGACACACACGCTCGCACACTAGCAGCCACTTTAACATGAGAAAGCACTCACTCATGCTGCACACGCCCACACTTATGGCCACAAAGAAAGGTCACTTTAAAAATAGTATAGTAACAGTGTATTGCACTACCAAGGGACCTAGCATGTCCTTCATGCTCTGTAAATAACTATGTACAAATACCGTGATGTCCCACTATGTTACCTGTTTATTGCACAATGTTGTCTATTGGATTCTATATGTTGTACTACTGTATTGCACATCGTTGCGGGCAAGACCACCCGCATTTCATTGTATACTTGTATGCCGTGACAAATAAAACTCTTGACTTGACTTGACAGAGCTGCCCTGATGCAGACTCACGGAAGCGTGGCGAATAATCATCGCCTACGGCCCCTCCGACCCCCACCAACATTCATTCACATGCATACACATTCATACGAGGCAAGTAGGTTAAGTGTCTTGCCCAAGGACACAACGGCAGTGGGATGGACATGGGCTTGAGCGGGATTCGAACCACCAACCCTTCAATCATTGGACGACCCGCTCTACCCCTGAGCCACGCCGCCCCAGGAAGATAGAAGAAGATAGTAAACGAAGATAGTAAACAAAGATACTAATAGAAGATAGTAAAAAAATATAGTAATATAAGATAGTAATATAATATAGTTGTTAGGGATAGTGTTGTCGGAGGACCCAATTGCAGAACAGAACGAGGAGCGAATAGGCAGATAGGTAAAGCGAGACACGGAGCCAGGGGTGAATGTCAAAGTATTATGCTTTACTTAGAGCACAACAAACAAGAGGGCACAGCAAACTGGCCGGCAGAGGGCAAACTACAAAAACAAATAATCGTCTCATAAATGAGAGCAAGTCCCAAAGGCACAAACAAAACAATGCAAGGCAGGCAAGGAAAAAATATGAACAAACTGACTACAAATAAAACCCTAACAAACAAGACAAACTTTACACGAAAAACAAAGAAGGGTGATTTTGATTTGATTTGATTTGATTTGATTTTTATTTAGTACATACAATTTATACAATAGTATAAAAACAAGGGGTACAAGGATAACATGTGAAAGTCTGTCGACTTGTTTCCAACATGGTCCCAAGAAAAATACAATAAATCACAACGAAAGAGTTAAGATAAAATAGATACAACAAGTAGATAAAATAGACAACACAATTTTCTAAGAGCCTCATTACAGCATGTCATGTTCCTGTTCTTCAACAGTGGTGGCCAAGCACCCTCTGCAACCTATTGTTGCAGATGTCGCTTCACACCCCTCTTGAAGACAGCAATAGTGGGGGAGTTTTGGATGGCCCTGGGCAGAGAGTTCCACAGCCGGCAGGCTGTAGACAGAAAGCCATTCTGTGAATAGGAACCCTTTCTAGGCTCATAAACTGAGAGTTGTCCAGACCGTAACTGTCGTCCGTGGACCTGGCCACGCAGGACAATACGAGAGCATAAATATCTGGGGGCAGATCCATGTCCCAGTGGAACAAACAAATTAACACTAGGAAACACTTACTACAAAAATACTGGAAGGAGTCACAGGATCACAGGAACAGAGTAACTAACAGAAGAAGACAGCAAACACTAGTAGGGAAACCCAACAATGAACCGACAAAGAGAGAATGGCAAACGAGGCAGATATACACACACTGATTGACAGAAGAGGGTAATTGGGAACGAGACACCCCTGAGAGGGAAAACTGAACTAACACACAGGGGTACAGGAAAACACAAGGCCAAACACACACTGGGGAATAAACTAGGCTAGAACACAAAACTGAATCAAAATACAATTACTGAGAGAACACCAGACTGATCATAACTACAACACAGAAAACAGATACACAGACAGCAGATTACTGATGGTACACAGGAGATCAAAACATAAAGAAAAACAGAGATGCACACAGTGCAGCACCAACAGAATTTTGCCACAGGGTGGCAGTAGATTGACATGACTGTTCACCAAGTTCCAGAGTGGAGGAAGTCCATGGGAGGGCATGTGCAAAGGTGGGGACCTCTGAGGAGTACAGACAGGGGGGAAGGGTCCTGGGACAGGCGGACCCTTACAATAGTAATAGAATATAGTAAAAGAAGATAGTAAAAAAATATATTAATAGAAGATAGTAATAGATGATAGTAATAGAATAGAGTAATAGAAGATAGTAATATAATATAGTAATAGAAGATAGTAAAACAAGATAGTAATAGAGGATAGTAATAGAATATAGTAATATAATATAGTAATAGAATATATTAATAGAATATAGTAATAGAAGATAGTAATAGAATATAGTAATAGAAGATAGTAATAGAAGATAGTAATAGAAGATAGTAATAGAATATAGTAATAGAAGATAGTAATAGAAGATAGTAATAGAATATAGTAATATACGATAGTAAAAGAAGATAGTAATAGAGGATCAGTTGAAGGAGGAGCTGGAGGTCTAATTTAACATTTTCAGGTTCAAACTCAATTGACAAATTGTATAATCTCATCCTGGGGCTTAGGATATAATTATAAATATGTATTAAATATAATTACATAACTTATCTTTTGTCAGGTGGTGGCCCACCTGACATAGGCCCGTCCTGATTCCTGACCCCCTGACCTATTGCTTAATGGGGCAAGTCACACTGAAACATTTTGGGTGAACTACCCCTTTAAAGAAACCAAGGTGTAATGGTAACCAATGGAGACTGAGGGTAGGAGAGGATTTCAACAGAAGACACTCAGCGCTCGTCAGCATGATCAGATATTCTGTCTTTTAGTAGGAAGCAGGTCGGTGCAGGAGGCACAGGAGTGGGGAATGATTGTGTGTGATTAGGAAGAGCAGAGATGTGAGTGTGTGTGTGTGTGTGTGTGTGTGTGTGTGTGTGTGTGTGTGTGTGTGTGTGTGTGTGTGTGTGTGTGTGTGTGTGTGTGTGTGTGTGTGTGTGTGTGTGTGTGTGTGTGTGTGTGTGTGTGTGTGTGTGTGTGTGTGTGTGTGTGTGTGTGTGTGTGTGTGTGTGTGTGTGTGTGTGTGTGTGTGTGTGTGTGTGCATGTATCATTCAATAGGATGACAAGAAATAACTGCACTACTACCACATGCTGTGGGTGGATCCATCATTAATGATGAGATAGTGTAAAATAATGGGCTGACACCCTCTGCTGAGAGAAAGAAAAAAAAGAGAGAGAGTGAGTGAGTGTGTGTGTGTGTGTGTGTGTGTGTGTGTGTGTGTGTGTGTGTGTGTGTGTGTGTGTGTGTGTGTGTGTGTGTGTGTGTGTGTGTGTGTGTGTGTGTGTGTGTGTGTGTGTGTGTGTGTGTGTGTGAGAGTGAGTGAGTGACAGTGAGAGTAACATAGATCTAGGTTTGATCTGTACAAGATCTGTCAGGCATGGGAAATAATAGGCTGCAGGCCACGAGCCCAATGGCCAGTCCTGGCCTGCTGAGAGGTCCGCCAACTCATCTTCCCTATCGCGCCTTCGCAACTAGAAACACTGGCCCGCCTGACTGAAATCTTTTATATTTTTCTGGGGACAGGTCACTTAGCAGGCCAGGCGACTGGGAAAACTCCTGGTGCTCCCAATGGCCAGCATGGGCCCGCTAGCGAGGCTCATTTCATTATACAGTAATCACCTTGTTGATTGATTGATTGAAAACTTTATTAACAGATTGCAGAATGGGTACAATACAGTACGGCTCAATACAAACAACTGCTAAGAGGATGCAGACCAGAAAAATACTTTCGTCTTGTTTACATACAGTAAGGGTCCTCCATTGATTACGATTACCTGTTGTTTGTCGGCAGAGGAAACTCACGCATTGAAGGGTGAAGGAAATGAAGGCGAGAGCCCAAGTGGTCTCGAGTTTAAAGTAAATATAAACACATCAAAACGGAACTGTAAAGGAGGGGTAGGCAATTTCAGAGAAATGCAAGCGCGAGCTTACATGGCCAGCTGAAATAGAGCAAGAGTGAGTTTACACGGCCAGCTGAAATAGAGCAAGAGTGAGTTTACATGGCCAGCTGAAATAGAGCAAGAGTGAGTTTACACGGCCAGCTGAGATAGAGCAAGAGTGAGTTTACACGGCCAGCTGAAATAGAGCTACTGCATCAGTTTTCAAGCCTAGTATTTTTGCTCTTAGTTTCCAATGACATTTATTTTTATGGAAATGTTAAATTGTTGTACAGTTGTGCTACATACCTTTTTCCACTGGTGAAGAAAATAAAAACGAAACACTGAGTGATGACAACCTGCCTAAGACTCCCTTTTTCCACCACTTGGCCACATCCTAACAATCACCATTATTACTTCGAACTTTGTTCTATGTCCTAGTATTATTATTATCATTATCATTATCATTATTATTATTATTATTATTATTATTATTATTATTATTATTATTATTATTATTATTATTATTATTATTATTATTATTATTATTATTATTATTATTATTATTATTATTATTATTATTATTATTATTATTATTATTATTATTATTATTATTATTATTATTATTATTATTATTATTATTATTATTATTATTATTATTATTATTATTATTATTATTATTATTATTATTATTATTATTATTATTATTATTATTATTATTATTATTATTATTATTATTATTATTATTATTATTATTATTACTACCTATTCTGCCTGTACCCCCTCTGCTGCTATGGTACCTGAATTTCCCCAAGGGGATTAATAAAGAAACACTTTGCTTTTTGTACACAATTTGTAAGTCGCTTTGGATAAAAGCATCAGCCGGTGCCTCTGGGAGTCTTAAGTCAGTAAACCTTTGTTGCACGTGTATAGAGCAAGGCACCGCTGGGCTTCAAAAGTGATGCAGAGCTTGCTCTACTTTCTCCAAAATTGCCTACCCTAACTTTAAATATTGGTCACCGAAAGACTAAAAGAACATTCATGTTGACAAAGGGCCATGTCTTTGTGTAACAGAGCAGATGAATGCACACCTCAAATGACTGTAGGCTACAGACTTGGTGGCCTGGATCAAGGACTTTCTCACTGAGAGGCCACAGTACGTCAGACTAAAGGACAGTCAGTCTGACGTACTGGTGAGCAACACCAGCGCCCCCCAAGGAACTGTGCTGTCACCCTTCCTCTTCACCCTCTACACCTCAGACTTCTGCCGCAACTCAAGCGGGTGTCACCTGCAGAAGTTCTCAGACGACTCCTCCATCGTAAGCTACATCACCGACGATGATGAGGAGGAGTACAGAGCCCTGGTGGAGAGCTTCGTGGGGTGGAGCGACAGCAACCACCTCCAACTCAACACCAGTAAGACCAAGGAGCTGGTGGTGGACTTCCGGAGGGGCAAGAAGAGGCCCCCCCCGATTCCCATCTCCATCCGAGGGGTGGATGTGGAGATGGTGGACTCATACAAGTTCCTTGGGGTACACCTGAACAATAAACTGGACTGGTCGGATAACACAGAGGCCCTCTACAGGAAGGGACAGAGCAGGCTGTTCTTCCTGAGGAGACTCAGGTCCTTCAATGTGTGCAACAGACTGCTGCAGTCTTTTTACCAGTCTGTTGTGGCCAGCATCCTCTTCTATGCTGTGGCATGCTGGGGAGGCTACATCAACTCAAGGGACACCAACAAGCTCAACAAGCTGGTGAGGAAGGCTAGCTCCGTGGTGGGAGTCGAGCTACCTAGACTTGAGGTGATGGCAGAGAGGGGGATGATAAGGAAGCTGGCTGCCATCATGGAGAACCCCTACCACCCCCTCTACGACGAGCTAGTGAAGATGAGAAGCTCGTTCAGCCACAGACTCATTCCCCCACGACACTCAACTAACCGCCTCGGACAGTCCTTCATACCAGCGGCCATCAGGCTCCACAACAGTGGGCAGCGACTAGCAGCCTCCAGGCTCCACAACAGGGGGCAGCGACAGCGACTGCTACCAGACATTGACCTGGGACTTATAGGAACCCAAGGAGGACAACCTACACTACCTTAGGCTTACTGCACCTTATGTGGACACTGTGATACTGTGATACTGTGAATAATGTATACTTCAGTGGATACCGTGATACTGTGAATAATGTATACTCAGTAGATAGTAAATTATAACACTACCTCATGCATACTGCACCTTATGTGACACTGTGAATAATGTGAATATGTCTTCAGCTAGTCAGATAGTAAATTATATTGACCATATTGACCAAATTGTTTACACTGCCTGTGTTGTTTTTACTACCTGTACACTGTGTTGTTTTACTACCTGTACCCCCCCCCTCCCCCCATGCTGCTATGATGCCTGAATTTCCCCAAGGGGATCAATAAAGGAATATCTTATCTTATCTTAGACACAGGACAGGTGATATATAACCTAATGTTTAGAGAAGTGAACCGTTGCTAATCTGAAACCCCAGACTGGGAAGTTCTGGTAGGGGGGAATTAAAAAGAACTTGAAGTTCTCCTGTCTCCTAGTAACAACCATCAAAGTGCAATGCCTTGAGCAAGACATTGTGAACCCAGAACCTCCAGTGGAGCCTCCCAGTGGCCAACAATAGATTGAGTCTTCCCTGGGGGCACCTGCCAGCTCCCACGTGTGAATGTGTGTAACCCTTGCTCCAGGTAATGCGTTTTGCAAATAAGAATCTTATTTGGTTCTCATTCATCCTCCTCCTTATGACCTTACATCTTTCAAAAAATATGTTGGTAAATCTTTACTTATTAGGCAAGTTACTCAGGACTCAGACCTCATGTCTGAGTGCAAGGAAGTCCTTCCAGAATGGCTTCTAATTCACTTCCCAATGGCACATTCAGAAAAGAACTATCCATTTGATTCAAATCCCCAATCGACTTACCTCCAATTGTAAGTCAGCTATCACTCAGTTAAACATTATTTACAATATTATTGTTGCATTATTGCATTATCTCTCCGGCGACGCTGATATCGCGGGCGCGATAGAATGACGTCAATTGTTTGGCGTGGTCTGCCTGGGAATTGTAGTCATTTTCCAGGTTTTCTTCGATGTAGTTCTAATGGTTAGACCGGAAGTTACACGCTACTTTTTATTTGGTGTTGATAAAACAATAAATAACTGAACCAGGATCAGTCAATTCGTGCTAAATAAACTTTTACGTGTGCGTAAAATGTGCCACATTTATTTTTTATTTGTTGAATAACTTTGGCTAGGAAGATTGTATCGTCACACGGTAAACGGAAACGGAAGCTGCCGACTAAGCCCTACTCCCTGGTAGAAACATCTAGAACATTCAGTTCGGAGTTTGTCAGACCAGTTTTGAGTATATTTTGACTTTTTTGGAGCAATTTTTGGCATCATGACGAGGCGAGCTGAACCGCGTCCGAGAGCCGTCTCCCAGTGGGATGATTATTTCGATGATGACGAGGAATTGGATGCACTTATTGGCGTTATTTCTCGAAGTGAAATGGAAGAAGAATCTGGAGATTCTGACGCCGATCCATCCTTTGTCCTCGACAGGTACAGATGCTTTATTGTCTCACTCATTACTGTTCTGTCTGGGAAACACCTCACACATGTACAACGAATAAAACACTTAGTCTTAGTTGAAAATAATGTAGTTCTACATGTAATTGTACACAGAGACGATGAGCCTGGGAGTAGCAGAGGAAACAGGGCTGGGGAAGCCATGCATGATCCAGACAGGTGAGACAGACTTTTATTGCCTTTTATTTTTTATTTTATTGCTTGCAGACTTTGCAATATACAGAATGGAATGTTGAGAGAGAGTGTGTGCCTGTATGATGTACTGTTCAACTGTTCATAAAAGTATAATGTGTTTACATGTCATTGTCTACAGCGATAACGAGATACCAGAACAACTTGGACCAACGACCGGAAGGACAAGGGGCAAAGGCCCAGCGAGGCGGGGCCCAGCCAGGTCAAATGACTCAGACAGGTATTATGGAAGTTAGTGTTTTTGTTTATAAAACTGTTCATAAAAGTTGAAAATAATGTGTTTACATGTCTAGAGCGATTTACCTGGAACATCGACCGGAAGGACCCAAGCCAGGTCCAGGTCACGCTCAGACAGGTGAGACAGACTTATTATGGCTGTTTATAGCTTATTTTTGCTCGCATATGCCCCCCACTGGCCGGTTGTAGGGAGGATAGAAGCCTTGCATCACGTGTCCCCTCCGATACACGAGGAGGCAGCCTGTCACATCTTTTCACCTGACAGCGCGGACTCTCATTGGCGAGGTGTAACATGTGGGAGGCTCACAATGCCCCCGCCATTTCCTGTCTTTGCTGTGCAGGCGTCCCCCAACCGACCTGTAGGAGTCGCTGTCCACAACGTCCAGATTACCACCCATCGACTTCCACCGTCTAACTCTGCCAATTGAGTTAGTATGACGGCCGGTGTCGAACCCGGTGTCTCTTGCGTTGGTGACGAGCACAATGTCCGCTGCGCCACCCAGCCGCCTATCAGTGAGTCAATTTATATATCCTATTGGGAAGGAAAACCAACTGTGACATTCACTAAGTTGCTCCCCTCTCTCCTTCTTTCTCTCTCTCAAAATGTGTCATATGACCCTGCCCACACCCCTGTAGCTATTCTCTGTTACAGTAAATAACTAGATCAGACACTGTCGAATTACAGTTGCGTCGCCATATGCAATTTCTCCCTCACTCACACTATAGTGCCACCAAGTCAAATAATTATGTCAAAGTATATGAACATGCGCACATTCCCAAAAAAAAGGTTGCATGTGCTACGTACCAGTATGCTACTGTGAAGAGTAGGCTACTCTTCATGCGGACACACATTCCCCAGTTAAGACCCCGCTCTCTCAGGTATTCATCAGTGACTTTGAAAATCTCATCTCCGGTTACACGTGTCTCTGCAAAAAGACAAGTTATCCTCAATGGATTCTGCATCAACATATCTAACGTTGGCAAGGAGTTGGCCGTGGCCACTAATGTCTGTTGAATCATCGATTTGCAAAGCAAATTTGCCACATAGCGGAATTTTCTCAATTTCTTTGGCAGCAGGCACAGCTCGCCCCAGCATCACCTCAATCATTTTCTTACATGCTGGTAGAATGAGGGACTCTGTGATAGTGTGTGTTTTGTTTTGTTTTAGCTATTAATTCCGCCACCAAATAGCTGGCCTCCTGTGTTTTCTTAGAGACACATACACTGGAAAACATACATTGACTCTGCTTCTCATTTTGTGATTTCACTCTCTTGAAATACTCAAACGTTCTTGGCATTATACTTACTTACGCCTTTACCCCGTTTGGGGCATAGGCCGTCAACAAGGGTTCTCCAAGCATCCCGATCCTGAGCCAACCTCTCAAGCTGGCCCCAGGTGCGTCCCATCTTCTTGGTATCATCTTCCAAGTCTCGGCGCCAGGTGTTTCGTGGTCGGCCTCTCTTTCTTTTCCCTTGGGGGTTCCACCTGAGAGATTGTCTTGTGATGCTCAGGGATGGTTTACGGAGTGTATGGCCAATCCATCTCCAACGCCGTTGGAGAATCTCTTTCTCTGCTGGCTGTTGTTGTGTTCGTTGCCACAGGTCTTTATTGCTGATGGTGTTAGGCCAGCGAATCTCGAGGATTCGGCGCAGACAGGTGTTTAGGAAAACTTGTAGTTTATTGGTTGTTGTGACAGTGGTCCTCCAGGTCTCAGCGCCATAGAGTAGGACTGACTTCATGTTGGTGTTAAATATCCTGATCTTGGTTGTGATGGAAATGTCTCTTGAGCTCCAGATGTTTTTTAGTTGGAGAAAAGCTCCTCTTGCCTTGCCAATCCTGGCTCTCACATCAGCATCTGTTCCACCTTGCTTGTTAACCATGCTGCCCAGGTAGGTGAAGTTGTCTACCTCTTCCAACGCTTCTCCTTCCAGAATGATGGGTGATGTGTTGTCAGCATTGATTCTCATGACCTTGCTCTTCCCTCTGTGGATGTTAAGCCCAAGCCGAGTAGAGTTGTCAGCGATGGTACTGGTCTTTTCCTGCATCTGCTGCTGGGTGTGAGAGAGAAGGGCCAGGTCATCTGCAAAGTCGAGGTCTTTTAACTGCGTCCATAATGTCCATTGTATGCCATTTAGTTTCTCTGCCGTGGATTGCTTCATGACCCAGTCTATTGCCAGCAGGAACAGAAATGGTGACAACAAACAGCCCTGTCTCACTCCAGTTTTTATCTGGAAGGCGTCGGTGGGTTGACCGCCATGAATTACCCTGCAGGTCATCCCCTCATAGGAGTTCCTGATGATATTTCTGTACTTCTCTGGCACTCGGTAGTGTCTGAGTAGCTTCCAGAGGGTCTCTCTATTCACGCTGTCGAAAGCCTTTTTGTAGTCAATAAAATGAATGAATAGGGGTGAATTCCACTCTAATGACTGCTCCAGTATTATCCGCAGTGTTGCAATCTGGTCTGTGCAGGATCTGTTTTTGCGGAAGCCCGCCTGGTGGTCTCGTAGCTGTGGGTCGACGGCGTCCTTCATCCTGTCCAGTATAATCCTGTTGAATACTTTTCCTGGGATGGAGAGTAATGTGATCCCTCTGTAGTTTGCACATTGGCTCAGATCTCCTTTCTTCTGTATTTTGACGAGGTAGCCCTCCTTCCATTCTGATGGGATGTGTTCTTCTTCCCATATCTTCTTGAGGAGAGGATGGAGCATCTCCTCCATCGTCTCTATATCGGCCTTCAGTGCTTCTGCCAGAATACCGTCGGGTCATGCAGTCTTGCCGTTCCTCAGCTTCTTGATGGCTTTGCGGATCTCTTCTTTTGTTGGCACGCTGCAGTCTATCAGCAGATCCCTGTCAGCTTGCTGGATGTCTGGTGGGTCCTGTGGTGATGGTCTGTTTAGCAGTTCCTCAAAATGTTCTACCCATCTTTCCTTTTGTCTTTCCTCTCCGATGATTGGCTGTCCATCTTTGTCCTTAACTGGTCTTTCTGGGTTACTAAACTTTCCTGACAGCTTCTTGGTGGTGTTATATAAGTCTTTCAAATGTCCATGTCTAGCTGCTTCTTCAGCCTCTGCCGCAAGACTCTCTATATACTGTAGTCCTTCTTGTCTGCCTTGATGCTTTTCTTAACCCTTTTTGTGGCTTCTGTATACTGGTTTTGTGCTTTGACCTTTTCGGCTCTTGTTCGACTGTTGTTGATTAGTGCCTTCTTCCCTTTCCTCTCCTCTATCTTCCTCAATTACTCTGCTGATATCCACTCCTTGTGGTTGTGTTTCTTCGGGCCCAGTACTTCTTTGCACGTTGTACTTACTGCTTCCTTCACAGACTTCCACTTCTTGTCGATGTTTTCCTCCTCTTCTTCCATCAACTCTCGCAGGGCTTGAAACTTGTTCCTAAGTGTGAGTTTGTATTCTTCTAACTTGGTTGGGTCTCTCAGAAGTGCTGTGTTGAATGTTTGTCTCCGATTCTTCTCCCCTGTCCAGTTTTTCTTTAATTTCAGCTTCAGCCGGGCAACCAGGAGGTGGTGGTCTGAGGCAACATCAGCTCCTCTCCTAACACATACATCTTGAAGGGACCTCCTGAACTTCTTAGTGATGCACACATGGTCTATCTGGTTTTCGGTGTTGAGGTTCGGTGAGATCCAAGTAGCTTTGTGTATCCTTTTGTGGGGGAAAATGCTTCCGCCGATGACCAGGTTGTTAGTGGTTAGTTAGTGTTTTGTGTCAAAGTGTCTCAACAGCTTGCTTGGCACCATTGCTTGATTTGACAACCTTTCTCTGCAGATGAGACATTCTGGCACAGGGCAGGCAGCATCGCCAGTCCAGGTGCAACCATACTGAAGATAGCACCGCACAAGACCGTAGCAGACTACAGAGAGTGGCCCGTTCAGCCGAACGCACAATTGGAGGGGGGCTTCCCACTCTCCAGAATATTTACAACAAGCAGTGCATGGGTAAGGCTAAGAGAATTATCAAAGACTCCAGTCACCCAAACAACTGCCTCTTTGAACTGCTGCAGTCAGGCAAGCGATACCGGAGTCTCATGGCAAGCACAGAAAGACTCAGAAGAAGCTTCTATCCCCAGGCCATCAGGATGCTCAACCATCAAATGCACTCACAGCACACACATCCACACGCACACACTCACTTTAAACAAACAACTCACTGCAGCACCCACTTTACACACTTTAGAACACCTAAACACACTTACCTCACATGTACCTCATCCCATTTCTCCTATGCACTATATAGTATATTGTATATTAGTATATTGTATAGTATATTGTATGGTAACTCAGTTACTTCTACTCTGCATTGAACATTGTACATATGTACATACTGAACACTTGTGTCTACGTACGTGACTTCTATTTTATACTGCTATCCTTATTTTATTTTATACTTATCTATTTTTGTCTAGCACAGTCTCTGGAGCGTAACAGAAAGAAGCATTTTGTATAAAAGTATTCTGTATGACAATTAATAAAGAAACTTGAAACTTGAACTTGAGCTTTCATTGTCAGTTTGAACCGCTTCTTCTGCCATGGTTGCCTTACTCACCTGTGAGCCATGTGAGGCATTACCGTTTTCGATCTTTTCATTTTCCTACTGTGATAACATTCTCTCTCTCTCTCTCTCTCTCTCTCTCTCTCTCTCTCTCTCTCTCTCTCTCTCTCTCTCTCTCTCTCTCTCTCTCTCTGTCCCGACTCCCTCCACCTCTCCCTCTGAAGACTGCCTTTTATGTGCTTGTGAAAGTCCATTCATTGATTGATTGATTTATTTATTGATTGATTCATTGATTGATTCATTGATTGATTGATTGAGTGATTCATTCATTCATTCATTCATTCATTCATTCATTCATTCATTCATTCATTCATTCATTCATTTATTCATTCATTCATCTGAGCAACAACAAATCAGCACTGATCTGTCCTTGAAATCCTGCATAGCCAGCTGATGGAACATTTCTATTCATCCTACTGTTCAGTGATGAGTGAGAAGAGGGCCATTACAAGTGGTTAAGATGGTTTCCCTCTGAAACGGTCCTACACACACCTGCATTGTGTCACGGGAATGAGTCACAGAACTCGTTTGAATTACTACAGGTGTTTTTGCCTAATGTAAATCAGGTTCATACAGAGGGACAAGCCTTATTATTTACATTCTGCAAAAACAACTATTGTAATGTAATCTTGTAGAAGCAAATGTATATATATTTTTCTGATCAACTACTATGTCATAATATCATGTTATTCACGAGGGCTTTAAACATGAATGTAAGATGAATAGATCTGAAATAAATAAATAAATAAATAAATAAATAAATAAATAAATAAATAAATAAATAAATAAATAAATAAATAAATAAATAAATAAATAAATAAATAAATAAATAAATAAATAAATAAATAAATAAATAAATAAATAAATAAATAAATAAATAAATAAATAAATAAATAAATAAATAAATAAATAAATAAATAAATAAATAAATAAATAAATAAATAAATAAATAAATAAATAAAAACCTTAAAGCAGATCTGGCAGCACCACCTGTGCTGTGGCACCCAGTTTGGGAACCCCTGGTGTAGACTACCACATGCCTCCTCCGATAGATGTGGAGTCACTCCTTACCGGAAGATGGTACCCCTCTCCTTCTATTGGGCGACTTCAACCTGCCTGACTCGGTCCCAGTGGTCTCCCTCCTACAATCGTTTGACCTGACTCCCACTGCCATGCCTCCCACCCACAAAGCAGGCAACTCCTTGGATCTCATATTTTCCCGTAACTCCAGCATCATTAACACCACGGTAACTCCCCTACATGTATCTGACCATTCCTTCATATCCTTCTCACTAACTCTCATGCTTAACCGAAAGGTCTTCACCCCAACTCAAACCGTCTCACTCAGACGCAACCTGTCCTCCCTATCCCCCTCCACCCTCTCCTCTGACATACTATCCGCTCTACCTCTGAGTGACACCTTCTCTGCTCTCCCCACAGAGATACTGTAGCAACCTCCACCCTCCTCTCAGTCCTTGCAACCTCCTTCGACAAGCTCTGTCCCCTCGTTGAGAAACCTGCCCGCCGTTCCCCACCCAGTCCATGGCTGACGGATGCAGTGAGAGAACAAAGACAGGTCCTGAGAGCGGCTGAGAGGAAGTATAGAAAGTCACGCCTCACTGCTGACATCGACACATATCACAACCTCTTGTTAACATTCTCCAAAACCATTACTAATGCCAAAGCTTCTTTCTTTCACCATAGGATCGAGGCCTCTGCCAATAATCTTCGCAAACTGCATGCTACCATGTCCTCCCTCCTCACTGCTCCTACCAAGTGTCATTGAGAGGGAGCCTGTCGGCCAACCGCCCCCTGCGGATGGGTGTCCCCCAGGGCTTGGTCCTAGGACCCCTTCTCTTCTCCCTCTACACTAAATCACTAGACCTGTAACATTATCACGTCTCATGGCTTCTCGTATCATTGTTATGCCGATGATACTCAACCCTTCCGCTCCTTCCCTCCCTCAGATATCCACGTCTCTGAGCGGATCTCGGCCTGTCTGTCCAACATCTCCGCCTGGATGACGACCAACCACCTCAAACTGAACCTAAGCAAAACAGAATTGCTCCACCTGCCGGCCAAATCCTCCCCCCTGACCGACCTTTCCATCACAGTCGAGAATGCAGTTGTGACCGCGTCCCCGACCGCCAAGAACCTTGGTGTTGTCCTCGACGACCAGTTGAACTTCTCTGCTCACAGCGCAGCGACAACCAGAACCTGCAGATTCCTCCTGAGCAACGTCAGAAGGATCCGCCCCTTCCAGACAGAAGAAGCCACCCAACTCCTCGTCCAATCAACAGTCATCTCTCGCCTCGAGTACTGCAACGCACTGCTCGCTGGCCTCCCGGCCACTGCCACCAAGCCTCTTCAACTCATTCAGAACGCAGCGGCCCGCCTGATCTCAAACCTACCGAAGTCGGTCCATGTCACCCCACTTCTTAGGGACCTGCACTGGCTCCCCATTGCTGCACGAATCCGCTTCAAGGCCCTCGACCTGGCATACCGTGCGGCAAAGGGAACCGCTCCCGCCTACCTCCGGTCAATGGTCTCTACCTACACACCCTCAAGACCCCTACGCTCTGCATCTTCTGGCCACCTCAGACCTACTCCTATCCAAGCTCCGGGAGGGTCATCAAGGAGAAGCCACCTATTATCAGTCCTTGCTCCACAATGGTGGAATGAACTACCCACCCCAGTTAGGACAGCCGAAACCCGTCCAATCTTCCGCCGTCGACATAAGACGCACTTCTTCAACCATTATCTGAATTAATAATAAATTAAAGAAAAAAACCCTAACCCTAACTAACCTTACTGTCATGCACTTGTCCTAATAAACTAACCTACACTGTAACACGCAACACTTTGATGAACATTGTTACTCAGCTGAGAGAGTTGTACCCTTCCCGATGACTTGTCGTACAGAACTTGTAAGTCGCTTTGGATAAAAGCGTCAGCTAAATGTAAATGTAAATGTAAATGTCACCCGCCTTTTCTTTTCATCTGACAGCGAGGAGCTTCACAGTGAGAGCATTTCCACCAGATACCCTCCCCACTGAACAGGACCGACCAGTAGGAGTCGCTGTTGCAACGACCAGGACTTATATCGCAACCGGCATCTTACCCGCAAACACTGCCAATATTGTGTTCATACTTCATAGGGATGTAACGTCAAAACTATAATAGCACACCTTTAACAAATCAACCAGTCAGCCAAGGAGGAATTGCCCCTGTGCCAGATGACATAAATTTCATTTTCACAAATTTAAATGTACATTTACATTTAGTCATTTAGCTGACGCTTTTATCCAAAGCGACTTACAAGTTCTGTACGACAAGTCATCAGGAAGGGCACAACTCTATCAGCTGAGTAACAATGTTCATCAAAGTGTTGAGTGCTACAGTGTAGGTTCGTTTATTAGGACAAGTGCATGACAGTAAGGTTAGTTAGGGTTAGATTAAAAAAAAAAATATTTCAGATAATGCTTGAAGAAGTGCGACTTTAGTCGACGGCGAAAGATTGGATGGGTTTCGGCTGTCCTAACTGCGTGATTACACAAACAAGCCGCATTTCTCGGAGACGCTCTCTGATTGGCACTGACTGACGCTCTCTGATTGGCCACTGACGCGTTTGGCCAATCCGTGACGAGCTGTGTCTTTGCCCATTTCCTCGTCAAACAGCCTGCAAACTACTTGGCGTTCTATCGCCATGCTCTAAGACAAACTCTAACCTTAACCAACTTCGAAAGAGTGCCTAAGCTTAACCGTCGAAAGAACTTGCCGTCACGCTCTAAGACAAACTCTAACCTTAACCAACTTCGAAGAGTGCCTAAGCCTAACCAGTGTAGAAACAGGCGTCGGCCAATCAGAGAGCGTCTCCGAGAAATGCGGCTTGTTTGTGTAATCACGTGTCCTAACTGGGGTGGGTACCAGTGGCGGCTTGCCAATGGGAGCGCTAAGGCGCCGCCCCCCCTGGTAAAGAGAGCAGAAGAAGTAGAAAATGTTTTATTTTAATTTTAATTTTAGACCCCTAAAAATTAAATAAACATGTTTAAAATGAATAATATTTACTCATTTTAAGTATGTTTGTGTTTCAAATGCACAATAACGTTAATATATCAAATATAAATCATTGTTTTGTGATTCACATGACGTCACTGTCTGATATGAGAGTAGACTACATCTGAAGCTGGGCGAGACGTATCGCGCACACAGTGGGCGTGCACTGGTATCATCGCTGTATCATCGCTGTATCATCGCAGCCAATTAAATAGGTCTAGCAAATACATTTCGCCTATCAGTGCGTTCAAATATGATGTAATATGATGGAATCGGAGCGCGTTTTCTAGCGCACCAAGCAAGCAGGGTCCTTCCTGCTGTGTTGTCACTTCCCCAGTCCGGAGATTTTGCTACCTTACTACTAGTAGCTACCATGGAGCATGAAGGCTGGTAGCTGGATGCAGCTACCAGCTACCGTTAGCTACCAGCTAATGACGGTATGGACTGTTTACTAGTGGAGAGAGAGACCTGGGCGTGCGTGTTTGTGTAGGGCTATTGGAAACGTGGCTGTATTGACTGTGATGATGATCATATATTGATTGATGGCAATGGTGATACTTAAATATTCGTACCTTGTGGTTTCGCCGAAGCTCTGACGTGCACAGTAGGCTACTCAGTCTGTGGTTTCGCCAATGCATGCCTAGGTACATGTTTGCAAAATGTTTGGTATAACATAGACATACAATTTCTATAAAATAGACAGAATAAAACCAATGCAGAGAGTAATAAAAGGGTAAAAGCAATGCAGGTAATAACCACTAACTAGTTAATGAATTAACAGAATATCATTGCACCTGTGGACTAGATTAGCCACTTCTTCACACCCAAGCCTGATGTAGAATAATGAAAGACCTGTCTATTTCAGCATAACATAGAGGTAAATCGTTGTCAAAACATATATTGTGCACAGTCCCAATGCCTTTGCAGCTAGCCGTATGTTATGCAGGCGAGGTTTGCCATACTCTGAAGAGCTGACAATTGCAAATACAAAACACTGGAAGAGAAAGCAGTTGTGAAAAAAACAACAGCAACAGTTAATCAGACGTCATTAGCAAGCCTCTTTCAAGTGTGTCGGCACGACACGGATCACTTCTCTCCTCTGGGATGGGCCAATTCAATTTGATACACCAAACATGAACTCATATTCTACAACACCCATGACTAATCACGACTAGAAATGAAACCGCTACCCCATCCGTCATCTCACCCCTCTCCCTCTACTTTTATTCATTGAAGAACATGTCTGTCTTCCTTAATCCACTTAATGAGAGAAAATTGAAAAGTGCCAGTGAGAGGGGAAGTGAAATCAGGTCAGTGTGCTGCTGCCTATACGCTGTCATAATTGCCTTCTTTTATGAAGTCTTAGCTGTAATCCTGCTGCCATTGCCTGGGTGGATGAATGAATTAACTACAGTTTCTATAAGCACCAACCAAAACACCATCCCGGTCCCCTTATTGTACTCTTATTTCCTTTCCTCTCTGGGAATTCCTCGTTGATGGGAAATAATTGCAATCCCCAATCCCTATCACGAGTGGGATCCCTTACACATGGAGAAATGCTAGAATAAACACTTTACCCACTACATTCACAATAATGTGTAGAATAAACATGATCAAAACAAAAGACTGATTTAACTCAACATGGAGATGCTCCAGCTTGCCTATATGTTGGTCCTTATACTACAGTATACAATACAACAATCATGAATTAATGTGCTAAATGTAATGGCTGAAATTCCTTTGAATCAGGCTACTTTTTTCATGATGTTCTGATCCAAAGGTGTTCTTTGGCAAGATGGTACTATAGGAACACAATCACCACCAACCTGGCCCAAATGTACACCCAAGTAGCCTACTGTCGCGTTTATCTGACAATATTCAATAATGAAAGGTAAAAAAACATCTTTCAGAGGTTTATTCAAAAGTGAATCAAGCAATAGTACAAACAGGAAAATAATACGTTGCAAGGAAGAATATGTTGCAACAGGCAGAATCTACATCCTACATTCTGCCATGCAAGAACAGAGAAAATGAGCGACTAAAATATTGTCACTGGGCATGCTGTCAGCATTAGTCAATTCTAAGCCAATAATATAGCATCTTCAGAAAATAGCAGATCAACACAAGACTAAATAAGGTTATAGATTTAGAATTGCAGACTTAAGGGATCTAGGATTACAGCTGAGTTCAACAGTTTTAGAACACAGACTCTCGTCTCCTAACAGGTGGCTGATGACATTCCCTGTATGAGCACAAATAGAATTGCCAGCTTTAACACAGTAAATAACAGTACAGTCATGTTTATATCATTTTACAATAGATTTAATTATCGATGGATAGATAGATAGATCAATATCAGGTAGATTTATAGATACATTAGCCAAAGTCTGACACTATACTCATCAAGGTTTCTCTTCAACTCAACAAGGCAGAGTGGGTGCGCCATAAGGCCTGTTTCCCAGATAGTGGATTGATGCTTTCTGAGTGTACTTCTGTGGGATTACATCACACTATTCTTATCCATGTGATAGACAATGGCAGTCGAACCTCTGGCACTGTACCTGTCAAAACAGATATAGTGGCTTCCAGATTCAGACTCAGCCTCGCTTACTTTCTCCTCAATACCCTTCTTTTTCCTTACCTTTCTGTTAGCAACGTTTTAGTAGATGGATTGTTATAGATTGTATAACAATAAACAATAGATTGTTTCTTAATTGTGTACTGTTGAGTCTGAGCTCGAAATACGAAAAAAGCTCCCGTGTGTACTGTTACATTGTATAAGGACAGAAAAACAGACTTCAGAGGAGTGAGTGTTCAAAGGGAGCCACAACATTCCACTATTCTCTTTCATCTGACTGATTGTTATACTTGATTAAATCTGAGGTTGTTGACACTGGAGTAGGTGAAACAGCCTCTTGATAATTCTGTATCTAAAATAATCTCCCTTTTTTATCGTTTGACAACTAGGTTCTTCGCTGGAGAGAGGAGAGGTGAGCATGCATGTCCAGTTACAGTGTACACTCGTGAAACCAAACCATGGTTCGGTTTGTTTCTAGTGTGAAATACATTTTTTGATTGCATACCCCAAGTAAATTGGTCACTATTCTTTTTTGTGATAACACTTTCTTTATTTTCTTTTTTCTCCCACATAATAATAATAATAATAATAATAATAATAATAATAATAATAATAATGGCTTGGATTTATATAGCGCTCTTCACTGACCCAGAGCGCTTCACAGAGTCCATTATTTGTTCATACACAGTCATACCGGTGGTGGTAAGCTACAATTGCAGCCAGAGCTGCCCTGAGGCAGACTCACGGAAGCGTGGCGAATAATCATCGCCTACGGCCCCTCCGACCACCACCAACATTCATTCACATGCATACGAGGCAAGTAGGTTAAGTGTCTTGCCCAAGGAAACAACGGCAATGGGATGGACATGGGCTTGAGCGGGATTCGAACCACCAACCTTTTGATCATTGGACGACCCGCTCTACCCCTGAGCCAAAGCCGCCCCACATAAAACAAGACACAACACAATACAGTAACAATAATAATAAGCAAGACTTCACAGGACAATAACAGTAATAATAATAATAACAATAATGACAAGACAATTTAATTAAATCAAATTAATTAAATCAATAAAATAGTTATAAAATAGAAATAATAAAAATGATAAAAACATAATATAAAAATAAAATGATATTGCCACAGACATTACAAAAGTAAATTCTTCCCCGACTCCAGCTCCCCCACCCCAGGACCCCTCGGGACCAACATCCCGATCCCGCTTCGCTGCTAGATCATGGGTTTTACTCTCTCAGCCGCCGACCCCCACAAACCAATGTTGGATTATTTACTGTACTCCAATTACCAGAGCAGTGGAGATCTCCAAATAAATTACATCTAAGAATGTTAAAGCCCAATTGATCATTGTAAGTTTCTCGGGTTGTTTCCATCTCATAGCTATCAGCTTTTTGGCTTCTGTAACTCCCGCTAAAATGATAATTTCTTTTTGTATGGGAGGGAGCCTCTTACGTTTTGGTAGATGTGTTGGACCCAGGTGCAGTACAGAACAGATACGACAAAGGCAGATGTTGGTTTTCAAACAAGGCACTGTTACTTTAATTGTGTAACGAATGGCACACGTATACGATGGCGTATAAATAAAAAGGGAGATTAATCTCTGTCTCAAAAACACGTTATATATGAATCCCCAATACACCCCAATACTGGCACACGATAAACGGGGAAAACAAAGTAGAGAGAGCACTGTCTCCAAAACCTGTTACTTGGTACACACACGTCAAACGACGGAGTTGCATATACACACAATATGATAAACGGGGAAAACAAAGTGGAGAGAGCACTGTCTCCAAAACATGTTACTTGGTACACACACGTCAAACGACGGAGTTGCATATACACACAATATGATAAACGGGGAAAACAAAGTGGAGAGAGCACTGTCTCATTGACGGAACAGTGTGAGAAGAATATTTATGCGGGTGAACACCAGAAAGGCAGCTGGCCCAGATGGGATAACAGGACGTATACTTAAGTCCTGTGCTAACCAGCTAGCCCCTGTGTTCACCACCATATTTAATCTATCCCTGGCGGAGTCCGTGGTCCCTGCCTGTTTCAAGGTGTCTACTATAATACCGGTATCAAAGAAACCCTCCCCAACAGGTCTTAATGACTACAGACCCGTGGCACTCACCTCTGTGGTCATGAAATGTTTTGAGAGGCTGGTTAAGGATTACATTTGTGCCTCCCTCCCCAGTGATATGGACCCTATGCAATTTGCATACAGGCCAAACAGGTCCACTGACGATGCGGTCTCCCAAGTACTGCACAGCACCCTCTCTCACCTAGACTGCCAGAAGGGGGGCTATGTGAGACTGTTGTTCATTGACTATAGCTCAGCGTTCAACACAATAGTCCCCACCAGACTGGTGGACAAGCTGATCGAGCTGGGTCTGAGCCCCGCTCTGAGCGCCTGGATACTGGACTTTCTGGGTGAAAGGCCCCAGGCGGTCAGGGTGGGGGGTCAGACCTCCAACACCATCACCCTGAGTATTGGGTCCCCCCAGGGATGTGTTCTGAGCCCCCTGCTGTATTCATTATACACACATGACTGTGTGGACAAGTTCAGCTCCAACTCCATAGTGAAGTTTGCAGACGACACAGTGGTGGTGGGGCTGATCTCTGACAACGACGAGAAGGCCTACCGGGAGGAGGTTGAGGTACTGGAACGCTGGTGCCAGGACAACAGCCTGCTCCTGAACATTGGTAAAACCAAGGAGCTGATCGTGGATTTTAGGAGAACACAGCAGGGGACACACACACCACTGAGGATAAACGGGGCTATCGTGGACAGGGTGAGCAGCTTCAAGTACCTGGGGGTCCACATCTCAGAGGACCTGCCATGGACAACACACATAGACTCAGTCGTAAAGAAGGAGAAGCAGCGCCTCTACCACCTGAGACAGTTAAGGAAGTTCAGAGTATCGGGAAAGATACTCCAGTCCTTCTACTCCGGAGCTGTAGAGAGCATCTTGACTGGAAACATCACTGCCTGGTATGGAAACAGCATGGCACAGGACAAGAAGGCCCTACAGAGAGTGGTGCGCTCAGCCGAGCGTACCACGGGTATTGCACTACCACCCCTGCAGGCCTTATATAATAAGAGGTGCAAATCCAGAGCCTGCAGAATAAGAAAAGACCCTCACCACCCCAACAACAGCCTGTTCAAGCTGCTGCGGTCAGGCAAACGCCTGCGAACACCAGCAACTAGGACAGAGATACTTTGGCTCAGATTCTTCCCCCAGGCTATCAAAATCTTGAACACTGAACTCCCCACACACAAGCACACATGAGCACACACACAACACACACACTGTATACGCTCACACATAAGCAGTCACTTTAGCATGAACACACACACACACATGCTGCACACGCCCACACTCAACGGACACCTTACACAATGGAAAAGGTCACTTTAAAAAATAAGAGCGGGAGAGTTTCTAGTATAGTAAACAGAAGGATATAGCAAGCTAGCATAAGGACACATAGTATAACTGTAGATTGTATACTATAGCATGTAGAGTAGTGTACATAAGACCCAGTGCCTCATCCGTAGCTAACTGTGTATGCACTATCGCAGGACCTTAGCATGTCTTACCATGCTCTTGTAAACTGTATGTACATATACCTGTTATTATTATTACTTGTATTATTGCATTGTATTATTGCACATCGTATTATTGCACAAATGTCCTATTCCTGTCTATTACTTGTGTTGCACATCGCTGCGGGCATGACCCCCCGCATTTCACTGTATGCTTGTATGCCGTGACAAATAAAACTCTTGACTTGACTTGATGATGACATGGCGATTCAAACACATAGCGACATCCTCCGTGAGTATGTAGGGACAATTTCATATATATATATATTTTTTTTAATCTCCCCCCCTCCTTTTTCCTCCGTTTTTCTCCCATCCCAATGTTAGTCGTTATGCCAATTCCCAATCCCCTTCCTGGTCGCTGCGCACCTACCCCCTACAGTCGGTCTGGGAGAGTGGAGGCTATCACATGCTTCCTCCGACACATGTGTAGCCAATCAACCGCTTCTTTTCACTTGGCAGCGCGGACTCTCACTGAGAGGGTGTAACGTGTGGAAGGATCACACTACCCCCTAGATCCTTTCCTCGCTGAGCAGGCGCCCCGACTTAACTGTAGGAGTCGCTGTTTACAACGACCAGGACCCACCCACCGGCTTTCCCACCCTCTAACACTGCCAATTGTGTTAGTATGACGGCCGGCCAAGCCGGAAGCAACGCAGAGAGCTGGGCTCGATACCAGTATATCCTGCGTTGGTGGCGAGCACCTTGCCCACTGCGCCACCCAGCCGCCAAAGGGACAATTTCTTCTGTTTGTCTTATAAATTGAGCTAATGGTTCTATGGAAAGCACAAAAAGCCCGGGACTCAAGGGCCCTGTCTAGAAGACATTGAAACTGAGAAGAGAAAGGAGCAGATCTTGCCAGTCATTATCATTGCTGATATAAATAGTTCACTATACTTGAACCACTTATGAGTCTGGTCTCTTTTTAAAAAGAAACATTCAGAATTGTCTTCTACAACAGGAATAATCACTCTGAGTGCTAATGTAATAGAGTTACAGAGTTTGGACACACTTAAATAAAAGGTTTCTTTCCTTACGTCTGAATTAGTTAACAGATGCCCGCAAAAGAGTTCCAGCTGATAGATATGAGCTGGAAAATAGAATGGGTCCATAGCCTGAAGTATTATCGAGTGCAGGTCCAAAGTTGATAACAATACCACGGAAAATGAGTGTTTTACACATGTTTTTCTAATGTTTGTATCGGTATGCTTATCCAAAATGGCTGTCCGGTCCAATTCATTTTCACGTTGAGTAAGTAATTCTCCTTTCTTCTTGTTCTACTCTCCCTTTATCGTAGTATACATCCATTGTGTAATATACCATCAGCTCCAGAATTGAATTGGCTACAAAAACGGTCAATAATTTTCACGTCGTAGGACGTAGTAACTTTTCCGAAACTCATGGTCGTTGGCCTTATAATGTTTATGTTTGGTCTTATAACCCGAGATTGGAAGCACGTAAAAGGTTGAGTAGGGTGTCAATCAAACTACGGCCATTTTAGCTTTCAAACAATATGTTGCTTGATCGGCAATAACACAGCCTGAAGCCGACAGATGAGGGCAAATGTGCTGCGACGTGCGGCGACGTGCGACAGCCCCCGACAGACCACCTAGTCTTATGGTTCGGACTTTCATACCAATTACAGGAAGTCACAACAGGCTATCGTTTTCTTCTTGTGCATTTCCCAGCAGGGTAGATGTGGTCATAGGATTCAGCGACTTTGGGTTATTGAGAAGCGCTATATAAATTAAATTAATTATTATTATTATTATTATTTTCAAACCACCTAACTGGGACCCTTAAGTGTATGTACCATAGGCGTTTTCATCAGGATCGGGGACAATTATTTCAGAGCTTAGCACACCTACCAATCGCACCTTTCAACACCATGACCAACCTCAGTTGCTACTCTCTCCCACCTCATCCTCAAACACCTGGACCTCCCAAAAACACATGCAAGAGCATTGATTATGTACTGTACTTCTCCTCTGCCTTCAACACAATCCAACCACACCTCCTGCCAAAATGCTAAAATTGGAGATAAACCCACACCTCATTCACTGGTACCCCTCATTCCTCAGCGACAGTCCAGCTGATTAAGATCAATAGCACTCTTTCCTCCCCTGTGATCACAAACTGTGGGCTGTGTGAGCTCTATGATGAATTGAAAATGGGGGACCCTGATGTAAACAAGACCAAAGCCTTTCTCTGGTCTGCATCCCCTTAACAATTGTGTGTATTGAGCTGTACTGTATTGTACCCATTCTGCAATCTGTTAATAACATTTTCAATCAATCAATCAATCAATCAACTCCCCAGTTCTGTTCATCCTCTACACAAACGACCGTAACAGCTCAACCAGCAACCATTACATTATCAAGTTGTCAGATGACACAATACTAATGGCCCTACAGAACAATGACAGTGACACTTACCTGGACATTGTAAACTGGCTGGTGCAGTGGTGTGATAGCAACTCACTTGTCCTCAATGTTTAAAAAACACAGGAAGTCATCTTTGATCCCAGGTCTGTGGCGGATCGTAGCCCATTCCTTATTCATGATCAGCCCATCAAACAGGTAGACTCCTATACATACCTGGGAGTCCATGTCGACCATACTCTGAGCTGGAACGTACATGTCAATATATGTTTGTACTAAAGTGCAACAGCGTATGTACTTTCTATGTAGGCTCAGGTCCTACGGTGCCAGCTGCAGCATCCTCAACCTGTTTTACTGTTCTACCATCCAGAGTGTTATCCAGCACTGCATCATCGTCCGGTATAATAGCATCACAGTCCAGGCAAAACCCAGAGTGGCGAGCCTCCTTAAAATCGCCTCAAATATAATTGGCAAATCCATGAACCAAACAGTCCTGAAAAGTTACACTACAACATATGTTGAGAAAGGCCCATAAAACCACAGCAGATCCCTCACATGTATTGCACACGTGTTGGCAAGCTGCTACCCTCACATACAGTAGGCACTTCAGATCCCCCAAGTGGAAACTGAAAAGATAAAAACAATTATTTGTACCACACTCAATAAGCCTACTTAACAAGCAGGATATGTGGTCCAACCTACACGGGATACTGTAGATCAATATAAAAGGGCTGTGCAATATGAAATAACCTTGGACTTATGGGACTGTGGGACATCAAAGTTGAGTATCAATTACTGTATACTTTTAATTAGAGGTGGGCATAGATAATTTTTTTTAATCTAGATTAATCTATCTGCAATCCTGGATTTAATCTAGACTAATCTAGATTAAAATGGCTAAAAAAAAAAAAAAAAAAAAACTGCCGAAGGCATTCAAAATATGTGTTCCTTATGTTTCTCAGGCCAGGTGGCCCATTACACCATGAGCCCATCTCCCGTTTCCAAAATGCATTACAGACTGTTTGAAAAAGCTGTTTTGCTATGATAATTGGTAATGAAATATCAAAATAATGTTCAATAAGATGTACTTGTGTTTAATAAGTTGTTTTATTCAGAAGTTAACACAAATAAATAATATTACCAGTACAGTACAGTATCTAGCACTCTCAGGAGCAAAACAGAAAGAATCATTTCAAACTTGAACTATGTGACATGGCTTGAATCAACTGCTTTTTTTAGATTAGTGCGTTAATTATATTATCGCGCGAAACTAGTATAGCGTTAACGCAGCACGTTAACGCCGTTAACGGCCCAGCTCTACTTTTAATACAGGGAAATGTTGCTTCTCGTAGGTAAAATAACATTTAAGAACCTTTTGAATCTCAAGCACACTCAATGCCTAACTCTTTACAATCTCCACAAAGAGTTTCCTCAACAGACACGGTCAACCCATTCAGCCAGGTGGTGTGTACTGTATACATTAGCTGTCTCCTACCTGTATTACTGCACAGCTGTTGCGTTAGCATCAGCTCGGAAGTTTAACCAGTTATAGTTGGGTCATTGGCAGCTTGGTCTGAATGTGCTCTGAACAGCTGACTCAATATTTATTAAGAGGTCACAGTAACAGTATCTAGTTAGCGAGACTAGCATGGTATGTATCTTGGCTATGCACCACTGGAGCTACCATGTTACCATTAAGATAAGATAAGATTCCCTTGGGGAAATTCGGGCAGCTGTAATTGGCTTTCTGAGGTTATTGTATGGACAGGCAGCCCGTGGAAGCCCCCCTGCAGAGGAGTGGGTGAGCAGAACAAAGATACTGCTGTTTGCTTCATCACAGACACTATCTCACCACTGTGCCTGCGCAGGGTGTGGAGCCTCATCTACTTCAACTAAGGGGTGCATATACCAATGATGGTCTGGCCGTCCTCTGTTTGTCTCATCTGTGGACAGACTTCATTTCGGCTTGCATTACAATTTTGGATCCTCTTCTCCATTTGCTCTCCTGATGCTGCATCATAGTGTTCCTTGAAGGTTTCATAGTACATCCCATTGAAAACAGTGTCATTCTTGGTTAGCTGTGTAAGTCAGCGCACCTACAGTATGTTTTCAGAGTGCCAACGCATAAAGGAAGGAAATGACAACACATGATTTGAGTGTACATTTTGTGCTGAACTTGTCAGCTCTTGGCACAGTTAGCATTTAGATTAATGGGCCGATGCACTCCATCTTTGATAAAATAATCCACAGAACTACATTAGATTATTATGGGGGTGTACTTCATACACGAAACTGCTCACAACAAGGTCTGTGGATTATCCTGAGTAGCCGGATCATGATTTCTGGAAATGAAACTGCTTTTGAGGTTTTTCAAATGCAATTTCATGGTTCTTTGAACCCCACAAACTGAGTGCCATTCAGCTCCATGGGATTGGAGTGACAGCAGACAGACATATGGTACATATCTCCAAAACTAGGCAAATTACACAGAAGCTGCATGGATAGATAGCACTCTGGGTAAGGGGGAAAATATGGTTTCTTGAATTTGGGGTCTCTTTAAAGGGTGATTCCAGTATTTTAATATAATGTACTAATCACGCTGATGGATGGAGGCTCCACACCTGTCACCACACCACCCTACAAGATATCTGTATCTGCATTCATCCGTGTCAGATCTTCCTGGCCTGGCAAGTATATTTGATATTACTTCTCGTAATAATGTTTTAGCGTCTGTTTTATGTTAATCCTCTTCCCGTTGTGTTCCCGTGTATCCAACATTCCCGTGATTTTCCACAATGCACTTTACTTCCTACCAGTGCCACTGCAGCCAGTTAAAGAGGCGTTTCACCTCTGTGCCGGTCCTAGTCAACCCTGATCCCTCGAGACCCTAGAACATAGCATCTACCTGGAGATTTGTCACATGTTAAAGGCCTGTGGAAACCACCCCTTAATCCCCAAGGCAAAGGAGCAGAGGAAGGAAGATAGAGTGCAGATGTTTGTGTGTGTGTGTTTGTGAGAGAGAGAGTTTTTATTGCTACTCCCAGCTGAATGCGTGCGCGCACACACACGCACGCACGCACGCACACACACACACGCACGCACGCACGCACGCACGCACGCACACACACACACACGCACGCACACACACACACACACACACACACACACACACACACACACACACACACACACACACACACACACACACACACACACACACACACACACACACACACACACACACACACATACATACACACCTGCTCAAACACTCACAGCAGGAGAGCGGCTGCTTAGCAACATCTCATCTGCATAGTCTGACAAAACAGGGTTCAAATCCCCTAGGCCTGGAGGACTCAACTCTGCCTTGCCTCCTCCATTAAGGGGCCTCGTAGAGAGCGAGAGACAGAGATACAGGGATAGAGAGAGAGAGAGAGATACAGTGATAGAGAGAGAGAGACATTTACTTTTTACATTTTTAAATTTTTGTCATTTAGCTGACTTGACACACACACACACACACACACACACACACACACACACACACACACACACACACACACATACACACGCACACACACACCCACACACCCTAAAGGTAGAATCTGAGAGAGAGAGAGAGAGAGAGAGAGAGAGAGAGAGAGAGAGAGAGAGAGAGAGAGAGAGAGGGATGGACACAGATGGACAGAGAGAGACACAGGTGGACAGAGAGAGACAGAGCTACATATTCATAAGGGCTTAATGCCCCAATCTATGAATTGTGGGAAAATATTGGCCTATTTCCATCCTTTGTAATTGTACACATTGAGGGCTGGAGGGGCGAACAGAGTGTTTACACTGGTTTATGCTCAAGACCCTGTCATAGTCACAGCACGAGCGTACTTCACTCCCCCTCCTTTTCTCCTCACATTCACCACACACTCCTCTTCAGCCCCCTCTCCTTCCACCACGCACTCCTCCTCATCCTCTCTTTCTTCATTCACCCCTCCATTCACCCTTATACGGCCAGCATCACTTCACTTCCCGTCACCTAGCCCAGCTGCACCTCATCCCTCTGATTCACACGCTGTCAGGCACCTCACTCCTACAGCTGTATCCTATCCCCCGTTGATGAGGATCCTACTTCTACCCCACGACGCTGACCAGAAGTCGTCGCGGTGTTAAACACCACAACCCAGGTACGACGTCTCTGCCTAAAGCTCTGCTGAAACCTGCTCTTGTATTCCCTTGCTCTAACCCGTTTCTCCTGTGCCCTAGGATCCCCGTTCCAGTGCGCCATCCTGCCTGCACGTTCCATACAGAGCAAGAGGACCACTTGCTCTCTCGCTGCCCGCAGCTGCAGCCCAAAGAACACTAACCCTGTTCTATTCCCCCAATTCCTGTTGAACTGCTGTGTGCAATTAAAACCCCTTGAAACGCTCCATTCTCCTCTCCTGTGTGTTCAGCAATTGGGCTGTGTTCTAAACCAACTTCTCACAGACCCATTATTTCTTTATTTCTTGAATGAAAATGTAATATTTTACACACACACCCCCGCCCCCAAATAATAATAATAATAATTCCACCATACATGGGTGTGTACTTGAGTAGAAAATAGCTCCTACATGAAACTGCTTACAACAAGGTTTGTGGAATAACTTGATGATTTCATGAAGAGACATTGCTTTGTATTTTGGGTGAGCTGCCCCTTTAAGTTTATAATACAGGCTGAATGACAGATGCAGAGGTATATAAAAGCACTTTATCTGTCTACAGTACATACCAATAGGATCATCCAATCTGACAGGGCATCACACAAACCACATGCAGCCACTCAACCTACATGCTCTACAGTATATTGAAAGATCTCCTCAACAACATACAGCTGACATTTCAAATGAAATACGAGCAGGAACAAACTTGTCCGACTGAATGCATAATGAAGTAAGCTGGTGAATAACGTTACAAAACAGGTCAGTCAAGAAGAGTGTGCATCCTTATGGTAATGTCTTGGAAATAACACCATCCTACCGCATCAAAATTCAAATGAAGGCTTAATATAACACATTTTACTTTCATGGGGGTACAGTATGTAAACCAATGTAAATTCATGGACTATCGTTAAGTATGACGCCATGTTTACTGCCAGCCATGTTGGAAGTAGCAGGAAATGCAGTGCATTGTACAGTACATTGTTGATAGTACATTTCTACTGCATGTCTCCAAAACTACTGTAGGCAAATCACACAGAAACTATCTGGATGGATAGTTTGCGTTGTTCTTTTCTTCCTCTTTTTAATTTAAATGTGATTACATTTTTAAAGGTTTTCTCACAATTCTATTATGATACTCTATAGATTTCAAGAACCTGCAGGCATTGCTACGTCATTATTGAATGTTCGGTTCACAAAATTCTAATCCCACTGGTTTGTGGCCTCAAGGGGAAGACAAATGGACGTAATGAACGTAACAGATTAATTCCAGCCACTTTGACATTTGGAAGGTGAAACTCATGTTGCCTGGAAGGCAGAACCAGCCAGGCGCTGTTGTATCCCTCTTGTATCTTAACTTATCAACAGTGGGCATGTAATCACCTTTTTTTTTTCTGCCGCTTTCCTTTGCACTCCAATCAAGTCTGCTTGATTTCTCACTCTCTTATCCAAGCCAAGCACTTGTGTGTGGGCTGGCACACACACACATGCACACGCACGCACGCACACACACACACACACACACACACACACACACACACACACACACACACACACACACACACACACACACACACACCACACACACACACACACACGCACACACACACACACACACACACACACACACACACACACACACACACACACACACACACACACAACGTGTGCACTTATGGTATGCACACAAATATTAAAATAGATGTGTGTATATACGTAGTACATTTGTATTCACACATACACATCTAGGCAAGTGCACACACACATACACACAAACACACACTCACACACACAAACAACATGTGCACATACTCTATGCACACAAATATAAAAATAGATGTGTGTATACAGTACATTTGTATTCACACATACACATCTAGGCAAGTGGACACACACGTAAAGTACACACACACACACTTACACACACAAACACACACTCACACACACACAAACAACATGTGCACCTACTGTATGCACACAAATATAAAAATAGATGTGTGTATACATTTGTATTCACACATACACATCTAGGCAAGTGCACACATGTACACACATACACACACACACAAACACACACACAAACAACACATGTACCTACTGTATACACACAAATATAAAAATCGATGTGTAAACATTTGTATTCACACATACACATCTATGCACACACACACACACACACACACACACACACACACACACACACACACACACACACACACACACACACACACACACACACCACACACACACACACACACACACACACACACACACACACACACACACACACACACACACACACACATACGTGTTTACAGGTACTTCCGAGGACCTTGAGATATCAATAAGGTTGCGAGGACCCCCCTTTCCGCTGTGATTTGGACCCTGAAAAAAATATATTTACCAATAGATGGCGCTCAACTGCTGGAAACTGACTTCAAAATAATTTAACACACATGTTTGTTTTTTGTGTTATGTTATGTCATGGGACAGACTCGTGAGGACTAGTGGTGTAAGCCAATCAGATACAGACGTGGGGCGGGACATGAGAGTCCTCAGAGAAGCGTATAAATAAGAACACACACGTCTGTCCTCAGAAAAGCATATACACCGGAATACACACGTCTATATAAATACATATAGTTTCTGCATTCAGAAGGTGTTATAACATATCATTTCTGCCTCCAGAAGGTTTTATATGGTTTTATATGAAACATATAGGCCTAGTTTCTGTCTCCAGAAGGTTTTATAATAAACATATAGTTTCGGCATTCAGAAGGTAAATATATCATTTCTGCATTCAGAAGGTTTTATAAGAAACATAGTTTCTGCCTTCAGGTTTGATATGAAACATAATAACTCGACATTTTTCTTACCCTCTTCCCACTCTAAAGGGCTACCTGTCGAGAATTTATAGGCAGCTATGCTCATTACAGTCCACCTCCTTAACCCTCATGTTGTGTTAGGAATTGGCACCACTGACCGGTTAGCGGGTCAATGTTGACCCGGGGTCTAACTCAGTCCTGACCACTAAAAAGAAAGGAGTATCACTCAATATAGTTAATACTACATCCTAACTAACATTATATGCATTCATAACCATATAATCCCATTGTAATTTGATTGTATTACAATCACATCATGTCCCTTATTTTTTAGATGAAAATGAGGTTGTTCAATCATAATATACTAAATGTGAAACCCATAGATAATAATGTTTTCTGACTATAATAGAACAATATTAGAATATAACTACTGAAAAAAAGTTTAGTATATTTATTATTTTATTTATTTATATTTAGTATTTTTATGGTATAGTTTACCTTGCCCGGTCAAGAATGACCCTAACACCACAGTCGTACCTTTTTTTCTGCAGATACCTTCAGAATTTTCAAAATGGTGACAGTTTTGCTGCGCTTATATAATATGTATAATATGTGTTGTGGAGGATATCATAAAGCCTTGTTCTAATCAAATCAACTACATGATAGTTATTACATATTATAACCTTGAAACGGGTCGCTGGAGACCCTACCACCACATAAGGGTTAAACATTATTTCTCTTCGGAGTTGTGGGATATTTTCAATGTTTTAGCTAATTTTGATTTAAATGGTATAATTCCCATTTTAAAATGTTTTACCATGGTATGTTTGGTATCTTTTTTTTCAGCACAGCCTCACATATATGACCTGACAGTTTTCATACTGCATAATACTGTATATACTACTGTATACTGTACAACACAAAACACAAAATCGGATTGAGAAAATGTGTTCTTTTTACTATGAACCAATGCAAACATATTCAATCAAGCATATAAAACAGTGGAAATGCCCCCTCAGGTAGCATATTTACATAAACAAAAGAGAAAAGGGCAGAATTCAATTCAAAAACAAGTATTTTCTTCATACACAGGTAATAAACCCAGACGAAATGTAGATTCTCAACTGGAAAATCTCACCATCATGCTTTTTTAGAAATAGTCAGTAAAAAAGTAAGTAAAAGTAAAAAAAATATATAGCATCATTATGGAATGTAACTAAAGTAATGTGCAATAAAAATACTATAATATAATAATAGTAAAAGTAAAGAGGAATATTCAATATACATATATACACTATATAGACTACTGTAGACTACTGTACATCATATACATATGTGTGTGTGTGCGACATTGTACTGTGCTGTACTGTGTGCTCAACTGTGCCACAATTCGAAACAGTTTGCCAATGACGAGACAGAGGGCTACATCACAGCGCTTGCATTTCCAGGGAGTCAGGGTCCTTTTCCCCCCTTTGTGACACTGCTGGCAGATCCTGCGGCCATGTGTGGCTTTCTGTCTGACGTCCTCTGTAGGTGCTGCGATGGCAACAGGGATATGGTCTACCTTCCTGTCAAGAGGAGCTAGTGTGATGTCCACGCCACACAACTCACGCGCTATCTCGCACATGAAGTCCTTGTGAGTCATGTGTGCCTCCTGTTTTGCCTTACTGATTTCACAGTGGAGGATGTAGGCGTTGGTGCTCGCGATGTCCACAAAGTGGAAGAACATGGTCCGGTACCAGTGGGAAGTTCTGCGGTGTGTGGAGTAGTACTGGCTCAGCTGGTCTGAAAGGTCAACTCCGCCCATGAATTTGTTGTAGTGAATCATGGTGTTGGGACAACGAAACATCTTGATCGTCCAGACCCCATGCACCTTCAAGATTCAAGAGATTCAAGAGTTTTATTCATCACATACATAACAGGCATACAGTGAAATGCGGGTGGCCATGCCCGCTTCGATTGTGCAATAATACAAAATAATAAAATAGACATAATAAACAGGTATAAAAATACATAAAGCATATACCTTTACTCTCCTCTGGACCATGTCTGTAGGTTGAAGGACCCCTGGGTGGACGGTGGAGCACGCAGACACCTAGACAGAATAGAATAGAAATTAATCATCCACAGGGAAATTTTACACTACAAATCGCTCACAGTAGAGGGTACATGGTGTGTACAGTATATGTTGTGTACAGTGTGTACAGTATATGTTGTGTGTGTACAGTGTGTACAGTATATGTTGTGTACAGTATATGTTGTGTACAGTATATGTTTACAGTGTGTACAGTATATGTTGTGTACAGTATATGTTGTGTACAGTGTGTACAGTATATGTTGTGTACAGTATGTACAGTATATGTTGTGTACAGTGTGTACAGTATATGTTGTTGTGTATAGTATGTGTTGTGTACAGTATATGTTATGTACAGTATGTGTTGTGTACAGTGTGTGTTGTGTACAGTGTGTACAGTATATGTTGTGTACAGTATGTGTTGTGTACAGTGTGTGTACAGTATGGTGTGTACAGTGTGTGTTGTGTACAGTGTGTACAGTATATGGTGTGTACAGTATGTGTTGTGTACAGTGTGTACAGTATATGTTGTGTACAGTATATGTTGTGTACAGTATGTACATTATATGGTGTGTACAGTGTGTACAGTATATGGTGTGTACAGTGTACAGTATATGGTGTGTACAGTACATGTTGTGTACAGTGTGTACAGTATATGTTGTGTACAGTATATGGTGTGTACAGTGTGTACAGTATATGGTGTGTACAGTGTGTACAGTATATGTTGTGTACAGTGTGTACAGTATATGTTGTGTACAGTATATGGTGTGTACAGTATGTACAGTATATGGTGTGTACAGTATATGTTGTGTACAGTGTGTACAGTATATGTTGTGTACAGTATATGGTGTGTACAGTGTGTACAGTATATGGTGTGTACAGTGTGTACAGTATATGGTGTGTACAGTGTGTACAGTATATGTTGTGTACAGTATATGTTGTGTACAGTGTACAGTATGTGTTGTGTACAGTATATGGTGTGTACAGTATATGGTGTGTACAGTGTACAGTATATGGTGTGTACAGTGTACAGTATATGTTGTGTACAGTGTACAGTATATGGTGTGTACAGTATATGGTGTGTACAGTGTGTACAGTATATGGTGTGTACAGTGTACATTATATGGTGTGTACAGTATATGGTGTGTACAGTGTATTGTGTGTACAGTATATGTTGTGTACAGTATATGTTGTGTACATTGTGTACAGTATATGTTGTGTACAGTGTGTACAGTATATGTTGTGTACAGTATATGGTGTGTACAGTATGTACAGTATATGGTGTGTACAGTATATGGTGTGTACAGTATATGGTGTGTACAGTGTGTACAGTATATGGTGTGTACAGTGTACATTATATGGTGTGTACAGTATATGGTGTGTACAGTGTGTACAGTATATGGTGTGTACAGTGTACAGTATATGGTGTGTACAGTATATTGTGTGTACAGTATATGGTGTACAGTGTACAGTATATGGTGTGTACAGTATATGGTGTGTACAGTGTACAGTATATGGTGTGTACAGTGTATGGTGTGTACAGTATATGGTGGGTACAGTATATGGTGTGTACAGTGTACAGTATATGGTGTGTACAGTGTACAGTATATGGTGTGTACAGTATATGGTGTGTACAGTATATGGTGTGTACAGTGTGTACAGTATATGGTGTGTACAGTGTACATTATATGGTGTGTACAGTATATGGTGTGTACAGTGTGTACAGTATATGGTGTGTACAGTGTACAGTATATGGTGTGTACAGTATATTGTGTGTACAGTATATGTTGTGTACAGTATATGTTGTGTACATTGTGTACAGTATATGTTGTGTACAGTGTGTACAGTATATGGTGTGTACAGTGTACCATATATGGTGTGTACAGTATATGCATGGTGTGTACAGTGTACAGTATATGGTGTGTACAGTATATGGTGTGTACAGTATGTGTTGTGTACAGTGTGTACAGTATATGTTGTGTACAGTGTGTACAGTATATGTTGTGTACAGTGTGTGCAGTATATGGTGTGTACAGTGTGTACAGTATATGTTGTGTACAGTGTGTACAGTATATGGTGTGTACAGTATATGTTGTGTACAGTATATGTTGTGTACAGTGTGTACAGTATATGTTGTGTACAGTATATGGTGTGTACAGTATATGGTGTACAGTGTACAGTATATGGTGTGTACAGTATATGGTGTGTACAGTGTACAGTATATGGTGTGTACAGTGTATGGTGTGTACAGTATATGGTGGGTACAGTATATGGTGGGTACAGTGTACAGTATATGATGTGTACAGTGTACAGTATATGGTGTGTACAGTATATGGTGTGTACAGTGTACAGTATATGGTGTGTACAGTGTACAGTATATAGTGTGTACAGTGTATGGTGTACAGTGTGTACAGTATATGGTGTGTACAGTATGTAGAGTATATGTTGTGTACAGTGTGTACAGTATATGTTGTGTACAGTATGTACAGTATATGGTGTGTACAGTGTGTACAGTATATGGTGTGTACAGTGTGTACAGTATATGGTGTGTACAGTGTACATTATATGGTGTGTACAGTATATGGTGTGTACAGTGTGTACAGTATATGGTGTGTACAGTGTACAGTATATGGTGTGTACAGTATATTGTGTGTACAGTATATGTTGTGTACAGTATATGTTGTGTACATTGTGTACAGTATATGTTGTGTACAGTGTGTACAGTATATGGTGTGTACAGTGTACCATATATGGTGTGTACAGTATATGCATGGTGTGTACAGTGTACAGTATATGGTGTGTACAGTATATGGTGTGTACAGTATGTGTTGTGTACAGTGTGTACAGTATATGTTGTGTACAGTGTGTACAGTATATGTTGTGTACAGTGTGTGCAGTATATGGTGTGTACAGTGTGTACAGTATATGTTGTGTACAGTGTGTACAGTATATGGTGTGTACAGTATATGTTGTGTACAGTATATGTTGTGTACAGTGTGTACAGTATATGTTGTGTACAGTATATGGTGTGTACAGTATATGGTGTACAGTGTACAGTATATGGTGTGTACAATATATGGTGTGTACAGTGTACAGTATATGGTGTGTACAGTGTATGGTGTGTACAGTATATGGTGGGTACAGTATATGGTGGGTACAGTGTACAGTATATGATGTGTACAGTGTACAGTATATGGTGTGTACAGTATATGGTGTGTACAGTGTACAGTATATGGTGTGTACAGTGTACAGTATATAGTGTGTACAGTGTATGGTGTACAGTGTGTACAGTATATGGTGTGTACAGTATGTAGAGTATATGTTGTGTACAGTGTGTACAGTATATGTTGTGTACAGTATGTACAGTATATGGTGTGTACAGTGTGTACAGTATATGGTGTGTACAGTGTGTACAGTATATGGTGTGTACAGTGTGTAGAGTATATGGTGTGTACAGTATATGGTGTGTACAGTGCACAGTATATGGTGTGTACAGTGTACAGTATATGGTGTGTACAGTGTACAGTATATGGTGTGTACAGTGTATACAGTATATGTTGTGTACAGTGTGTACATTATATGGTGTATACAGTGTGTACAGTATATGGTGTGTACAGTATATGGTGTGTACAGTATATGGTGTGTACAGTGTGTACAGTATATGTTGTGTACAGTATGTAGAGTATATGTTGTGTACAGTGTGTACAGTATATGTTGTGTACAGTGTGTACAGTATATGGTGTGTACAGTATATGGTGTGTACAGTGTACAGTATATGGTGTGTACAGTATATGGTGTGTACAGTGTGTACAGTATATGGTGTGTACAGTATGTAGAGTATATGTTGTGTACAGTGTGTACAGTATATGTTGTGTACAGTATATGGTGTGTACAGTGTGTACAGTATATGGTGTGTACAGTATATGGTGTGTACAGTGTGTAGAGTATATGGTGTGTACAGTATATGGTGTACAGTGTACAGTATATGGTGTGTACAGTGTACAGTATATGGTGTGTACAGTGTACAGTATATGGTGTGTACAGTGTGTACAGTATATGGTGTGTACAGTGTGTACAGTATATGTTGTGTACAGTATATGGTGTGTACAGTGTGTACAGTATATGGTGTGTACAGTGTGTACAGTATATGTTGTGTACAGTATGTAGAGTATATGGTGTGTACAGTGTGTACAGTATATGTTGTGTACAGTTGTGTATAGGTATTATGACATCATCCCGATAACGGTGATAGCTCCGATAATATAATATATTTTTTGGTAAAAAAAATTAGAGATGTTCCGATACCATTTTTTCCTTTCCGATCCGATTCCGATACCTAAGCTTTGGGTATCGGCCGATACCGATACTTATCCGATACCAGTGCATACATAAAAAAAAAAAAAACGATATTATATAATTTTTTTTATAAATATAATATATATATTTTTTTTTAACAAATACTGTTTTATATATACTGTTTTTTAGTCATAACTAGAAAGTAATGGTATTTATTCAACAACAGGTGATTGTATAGATTTGTATTAGTATCATTAATCAATGAGTATGGGGCTTCAGCACTGCAGATATACCCTACTCCAATGATCCACACGGACATTATACGTTGCTGCACTCGCTACCCACTGGCTCTGCAGATATACCCTACTCAGTCTGTCTACAAGGCTCCGTTCAGTAGCAGTCGGATCTGTTGTGATTTTTGCACAATAAATATTCAACATTCTCTTTTGAGACTCCGCCTCAGACTCTTATCATTTGGCACTAAAAGCTAAACATTGTCGCCGATATGGCTGTCCGCAACATGTCATTAATTGTGTACGCAACGTGCAATTGTGCAATGACGACGTTACCGTTAGCTAGCATGAACTACCGGTATATGGGAAGACCATAGAAGACTGTAACGTTACTGGTGACATTGTGATTTAACTTGGAATACTCCTTTGCCAACTTGCTGTACTTTGCTTGCAGGTCTGCAGCCATTATTGCTGGATTATATGAATAGCCCCAACTTTAGCCAAGGTAATGTTAAAGCTAGCTTTCGGTTAGCTGTTCAATGCTAATATTAATAACACCAGCCACCAAGCGAACCCATGAGCTCCCCGTCAACACCGCTCTGTCGGGACGATGACATTTAAGAAAGTATCTGCTGTTAAAATGACAAATGGCATTGACACTTTAATCGATTAAGCACACGTTTGTTTTAAAATGCTTACTCAACAGACCACAGTGTTGTTGATAAATTACGTCATATGGTATCGGAGCGCAGCATTAGAGGGTACTCGCCGATACCGATACCAGCATTTTAGCCAGTATCGGCGGCTTTTCCGATACTGGTATCGGTATCGGAACAACTCTAAAAAAAATGCGGTGCGGGTGAATTGGGATGAAGGGCGTTTGTTTTTACTGTAGGCTCCTCCCGTTTTGCCAGTACTGTGGTACGACTGATAGCGTGTGGTTTAGGAAGAGGGCGTTTTACACAAATCCAGCACTCCCATTCTTGGCTGTGACGTAGCCACGTAAGTTTCAGAAGCAGCGCGGATGTAAACAAAGATGGCGTCAGTAGTGTGGGAATAGTTTTAGAGGAAAAAAGTTCACTTGCTATTTGTAACAAATGCAATGCAGAAGTTCCATGAGGAGGGAAACGGGCAACAACTTATAATACATCCAACCTAACAAGTCACCTGCAACATCACCACCGCTACGATGGTGTGTTAAAAGCCTACGACGACACGCAAATCTAGCCCCTTTCATGACTGTGATGCAACCCTTGGTTGAATACGCAGTCACTTATTGCTCTGTAGTAGCCAGGTTAATTTGCACCACCAAGCACTGCTTAAAAGCTAGCGGCTTGAGCCCTTGGGTCATTTCTGTCAAACTTCTTTAATTTAGCAAACGCCTCGTCAATAGGTACAATCGCTGCGGGTTCCTTTGTAGCTGGCTTTGGATTCACAGCAGCTTTACGGTGGTGATGTTGCAGGTGACTTGTTAGGTTGGATGTATTATAAGTTATTGACGGATTGTGAATTTTCTGATTCAAATTATATTTATTTGGAAAAACTGTTGTCTTGGCCTTTTTTTGTTCATAACGCTCATGTCATGATAAATCTGGTTAGGTCAAAACTACAGGAATATACATTTAAAAAAAATATTATAATACAATAAATATCGGTTATCGGTATCGGCCTTGAGGAGCAGAAAGTTATCGGTATCGGGGTCAAAAAATCAATATCGTGCACCCCTAATGTAAACAAATGCACATATGGATTGTTTGCTGTAACGTTTCTGAATGAATTGAAGCATTAATAAATAAGCAGATAATTAAATTAGATGTCCATAACATTTGTGTTTTTAATTAGCATAGCCTAAATAAATATGAATTCAAGATGTTAAATACTGAATTAACAACACATTTATTAACAGGCTGAAAGTTAAAACGAATAAAAAAAAATATTAGCCTATTTAATAGGCTAAACACTGCATAAAATATAGGCCAAGCGGTGGTAAAAGGCAACTTTTTCTTTTAGGCTATAGCCTTTTAAAACAGGCTAAACTTCGTTTTGGCTTCTTGAGTTCACATTTCTTTGGTTTGCAGTGGTGCATCTGCCGGCCAATGTTCCGAGACATATTACATTTTATTTGTTAGGCTATTTGAATACACCAGCCCTAAATGGTAGATTCAAATAGCCTAACAATTATACAAATATATAAATATGTCTCAGAACATTGGCGGGGACACTGGACAGCCAGCTGAAGCGCGCCGTGGGCCATACATCCCAAACGTTGTAATCCTGCGTCTTGACCACGTTTCGGGCATTGGAGTATGACATGAATATTTTCTTTCGGAATATGCCACATCTGGAACATATTCTCGAATGCTGTTGCCATGCCAGCACTGCAGCAGTATGGGCAGGGATTAAAGCAAAAAACAAAATCACCTGACTGAACTTTTTTTCAGGCCAAGTCATATTCTTATTTTAACCTCCACTGAATTTTTTTTTAATAGCGTTAGCGTTTTAAGGGGGCCTACTTGTTTCGGTTTCGTCGATAATCCAATGTACAGTTACCCCCCCCCCCTCCCACCCAACCACCTCCAATGTACAGTCCCCCCCCCCCCCCCTCCTCCAATGTACAGTTTCTTCGTCAAATGTATATACTCTTTTTTTAGACTCTTATTGTATCACAAACAATACTGTATTTGTAAATCTGGTATGTCATAAATGTATAGATGTAGCAGTATTGTCCATCTGTATGTCATGTATGTCATATGTTATGATGAATTGAAAATGGGGGACTCTCTGAAGCTTTCTGCTTTGCCTGCCCCGCTAAGCCAATGCGAAGGACGAGGGGGGCTGTGCTTCCTGTTCTGCCCCCTTGCAAATGGGTGTAGCATTCCCTGAGGGGGAGGAGCTGCGCATTATATGGCTTTTTTTGCTTACCTTGCTTCCTCTAGAACTTTGCGAACTCCAAAAGCGGTACTGCTGGTTCTGGTGAGGGGAGGTACTCACTGTACACTGTTCAAGATGGACATGCAGCTGTAAAATAAGAAAAGAGAAAGTTAGTGAGAAAAACATTAAAGAGGAACTACATGCAATTTCACAATTTATTCCTTCAGTTATTCCTCTGTACAATTGAACATACAAGTACAAAAATATTAGTGAACATGAAAAAAAAACTCCAACTCTCACTGAAGCTGCTCAATAGACAATGAATTTTGAAATATGTTATAGGTGACACTGAGCACCCAGGTGAATGTTCTGAGTTCGTAGGTACATGTTCTACTATAGAATAAAGATAATTTGGATATAAAAAAAAGTAAACAAAAGTTCTGTGGGTCCAGACTTTATACTTGATGACATCACAGGTTTGATTCTTACTTCTCACCTTTCTGGTTTGGGAGAGAAACCCAAATGAATGAATTGAAAATGGGGGACCCTGATGTAAACAAGACGAACGTCTTTCTCTGGTCTGCATCCCCTTAACAATTGTGTGTATTGAGCTGTACTGTATTGTACCCATTCTGCAATCTGTTAATAACAATCAATCAATCAATATTTAACAGATTGCAGAATGGGTACAATACAGTACGGCTCAATACACACAATTGTAGCGCTTCCTGCTGGGGTCTTGGACTGGGCGCTCGACCACCTCCCTGGCCAGGCCGAAGTCAGTGACCAGGGCATCCCGGCCTTGCGACGTCACCCTGATCAGACAGTTCTGGAAGGTAGAGAATAAAATGGACAATAGTTGTTAATATTATTGTCAGCGATGATGAACAGGAAGTTTCAAGTTCAAGTTTCTTTATTAGTTGTCATACAAGAATACAGAATACTTTTATATGAAATGCTTTCCCTATTGTTAACATGTAGGAACAATTAGATCTGAAATTAGTTTAAAAACGGTTGCACTGTGGGGAAAATTTAAAAGTACAGTAGATTACAGTAGATTTCATTATCTGTTCTTATGCATGCATTTGAAAGATAATATATGTATATATTATATATATGTCCCACACAACCCCACCCAACCTCCTCCTATGCACAGTTTTTAACGTCAAATGTATATACTCCCTTTTCTGGACTCTTTTTGTATCACAAACAGTACTGTATTTGCAAATCTGGTATGTCATAAATGTATAGATGTAGCAGGACTGTCTATCTGTATGTCATATATGTCCTGATGAATTGAAAATGGGGGACCCTGATGTAAACAAGATGAAAGTCTTTCTCTGGTCTGCATCCCCTTAACAATTGTGTGTATTGAGCTGTACTGTATTACATCAATCAATCAAAACAAACACATTGCTGTGACTTGTTTTTAACATGGAAATTAGCTTACAGTCTTCTCCAGAAAAAGACAAGAAGATAGATACCAGTTTCCTCTCTGTGCGTTCAGTAGAAAGCTATCTGGCTGCACGTTAGCCTTAGCTTAGCACAATGAATGGAAGCGGACATGACCGGTTAGCCTAGGCATTGTCCAACTAACACCGCTCCCGAAGGCTAACTGGTCATGTTCGCTTCCATTCATTGTGCTAAGCTAAGGCTAACATGCAGCCAGATAGCTTTCTACTGAACGCACAGAGAGGAAACTGGTATCTATCTTCTTGTCTCTCTCTGGAGAAGACGATAATAAGCTAATATCCCAAAATGTTGGCGTGTTCTTTTAACTTGGCTAGTAAATCTGCAGTCTGCGAAACACGTTGCTAGTAACTTAAATGTGTTATATTAGCCTGGTAGCTACAGGCTAACGTCACGGTGACAATCCTTTTAGCAAACACATGAAACACTAGTGTTAATCTACTATAAACTAAACTGAAATTACACCGTTTATATCCAAATGACACAAGCTGTATGCAAGATAAGACTTACATTTCAAATTGGAGCGTGGGTTTATCATCAGATTAATAGAACCTCTTCCTCGAACATGCCGCCGACTGTGAAAGGGTTAATTCGGATTTTAGAGGAGTCGAGACACACAAAACGCCACAAACTACCCCTCCCCCACACTGCAACTAATGATAATGTTTTCAACCTGTGGGGGAGGGGTGCATGCAGCAGTAGGCTACACAATTTTGAGCTGAGCTGAGTCTTTGAGAGTGGCAGTAGATTGATTGATTGATTGAAAATTTTATTAAGGTGATACTTGGATAGATATCACTTAAACGTTCCCAGCTTGTTATGTACATATAAACTAAGAAAAAATATATTACAAGTTTTCTGAATTTGATGTTTATATATGCAAATGAGGCACTTCCCACATTAAATATGCACATATCATCCAATCCAATCCACTTTATTTATAAAGCACATTTAAAAACAACAAAGTTGACCAAAGTGCTGTACAAGTCCACAACATAAGATAAAACATAAAACATAAAACATTTTAATAAAAGCACACAATAAAAACAGTACAATGTGTCACATAAAAAGGCAGGTCTCTCAAAAACTGTTTAAAACACCGAAAGCCAGAGCAAATAGATGTGTCTTGAAGCGTGATTTGAACACCTGCAGAGTGGGGGCCTGCCTAACATGCAGTGGCAGCTCATTCCAGAGCGTTGGGGCTGCCACAGCAAAAGTACGGCCCCCCCATAGCTTCAGCCTGGACTTTGGAACGGCCTAGAGGAGCTGGTCAGAGGACCTGAGGGACCTTGGAGGAACATAAGGTTCCAGCAGGTCCGAGAGGTACCCCGGTGCCAAGCTGTCCAAACATGTTCCTCTGTCTCCTCCGTGTATAAACATGTTAGCTACAGCCAAAGGTCACACTTGTCTCCCAGTCACACAAGTCTCCAAGTCACACAAGTCTCCCAGTCACACAAGTCTCCCAGTCACACAAGTCTCCAAGTCACACAAGTCACACAAGTCTCCCAGTCACACAAGTCTCCCGAGTCTCCCAGTCACACAAGTCTCCCAGTCACACAAGTCTCCAAGTCATACAAGTCACACGAGTCTCCCAGTCACACAAGTCTCCAAGTCACACAAGTCTCCAAGTCATACAAGTCACACGAGTCTCCCAGTCACACAAGTCTCCAAGTCACACGAGTCTCCCAGTCACACAAGTCTCCAAGTCACACAAGTCTCCCAGTCACACAAGTCTCCAAGTCATACAAGTCACACGAGTCTCCCAGTCACACAAGTCTCCAAGTCACACGAGTCTCCCAGTCACAAGTATCCTAGTCACACGAGTCTCCCAGTCACACAAGTCTCCCGAGTCTCCCAGTCACACAAGTCTCCAAGTCACATGAGTCTCTCAGTCACACAAGTGTCCAAGTCACACAAGTCTCCCAGTCACACAAGTCTCCCAGTCACACAAGTCTCCAAGTCACACAAGTCACACAAGTCTCCCAGTCACACAAGTCTCCAAGTCACACAAGTCACACGAGTCTCCCAGTCACACGAGTCTCCCAGTCACACAAGTCTCCCAGTCACACAAGTCTCCAAGTCACACAAGTCTCCCAGTCACACAAGTCGCTATAGTCTACATTACAGCGCTAGCCAGGGCTAACTCATGTTGTTAGTGGTAGCCTGTAGGAGCTATATAGTCTACATTACAGCGCTAGCCAGGGCTAACTCATGTTGTTAGTGGTAGCCTGTAGGAGCTATAGTCTACATTACAGAGCTAGCCAGGGCTAACTCATGTTGTTAGTGGTAGCCTGTAGGAGCTATGGTCTACATTACAGCGCTAGCCAGGGTTAACTCATGTTGTTAGTGGTAGCCTGTAGGAGCTATAGTCTACATTACAGCGCTAGCCAGGGTTAACTCATGTTGTTAGTGGTAGCCTGTAGGAGCTATAGTCTACATGGCGGCGCTAGCCAGGGCTAACTCATGTTGTTAGTGGTAGCCTGTAGGAGCTATAGTCTACATTACATGCTAGCCAGGGCTAACTCATGTTGTTAGTGGTAGCCAGTAGGAGCTCTATAGTCTACATGGCGGCGCTAGCCAGGGCTAACTCATGTTGTTAGTGGTAGCCTGTAGGAGCTCTATAGTATACATTACAGCGCTAGCCAGGGCTAACTCATGTTGTTAGTGGTAGCCTGTAGGAGCTATATAGAGTCTACATTACAGCACTAGCCAGGGCTAACTCATGTTGTTAGTGTTAGCCTGTAGGAGCTATATAGTCTACATTACGGCGCTAGCCAGGGCTAACTCATGTTGTTAGTGTTAGCCTGTAGGAGCTATATAGTCTACATTACAGCACTAGCCAGGGCTAACTCATGTTGTTAGTGGTAGCCTGTAGGACCTATAGAGTCTACTGCACCACAACATCGACAAAGCAACGGTGTTGCAAACACTCTGCCTTTATGCTTCTGCAACATCGACGCACAGCCTAATGTAACATTGTACCCGGTATGTAGCTAGGTTCCCTAGATAGATGACACTTCCCTTCTCAACCAACCCATTGATAACAAGCAGAAGTTGCTGTAGCATGTAGAGGCCTTTAGGCCTTCCCTGCTTTAAAACCTGGTGCGGGCATTTACCTTACCCAGTACCCAGTTTCCTGATGAATTGAAAATGGGGGACCCTGATGTAAACAAGACGAAAGTCTTTCTCTGGTCTGCATCCCCTTAACAATTGTGTGTATTGAGCTGTACTGTATTGTACCCATTCTGCAATCTGTTAATAAAGTTTTCAATCAATCAATCAATCAATCAATCAATCAATCAATCAATCAATCAATCAATCAATCAATCAAACCTGTAAGGCCTCCCCCCCCAGACTGTCATCCAGCATACAGCCCAGGTACTTCACTGCTGTTCTTGCTGCTATAACCTCAGACCCTAATTCTACCTTGAGTTCAGGAGCCTTTTTTAAGTGAAGTGAGAGCCTATTGTCAGACAGCCAATTCCTAACCTTAGAGAGTTCCTCTCCTAGTATTCTTTGGAGTTTGATTGATTGATTGATTGATTGAAAACTTTATTAACAGATTGCAGAATGGGTACAGTACAGTACAGCTCAATACATACAATTGTTAAGGGGATACAGACCAGAGAAAGACTTTCGTCTTGTTTACATCAGGGTCCCCCATTTTCAATTCATCGTAACATATATGACATACATGACATACAGATAGACAGTACTGCTACATCTATATAAGATAAGATAAGATAAGATAAGATATTCCTTTATTGATCCCCTTGGGGAAATTCAGGCATCATAGCAGCATGGGGGGGAGGGGGGGGGTGGGGGTGGGGGGGGGGGTACAGGTAGTAATATATTTATGACATACCAGATTTTCAAATACAGTACTGTTTGTGATACAAAAAGAGTCCAGAAAAAAAAGTATATACATTTGACGTAGAAACTGTACATTGGATTGGGTAGGTGGGGGGGGGGGGGGGGGGGACTGTACATTGGAGGTGGTTGGTGGGTGGGGGGTGAGTGGGGGGAGGTTGGGTAGGAGGGGTGGGTGGGGGACACTGTACAACTGTACAAACAAAACTGTACATTGGAATATTGACAAGACCATACTTGGTAATTTACTGTATACATTGGAGGGGTTGTGTTAGGACATTTACAGGGGCCAGTTTCGAATTGCAGTCTCCCTGTGTACTGAGTGTACTGAGATCCTTATGGGAGCAAAGCTGAATCATCTGCAAATAAGAATAAATTACAAGAACATGCTTCTCTCATATAATTTATGTACAATAAAAATAGCAATGGTCCTAAAACATGTTATGTTTTGATGAATTGAAAATGGGGGACCCTGATGTAAACAAGACGAAAGTCTTTCTCTGGTCTGCATCCCCTTAACAATTGTGTGTATTGAGCTGTACTGTATTGTACCCATTCTGCAATCTGTTAATAAAATGTTCAATCAATCAACCAAACTCCCCCCTCCCCCATGCTGCTATGATGCCTGAATTTCCTCAAGGGGATCAATAAAGGAATATCTTATCTTATAATTATCTAAATTAATAACAAACTGTTAATTGTGACTATTGTAAACAAGACAAAGTCTTTCTCTGGTCTGCATCCCCTTAACAATTGTGTGTATTGAGCTGTACTGTATTGTACCCATTCTGCAATCTGTTAATAAAATGTTCAATCAATCAACCAAACTCCCCCCTCCCCATGCTGCTATGATGCCTGAATTTCCTCAAGGGGATCAATAAAGGAATATCTTATCTTATAATTATCTAAATGAATAACAAACTGTTAATTATGACTATTGTAAACAAGACAAATGTCTTTCTCTGGTCTGCATCCCATTAACAATTGTGTGTATTGAGCCGTACTGTATTGTACCCATTCTGCAATCTGTTAATAAAGTTTTCATTAATTCATTCTCCTTTTGGATTGCCCAGCTGCTGCTAGCCTGCTAGCTAGCGTTTTAGCTTGCTAGCCTGCTAGCTAGCATTCATTCTCCTTTACGATTTTGATTATGATGTTCAGCCAAACATTACTTTGCATAATCTATGCAATAGTGTCATTGCATAAAATAGCAGTGCTATAGGCGCCCTCGTTGTATAATAGTATAATTATTATATGCTAGTACTGTACTACACTACCCAGAATGCACGTTAGGTCATGAGCAGCCAATAAAAAAATCCCCTCTCAGACCACGTGAGGTCACTTTTAGCTTGCTAGCCTGCTAGCTAGCGTTTTAGCTCATAGTCATAGATATCTATAGCCTGCTAGCTAGCGTTCATTCTCCTTTACGATTTTGATTATGATGTTCAGCCAAACATTACTTTGCATAATCTATGCAATAGTGTCATTGCATAAGATAGCAGTGCTATAGGCGCCCTCGTTGTATAATAGTAGAATTATTATATGATAGTATTGTACTACACTACCCAGAATGCACGTTAGGTCATGAGCAGCCAATAAAAAAATCCCCTCTCAGACCACGTGAGGTCACGTAGCTAGCAGATGAGTGACAGGTCACGAGCAGCCAATCAAAACAATCCCCTCTCAGACCAACCAATCAAAAATAGTCTCCAAAGGTCCTCACACACATCTGCGCCAAACGCATATTTCCCCCTGCAGTACTCGAGTGTGTCCTGTAGGAATGCTGTAGAGTCGGGTGAAATCAACAATTATACCAGTGTGAGGACCTAGTCTAAAAAATGTATATTAGGGACTTAAAGATCATTTTAAAGTCATCTAAAGTATATTATTTCTGGGGACCAGGAAAAAGTCCTCGCAAGTGGATTTGACCTCACAATGAAGGTTGGCGGAGCATAGTATGTCCTCGCAAGTACCTATAGACACGCCCACACACACACACACACACACACACACACACACACACACACACACACACACACACACACACACACACACACGCACACGCATACACACACACCTACACATGGCTGCATTATTAGTGAGGGGGATGATAGCCCTGCTGCTCTTGATTTGAGAGGCTGGCAAGGGGACAAGCAGAAGCACTCAGATTGTGCTCCCTCGGCCGCGTCAGGCCTTCCCACTTATACTGTCTCCGGGAGCGCCAGCCTCTCACCACTCTGCTCTGCTCTGGCTGCCAAAGCCCTTAATGCGCACTGGGTTTCCTGTTAAAGAGCCTTGTCTCCAGGGAGAGCACTGGACCTAGTTTAGCAGGAAAAGTGACTTGGCCTGCGCAGAGATAGGAGGGAGGGCCGAGCAGAGCAGTGAGAAGACCGGAGAAATATGGACGGGTCGGAAATTGTATCCTGTACCAAAGACCACAGATGTTTACATTTCTAAACCCAGTAGAACCATTTCCTTTCCTACTATGAAAATGGTATGGAAGTGGAAGTCTTAGGATTATAGTCATAATGGTATTTCACAAATGATGTACAGAACCAAGGCTGCGTGAATATTAAAGGCAACCTGCCGCTTGCCTGCGCGTGGGGGCGGGGGGGGCGCGGCCAATCAGAGAAAAGCCGAACACAAGTTGGTTGCCTTTAATATTCACGCAACCAGGCTCCCATTTCATTGAAGTGAATTCATTGCAACTCTTAAGAGCATGTTTTCTAACATTAGCTAAAAATAACTTGTTTTGATACAAAAACTAGGGCATCAGAACGTGTTGCAAATTTCCCCCAAAAAGGCTTCAGGGAGCTTATGTTTTTTTTTTTTTTACAATCAATATTGCAGAGACATTTCTGAATGATTATAGCCTAGAGTCACCAGACATTCTGCCTTCTATAATGAGCTCAGAACATGGCCAATCCAAGGAACCTTTGAAGATGTTTGTATGATTGATGAATAATGAGTCAAGGGTGTTGTGCTGTATCTGGTTACCGGATAGAAGTTCATAACCTGCTTGGACAGTTTCATGGGAATTTGACATTCGATGATACATCGAAAGTTGTGAATTATAGCTCTAGTTATATGAATGCTGGCAAAACATTTTGCATCGCCTATTTTACCAAAAAGTGAAGCTAGAGTGCATCCCTGATCAGTATACCCCTTGGTGGCCCAAAGAAACGAAACCAGGAGATAAACTAAACTCATGCCATTGCCAAACCTTGAAGGACAAGCAAGAACGAGTTATGTGAAGAAGCCCTAAGACCTTGACCGAATAGGTTCTCGCAAAACCCTCAGAAGGTCTAGGTTCCACCGTGTGTAAAAACACACAACCATATATCCAACTGACGGAGTCATAGGAAAAGCTAACAGGAAGAAACAAAACACAGCCCTTGCCTAAAATCTAAAAGGGATGGACAAGGGGAGGGAATAAAAGAAAAACAGGGTAGCCTAGAATGCAGGTTACAAATTGTAACATACAGAAAGTAGGGAACTTGCTTTACACATGCGTAAAAGCCCTGACCCTATAGACATAATGCTCTCCATAAAGGAGTAGAAGCATTAAGCAGGGGAAAAACAAGAATGCCTGGAGACCCAGAGTAGGAGTTATGAATTGTAACAACAACCAGAGAAGAAAGGCATTACAGTGCATAACTTGGGGCAGGGCGAGAGAGAGAACTCTCCAACATGTCCAGCAGATAAAACCTGATAAAGGAACAAGGGGAAGATCAAGAGGCTGCTGTGCCAATGTCTTCCACTGAGACCCCCTTGAGAAGAGCAGAAGAGGCGGACACACGCAGAGTGGGCTCTGACACCGACCGGTGGAGTCTGTCCTGTTTGGGTGTAATAGAGGAGGATGCCGTCACACAGCCAATGAGACTGCTGTTGCCTTAGACAAAACACAGCCTCTGGCTGACTCAGCTGCTGAGTGGATTGAAGGTCAGCTATGCCGCGCCTCACATAGATGGAGAGTGCATGGATGGGACATAGGAGATGCATGCTCCTTTCCCTATCGTCAGAATGGGGAGGAGGATGAAATGCCTTAAAGGGGAACTATTTTACTATTTCTTTCACTATTTGGGCACTTTTACACAATTCCTGTGAGTCTATGGAACACCTCTGTATTTTTATTTTTTTCATTGTTTTGTATTTCTAATCAAGTCCTCAAAAACAGCATTTTTCTACCTCAAGATCTTAAGCCGTTTTGAGCCTGGGCTCCAACCACTGTGTGCAGCTCATCATGAGCCTGATGCCACACAGCCACATGTCTCTCTGACATCACAAATCAGCACATTTTCAGATGACTCAGTTCAGTGAGGGTGAATATTGTGAGAGGAGAATTGGAAGAATGCGCCAATATGAGAATTAGAGACATAGATCATATTAATATAAGTTCACATAGCTAGGAGACAATGCTAAACACTCAAAAAGGCCATTTATAAGATAGTTCCCCTTTAAGAACATCTTTAGTGAAAATAACTCTAATGTTCGAAACCCCGGTGACAGGCAGATATAGCCGAAGCAGTCGAGAAAGACAGATTGTCTAATAGTGACTGGAGATGGTGAATAAACATAACACATGTGGTAGTGGATGGGGCACAGCCATGGGGACAGGGAGCATGCTCCCACTCCCAGTGGAGGGTTGTCCTACTGCCTGTTGAACCACAGGGGACAGGGAGTGTTCTCTTTGAATGCAAAGAGATCCACTAGAGCCTCCCTGAACTGGTTCCATATCTGTCTGACAATATCTGGATATACCCACCACTCATCTTGTGGGTTCCCCCCGAGATCTGCTCCTGCAATGTGGAGAGCCAGACCCACAGACCCACTGCCATTTAGTGAATAAGGGGGGGGGGTCGTGTTTGTTTATGTAGGCCACTGAGGTTCAACTGTCTGTCTGTCCAGACCAAGACATGCCGACCTATCACAAGGTTGTGAAGGTATTTGAGCACTAGCAAAACTGTTCCAACACATTGATGTGGGAGGCAGAGGGATTTGTCCACCTTCCCCCTATCGCCTGTGACTCACACATCCCTCCCCAGGGAGGTGTCCGTGAAGACAGTCACATGTCATGGTCCAGATCAGAGGTCCTCCAGTGGTCCAGATCACCCTTGACAGATGAGGAAATGGTAATCAGTCTCCCTTTCTGGCAAACTGGGTCGACCTTGAGCAGATCAAACCAGACCAAAATGAACCATCGGATGAGCTGTTGCCATCCTGCCGAGTAGGCGCATCACTGACAGGGCGGAGACCATCCTGCGAGGATGAAGCCCTTCTAGGACGGTGTTGAGAGGTGGGTTCTCTCTGTCTCCAAGGCGTGACACACTGAAACAACCTTGTCAATATGGGCTCCGAAGAGGAGATGTTTTTTCTGGGACTGTGATGTGCTGCTGCATGAGGGTGGAGAGGGACATCACATTGCCGGCAGCCAAAGACAGTATCTGAGTCAGGTGGAGGTGAAACCCTTGTCAGCTAGGTCTGCTAGCTGCCGGTGGAGATGCTGCCATGGTCTCTGCTTCTTGTCCAGCTGCCAGATGGAGTCAGGGCAACAAAGAGAGACCAGAGTGCTGTCCAGACGGACAGGTTTGTTGCGAAATTACTCGGCCTCCATACCATCGGGCTCTGTGGGCAAGGGAGAGGGATTCCTTTGGCTGCAACAAATACTTGGGAAATGTGGTTTACTGGGCTGTGTGTCTCCCTCAGTGATACTAATGGATGAGGCACAAGGAGAAGCTCTTTCCGAGGTGCTCATCAGAGATGGGTTGAAGAACTCTTTACCTCCAAGCCGGAAGAGTACCGGTAGTTGACACAGCAGGCGTTGGGAGTGTCGTCATCTGACTCATCTAATCTCAGGAGACGGAAAACCCTGGAATCCTCCTTGTCACAGTGGCTATAGAAGACGTCAGAGCGAGGGCTGCAGATCCTCGCTAGGAAGAGCGGAGGTGGTTGGCCCTGAAGAGGACCGTCGCGTGAAGTCTTCTGCAGAGTGTATGCTACTGCCCTGGTTATATACTAGCAGTGCGACATTGCCCTGGTCAGTGATTGGTGCATTGATATAATTATTTCAGCAGGCACACAGAGCAGTCCAATAGGCGAAGCCAGCATGAGATACAATACAACTAAACTAGTTGTTATGTCTGAGTGTACATTTAATGAGTGGACAGTGTAAGGGAGTCATTAATTGCATGTTGTTCAATTCAACTAATTAACCTGTTAAGCTCTAGGGTCCCCCAATTCCTTCTCGTCATAAATCGACCAATACAGACCGTATTAATTAATGTTGTGTTTCTTTTTCAAATGTAGCCAAGAGTAAAGACCCTAACCCTATCAAAACAGCAGTCTTGACGTATATTTTCAGCACTACGTTTGTTTACTGAAAATAAGAGTTTCTCTGAATAATGTGAACTCTCTGTGCATTGCATCGGAAAAAGTTGAGTAGTCACGCGAGGAAATTACTAAATCCAGATTTAAGTGACCCTATCCATAGATGTATGATTTTGCCATAATAATTTATAGGCCTGCTATTCTATATTATATATTCAAATGCATTATAATTCAAATTGCATGTGTCCGGATACAGAATTCAGTACTGTATCTACAAATCATTCTGTTTAATCATCTTCCCATTATTAATTTGCTTTGATTTTGTAAACTTGATCTCAAGAAGGTGCTCAATGAGCTCAGTGAGTGAAATCTGATCACCCGCGATTAGCATGGTGTTATTCACTGTACATTTTTTTTAATTTATATTCTCCTTTATTTCATTACGATTTACTCAAGCATAGTAACAGACACAATATTTCTGACACTGGGAATACATTCCATGAGGTCCATAGATGTTCCTAGATACCAATAACTTGCCAATGTACCTTGTATAAGTGGAGCAATCTCCCATTTACTTGAGTATGTACTTTTAGGCGGATTTTCTGAAATTAGGGCTAGGGCTTAACAGGTTAATGTAAGTCAGGTATTTTATTTTTACAAGCCTTAGAAAAACAAGGCAAAGATGGGCATTAGGGGTGTAACGGTACGTGTATTCGTCCCGCAAATTTATGGTACGGCCATCACGGTGCGGTACGCGCGCCATACGGCGAATACGCCTCAGCACAAACACACCAGTCGCACATGCGAGAACAGCGAGCGGCACACCGTCACAGTCAGGATACAGACTGTGACGAGCGAGCGAGAGAGAGGGTGAGAGAGAGAGACAGAGAGGAGAGAGAGAGAGAGAGAGAGAGAGAGAGAGAGAGAGAGAGAGAGAGAGAGAGAGAGAGAGAGAGAGAGAGAGAGAGAGAGAGAGATGGACACGGAGCACCCCACACACACACGGCACGCGTGGGGAAACACACACGCGCAGTCGGGAGCGTGTGCAAAACGCTCCGCATCCCTCCCTCTCCGACTTCAGTTCAGAGCGGCGAAAGTGCACGAGAAAGGGACATTTACATTGGAACAGCAGCAGGGTCGTTTTCTTGTGCGTTCAATAACGTTAACCAAATGAAACCAATGGAAATAAACACACACACCGACACACACACACACACGCGCGCCAACAAACACATCAACATTCTCCCCCGCCGGACTCACAGGCACAGCTCATCAAATAAAAAGAAGAACCTACTTTTCCGGACAGATCATCTGAGCTCCACTGTGTTTAAAATAAATCCAAATAATCCTCTGCCATTTTTGTAAGTAACATGTCATCTGTTCTCTAGTCTTCAGTCTCGTCGTGAAGTTAATTCCCTCTGGAAGTGAAATTGAAACTTAAGGATGCGCAAGGATAAGTTGTTAAAGGGGCAGTAGGCAAGTGGATGCCTGAACACAGAATGACACCAGTATCAGACTACCACGGCAAGCCTATAGAAAATTATTCTATTTAATAATAATTATTATTATTATCATAAATATAATATAAAAATAAAAAATAAAAAATAAAAAATAAAATTATATAATTATTATAAATATTTTTTTTCTGTTGTACCGAACCGTGACCCTAATACCGAGGTACATGTACGTACCGAACCGTGGCTTCTGTGTACCGTTACACCCCTAATGGGCATTGAATATAATATTGGTTTAACAATATACAGTACCGTCATTTGCCACCAGCAATATAGCATGCTGTAATTATTTGTGGCTGCATAAGCCTTTGGATGCACAGCTTATTTGAAATCCCTTTAAATGCACAACAGGGGTTGAAAATGATCCACCTCAAACATAATAAGTGTGATTTCTTTTCAGAATAAAGACATATTACGAATTAATTCCATCCCCGCCTACATGAAATATGTATTATCATATGAAATAGATGTAACTCTTGTGAATGCATTTGTGTCTGTTGTGATACTGTAGTTTGAAATCACAGTAATGTATTTGAAATATGTTTATTTGTCATGACATGTTTGTCATGTTAGTTATTTTTCAAAGAAATGCAATGACATTTTTCCTTTTCAATTCAAAGGCTGTATTGAACATCATAGACCACTATTGCCAAAACATCAACATAAAAGCATCAACATTTTAACATAAAAAAGGGAGTCAATCAATCAGTAGACTGTAGGCTGCATCTTTGGTTACTCTGAATGAGAACAATGATTTGTGAACATGAAAAACAGGATAATGCTGATATACATTTATTTCAAAGATATAGTAAGACAAACACACAGTCAACAATGAAACCTGTATTTAACATCATAAACAATATATTTTAAAGAATACATTATCAGTAATGCCGTCAAACAGCTACCTCTAGGCAGAAGAGCCCTGCTTGGTATTATAATTTTTTGGTTTTGGTCTGACATGTGGGTTGGAGTTTAGTAACTTTCTACAGAGCCTGAGGTGTGACAAGCAGTAGTGACCCCCCAACCATCCCCACTGAAATCCAATCCATACATCAGACAAAAACAAAAACTGTAAACAAAGTGCAGTACCATGTTGTCATATTTTGCCTAGGGGTCGCCTTTGATGACATTACAGATTCTACCTTTAAATAATTTAATTGATTGATTGAAACCCTAACCCTAACCCAAAAAAGAAGAATCACTCAACTGGGAATTTTTCTATGGTTTCTAGGAAGACACACTCCATCCCACACACACACACACACACACACACACACACACACACACACGCACACACACACGCACACGCACACGCACACACGCACGCACGCACGCACACACACACACACACACACACACACACACACACACACACACACACACACACACACACACACACAGGGCCGCCTCAGGGGGTGTGCGAGCAGTGCGGTCGCACAGGGCCTCGCGGGAAGGGGGGCATCGCAAAATAAAAAATAAAAAAAAATAAAAAATAAAATATTTTTTATTTATTATTTTTTAATTTTTTTTTTTTTTTTTTTTTTTTTTGCGAGGCCCCCCTTCCCGCGAGGCCCTTTTTCATCACAGACCTAAAATCTAGTTTTGCTTATATGCTTATATATTTCACATTAGACACGTTTGTAGAATGTGTCTGACTTGTTCCTGGGTCTGCAGACATACTCACTATTGGAGCTCAGCCTCTGGGGTTCTGCAGCAGACATACTATTGGTTTCAACGAAGGGAGTGGTTTTACTTACATCATGTGTAGTACGCCGGCGTGAGTCAGCTGCGTTTGACTATTTCGCGCGTGCAGCTTTTGACTATTATGCTTAGTTATGCCAGCCAAGACGAAGAAAGAGGTCGGTCATTATCAGTCGGTCGGTCACCAAGGAACGTTGACGAAAGGCCTCTCACTAGCGGGACAAATGGCCGGAGCCTTGTCATGGTATAGCCATGATGATGTCGGCTAGTAGCTAGCTTAGCTAAAGGCTAACTAGCGTTAGCTAACCTAGAGACAGCGCATACAGCCAAGATGAAGAGGATGGCCGTTTGGCAGATGAACTTCGTCAACTCCACGCGGTTGTCTCCATCCTCTTGGACGTTTGGTGAGTTTTTAACCTATTCTATTAACTCTATTCTATTCCCGCCGTGGACATCTCTCTCTCTCTCTCTCTCTCTCTCTGGAGCTAAACTGGCCGACTAGCTGTTGTAGTACTACTAGTAGCTAACGGTGTGTGACCTGGTGTCAGCACCTGTATGTAGCCGCATAGCTTGCTTCTGCGTTAGCTAATGGTTAGCGATAGCCTGGTTGAGCTAACTGTTAGCCAGTTAGCTGTTTAGCTACGACGTTAGCTGCCGGCTGCGCTCGGCTGGGGACGTTCGTTTGATGCTATCAGTTAGCCTTGAGTTAGCTGTTAGCTTGTGCTACGACCATTGACATTAGCCGTGAGAATAGCAGGGGGTTATTTTTGTCCCGCCAGCGAGAGGCCTTTCGTCAACGTGGAGACCTGTGTTGCGGCCTTTCGCCCTGCGTTCCTTGGTGCAGGTAAGATTAATGAAAATCATGACATTACCCCACTCTTCCTTCCTTCCCCTCCCGAATGTTTTGTTAATAACAATGTTTTTTTCCAGGCAAAACATATGTTACTTCACAACATTTGGAGATAAATCTCGCACAGGGCCTCGCATTTCTCCCAGGCGGCCCTGCACACACACGCAGACACACGCAGACACACGCACTTGCGCACACATGCACACACACACGCACGCGCGCACACACGCACACGCACACGCACACACACACACACACACACACCCTTCTGTAACGTTTGGGGTTTTGCTCTCATCTGGGAGCAAAAGCCCTAGCATTACCCGATGGTAATTTCCTGTCTATCTGCCCTGATTGCTCTATTGGTACCTGGTGTGTATAGTTTAGTTGGCTTTATATGTCCTTCCTGGTTAGTAGTCAGATTCTCAGTCGTTCACTGAACATTACCGTGCAGTCCTGTGCATTCTTTTGTGTATCCTTGCCACAGAGGATAACCTTGTTTCGCTATTTTAATTATTAGTCACCATGTCATTATGATTGCCGTTTATTGCAGTCATTATTTAAAGTGTTTCCTACTGCGAGTATATGCAGCACCGTCGTGTGACGTGTTTATTATTTAGTGCGTTTTTTGGAGACTTGTTTTCTCCCCTTTCTTTTCCCCGTTATTGTATAGTTTACCGTGTTCATTATTATATGCATTTACCATGTTTTGGAGACTTGCTCTCTCCCTTTGATTTTTGATCTACGAGTACTCGAATTAAAGGAGCAGTGCTCCAATTCGAGAACCAACAACTGTCTCTCGTCGTGCCTGTTCTACACTGCACCTGGGTCCGACACACCTATCCAAACCCTAACACCCTTCATGCTGTCAGCCATTCCCCTAATGGTTCATCCTATTGGCTGGTGGCATCACTAGCCCCACATCTCACACCTGCTTTCCCATCAGCCCCTTTCCCCTCGTCTCCAGTAGTCATCATCGGCATCGGTAGCGCAGAGAAGTAATGCAATAAAGAGACATGATGCCATCTGCACTATCTGCACTATCTATAACCCCCTCCTAGCTCCTAGCTCCATTTGACTCTAGTTGACATGCTTTTCCTCTATTGTTTTGGGAAGGAGAGGAGAGGAGGAGAGGAGAGGAGAGGAGAGGAGAGGAGAGGAGAGGAGAGGAGAGGAGAGGAGAGGAGAGGAGAGGAGAGGAGAGGAGATATGTACATATGCATGCACACACACACACATACACACACATGTACACACACACTTGTATATACACTGGCCACAATAAAAGGAGATAAAGGAGGTAAAATTGTTTCCCTTTTTTCATGAACCTCTTCTATTTTGTATTCTCTTTCTCTCTTTTCAAAGACAGCCCTCAAAAGTCACTGCATGCTGGTTCAGAGAGAGAAACGTGCCTGTTTTAAAGAAACATCTTAGTGTGGGGCATGTTAACTGGGGTTTATTTTGGCACCTGTTTCGGTAAACACTAATCCTCCTTTGAGTCAATTCAAATCGGGCATCGAACGTTCGCCTGCTGTGATCTGCCATCTATCTTTAAGGCTTGGCATCATCCAGCCTGTCTCTGATGAGAAATGGAAATGGAAGGAGTATGCTGTTTATTTCCACCATCTGAAATATCTGTGACCGGCCACAAAATACCTTATAATACTTTTCTGTACCCCACAGAAGAAGAAAATATCTGTGCTTTGGGTTCAGCTGAATTAGAGAATATGACTAGAATTATTTTCACGTTCAATTCAACTCAGTTTTTATTTTCTTTACAAATCAGAAAATCTTTCTAATAATTCCCTCTCTAGGGCGGCTGGGTGGCACAGCGGACATTGCGCTCGTCACCAACGCAAGAGACACCGGTCTCGAATCCGGCTGTCAGCGTTGCCTCCGGCTTGGGCCGGCCGTCATACTGACTCAATTGGCAGAGTCAGCGGGAGGGAAGTCGATGGGTGGTAGTCTGGTCATTGTAAACAGCAACTCCTACAGGTCGTCAGGGCGCCTGCACAGCAAAGTCAGGAAATGGTGGGGGCAGTGTGAGCCTCCCACACGTTACACCTCGCCAATTGAAGTGACTGGCTGCCTCCACATGTATCGGAGGGGACATGTGATGTGCTTCTATCCTCCCTACGACCGGCCAGTGGGGGGCACATCCGAGCAACGATCAGGACAGGGGAGGGAGAATTGGCATGAGAGGAAATTGGGATGGGAGAAAAATCACAGAAAAAAGGAGGAGAAAAAAGTAGGTAAAAAAAAAAAGATTCACTCTCTACCAGCAGAATGTTGATAATGGGTGTTGGTATTATGTTGGCTGAAAGAATGTGTGATTTCACATTTTGTATCAATTAAAATGTAATTGAATTCCTCCCTCAAATCCCAAGCGACAAAACCAACCAAAAGAAAACCCTACAATAAATACTACACCCCATTTCAATTCATCCAAACCCAGAAGCACTCTAGCACAGTTCACAGTTTGTTTCACAGTTACAATTGAAAAAGCATTAACTTATATTCCTTTGATAAACCCAGCTTGTAATAGTCCCACTTTATCCTGTCAACCAACAGTGATCTCCAGGGGGGGCCTGAAGGACAAAGAGACAATGTTATAATCAATGATACAGTGGTGAGATAAAAGGTTGCTGATGACTGTAATATCTGTGTAACTGAGGGGTACAATTCCCTGACTGTATTGTTAGATATGGTATTTAATACCACTACCTCTTGTACTTTAACTTCTGGCCATCCAGTACATGATATAAGTATGATGAACACTTTCCCACCTGATGAAACTAATCCACACAAATGTACAAATCGAAGGTTTAATATAGCAAAAGGTATATACAACGTTCACTTGTTTACACTTATGATTTGAAATATGCACTTGTATGGCAAATGAGTATTCGTAGGTAAATCAACATTGAATGTCCAATCTCTGGTTACGCAGGGAGTAAGTATACAACCTGGATATTTAGGAACGATAGCGATGGTACTTAAATGATTATAGCTGGATACACTAAGGGGGGGGGGGGTCCCGCTGGTTGTAAGACAGTAGGAGGGGGGGGTTAGAGAAGCCGCTGGCGGTATCCCATCTGGCCAACGGTTTCTTGGGAGAATTCAAAGTCTTGAACACGGTGCCCACAGAACCTCGGTCCGCAGACGAATACAGCTGGACCCTCTGGTGGACGGTAGCTGCCGGTCCACAACGGAGAGACGTGAGGCGACCTCACTGGTGTAGAGCGCCGTCTCACCTGGAGTCCTCTCCGGGGGGTAGTTCCAACACTCCGCAGTGTTGGCCGTTATCCATGGAATAATCAAAGCACCCAAAGCATAATCCAAGCCGCGGAAGGCTGGCCGTCGTCCGGGTAGAGTAATCCAATATACAGGTCCAGTTGCCCTGGCCCGGAGCTCCTCGGATGCAAGCACCACTAGGGGTCTGCCCAGCCTGGTTAAGCGTCCAGATAACGTCAGGAACGATGGGGGTACTGATAACTTTATAACTCTAACCGAACGATGCACCATACATAAATAGACTATTATTAGCTTAATAGAATACGTCCAACTCGACGGTATAGTGCCAAACTATGACTATTCAACTATTAATCTACACGATATCTCAATGCCTATTCTGAGGCCAAGTAGGCCTTACTACACCACACGTGCGTCGTGGGTGAGGCTTCGCGTCTGTCACTCTGTTGGAGGGTAAAGAACTGGACTAAAAGAAAGTTCTACTTTACTTGCGCCATATATATATGCGCTATGAACAAATAGTACCATTCGTATTTCGCCAGACGTATTCCTGCGCGGAACCGGGGCTTGCCACGACATGTTGGGCGGCACGATTGAACTTGGACCTAGGGGTATGGCAACCTGGCGCCAGGTTCTCATCCAATGGTAGAATGAAACTATTATGGGCTGTTTAGTAGACTAAAGGGATATTCAGTGCATATTGTACAAGGAATATACAGGGGATATCAAACGATATGCAAATACTATTTAAATATATATATATAAATAAATATATATATTCGGTTTAATCTGATCCTTCACAACAGCCGCCCCCTAATTAGTCCCACCTAATTAGCTAAGCAGAGACAGATTAACCGCACTGTCTACCACTCAAGGTCCGCTGTAAGGGTCAGTCAACTCACAAAGTCATGGGGTCATGGTCATCATCGATAGTATCTGGGAGTCGGGGCAGTTCTATGAGCCTCGCCACGGGTCGTGTATAAGTGCGCCCTTGGACGAGTACTTCAGCTGCTCGGACCTTGCCATCAGCACCGGTGATCACTTTGCTTACGCGGCCAGCCGGCCACATAGCTCTGGGTAGTGACTGGTCAATAATCATGACGACTGTTCCTTCTGTCAAATTGTCTCTCTCTTTTACCCACTTCTGGCGGGTCTGTAGAGACGGTAGGTAGTGGAGTAGGAAGCTGCTCCAAAACTTGTCAGCTAGTACTTGACTGTACCTCCACATTCTTCGGCCGTTCGCTTCTTCAGGCCTGTACATTGTCTGGGGTAGCGCGGGGTCCAGCCGCCCCATTAGGAGTGTGTTGGGGGTGACTGGGTCGACATCTGCTACATCACTGGAGACGTAACCGAGGGGCTTTGAGTTCAATACTCCCTCGATCTCCGTGAGGACTGTCATTAGGACTTCCTCCGCCACAGTCTGGGCCCCAAGCACGGCGTACAGGGCTGTCTTTATAGAACGTACTTCTCGTTCCCAGGTTCCACCGAAGTGGGGTGCGTTCGGGGGATTAAACTGGAAGTCAATCTGGGATGGAGCGAGGTGGGTCTTAAGTTCTGGGCCCATAGCTTGGAAGCTCTCTCTCAGCTCTCTTTCTCCGCCTTTGAAGTTGGTCCCGTGATCAGACAACAACGTAGACGGTTTTCCTTTCCGTGATGTGAATCTTCGGAAGGCCATAAGGAATGAGTCTGTGCTCATGGTCGGAAGGAGCTCGATATGTATCGCTCTGGTGGTCATGCATTTGAATACAATACCCCACCGCTTCTCGGTGCCTCTTCCTCTCTTTATATACAACGGGCCAAAGCAGTCCATGCCTGTGGAGTGGAATGGCTTGTCGCCGATTCGGAGGCGACAGGGGGGTAAGTCAGCCATCCGTGGTATGCTGGGCTGCGCGCGCCACTTACGGCAGTCTAGACAGGTTCGCTGGAAGCGCCGTACTGCTTCTCTGCCTTGCAGTATCCAATAACGACGTCTGATCTCCGCGAAGACTCTCTCTGCTCCTGCGTGGTGTACATCCCCGTCGTATTTCTTTATGATCAGCTCTGTGACCTAGTGTCGGCTGTTCAAGACGATCGGGTACTTAATATCATCCGGTAGATCGGGGGCTCTCCGCAGGCGACCACCCACTCTGATGAGATTATGGGCGTCACTCTCTGGTGCCAGGTGGAGCAGTCTGCTGTCTGATGGGACGGGGTTTCCTCCCTGTAGACAGTCTAGCTCATCGGGGAACGAGTCTCTCTGGGCTCGTTGTAGTAGAAGAAGTTCTGCTTCTTCGTAGTCAGCTGCTGACATGTCAGTGGTGGACTGAATCTCTGGGTGGTGCCGCAGGAATGGTCTTTGCTGCGCACTCGCTAGGGTAATGCAGTCATCTATGTTGGGGTCTGTGGAGGCGACTGTGCTCAGTCCACAGAACATAGGTTTCTTGTTCTCAGCCTCCTCGTTACTTGCTTCCCGTGGGGTAGGCGTAGGCCACTCTCCTTCCGGGAGCTTGAGGAATTCTGGTCCATCACTGTAGATGTTGCGACGGGTTAGGTCATCCAGAGACATTCCCCGGGTGATGACGTCAGCTGGGTTGTGTTTGGTGTCCACATACCGCCAGCTCGCTGCTTCTGTTAGCTCTTGAATCTCGGTGACTCTGACTCCCACGAAGACTTTGTATCTGCATGAATCAGACTTGATCCATGTGAGTACTGTCGTGGAATCTGACCACAAGATTGTTCTGTGCACCGGAATGGTGAGTTCACGTTGGATTAACGTGGCTAGATGCGCTCCTGCTAGGGCTGCGCAGAGCTCTAGACGTGGGATAGATTGTTGCTTACGTGGGGCTATTCTTGAGCGGGCCAGGATGAAAGCAGTGTGTATCTTTCCTCCCTTCTCTTGGGCACGCAAGTAGGCCACCGATCCATAGGCTACTTCGGAGGCGTCGCTGAAGACGTGTAGATCAATCTCGCATGTCTCTGGCCTCACTGTGGATGGGAAGTAGCTGCGGCGTATATTGACGCCTGGGAGTGAGCGGAGTTCCGTCTCCCACTCTCTCCATGTTGAGGCAAGGTGTGCGGGTATTGGGTCGTCCCAGCCCTGGTCCTTGTCCCATAGTGCTCGTACAATCATCTTTGCCCTGGTGGTGTAAGGTAGAATACATCCCAACGGGTCATATTGTCTGGCGAGTGTTCTGTACACACTCCGTCTGGTGGTCGGTATCGCCGTCGACCTTCCCTGCTCTGGAGCCAAGGGTTTGTGTCTATAGTGGAGCGAGTCTGTTTTGAAGCGCCAGACTAGTCCTAGTGTCATTTCTTGGGCTTCTCCTGGGATGGTCGCCATCCAAGTCTCGCTGCTGGCAGCCTTGTCCGCGGGGGAGAGGCTGCGCAATACGTGCGGGTCACTGCTGGCCCACTGCCTGAGATCAAAGCCGCCTTTGATCAGGGAGGCGCGTAACTTGATTAGGAGAGCCTCGGCTTCTTCTTGAGTCGAAACGCTTTGTAAACAGTTGTCCACGTAGAAACTGTTCTTCACACTGTGTTGGACCTCTTCATCTGCTGTTGGGTCCTCTGCGACGTGTTTCTGTAGTGCAAATGTAGCACAGCACGGGCTGTATGTGGTTCCGAAGGGGAGTACTTCCCACTGGTAGATGGCTGGGTTCTCATCTCCGATCCTCTCTCTCCATAGGAACCGCAGCAGGGGCTTGTCCTCCTCTACTAGTCTCACCTGCAAGAACATCCCTTTGATATCCCCGCTGATAGCCACCTTGTCCTGGCGGAAGCGCAGTAGCACGCCTAGTAGGGAGGGGCCGAGTGTGGGGCCGGGCAAGAGCTCTTTATTCAGATTTTGGGATCCGATCTGGTAGCTGCAGTTAAACACAATGCGATCCTTGCCGTTGTGATGGACCTTGTGATGCGGCACGTACCATGATTCGGTCGTCTGATCGGCCTCTTTAATGTCAATCTTTGTTACGTGTCCCGCTGTGATTAGCTTCTCAATCTCAGCGCGGTACACACTCTCTTGAGCGGGGTCTTTGGCTAGGCGCCGCTCCGTGTTCAATAGATAGCGCTCCGTGGCGTCTTTCTTTGCGTGAAAGGTGGGCATTCCCTCTCGCCTCAGGAGTGGAGTTGCGTATCTCATCACTCCGCCGACTGTGACTCTCTTTGTCCCCTGCTCGAGTAGGTTGATGGCGTAAATGTCTTCTTTAGAACGAATATCTTTCTTTTCGTTCTTAAAGGGCATTGTCTCTAGTGTCCATAGCCTCTCGACATGCTGCAGGAGAGTGGTGTCTTCTTCTGTCGTTCTGGAGTGGAGGCAGCTAGTGGCTGCTGTTCGGTTGAGAGATTTAGCGAGGGGGCCTTGTAGGGTCCACCCTAGGCGGGTCTCGACTGCTGCAGGACAGCCTCGGGGTCCTGTATGGACCCGGTCAATCGGGACTATGAGTTCTGCATGGTCGGAGCCTATCAGCAGGGTCGGGGTAGCGCCGTCTATGAGCGGGATAGGTAATTGGCGCAGGTGCACATATTTATCCATCAACTTGGTGACAGGGTAGGTGTACTGCGATAGTCCTATTTCTTGGCTGGTGAAAGCATTTGTAATCTTGTACCGTCGCTCTGGCTGCCCGTTTGCTGCGATAGTGAAGGAGACATTCTCGCCCTTTATCGTCTTTAAATCTCTTCTTATTGTCCGAATCGTCATTTCGTTCTTGCTCCCCCGCAGTCCCAGCTGGGCCGCAGCGGACGCGAGCAGAAGGGTCTTCTCTGACCCGTCATCAAGGACGGCGTAAGTGTCCATGACTTTATCTTGGTAGCTCAATGTCACACGGACTACCTTTAAGAGCACTTGGGCGCCGCTGCTGCTGGCGGGGTCAATGTACATGACACTTGCCTTGGTGCCGCGCGATGGTGCAGGTGGAGGCTGTCTTCTGTTACTGTCATGTAGTATATCTAGATGGGCTCCATCGCACCGACTGCACCTTTTCTTTAGGCGGCATTCGGCTGCCATGTGTGGCCGCGCACATCGGTAACAGCGCCTGTTGGACTTTATCCATTGACTCACTTCTTCTGCATTCATCTTTGTGAATAGGTCACATTGTGACAGCCAGTGTTCTTTCTCACAGTAGGGACACGCTATCTTCCACTTCTCTTTTCTCGAGGGGGTGCTGTGACTCTTACTGCTCGGTACTGACTCTGATTGGTGCATGACAGTCACCGATCTTCTTCCATCATTTATTCTCCTGGGTCCCTCTCTGGAGCTTGGCGTGCTCCGCCCGAATGTATCCAGTCGTAAGCTGCTGACTTCTCTCGCCAGGAAGTCGGCTAGATCAAGGAGGGATGGCTCGGGGCCGTTGGGATCCCGGTAGTCTCTCTGCCGCCTAAAACGCTCCTGTCTTGCGGGTGGCAGCTTCTCCAAAATCCTCTCGACGTTAGAGTTGGCGTATAGCTCATGCATGCCCTTCTCCCGTTGCGCTCCCAGCATCCCTACCAGGGACTGCACTTTGATTGACAGGTCGTCTAGTGAGCGATTGTCTGTGGCTGGGGGTAGGCGATCAATATGCCTTATCTCTTGGATTACGTAATCCCATATACGTCCATATCTCTGGTCCAGCGCCGCTAGGGCCGCTGTGTATGGTGTCGAAGAGGTGGCATAGGCTAGCGCTATATTGTGCGCTCGCGGTACTTTCAGGTGCTTCAGTAATATTGCATACTTGTGGCGTTCATCAGCGACATCCACCATCATTGTCTCTAAGCACATCCGGAGCTCCGTGTACTGTGCTCGACTCTCATAGGCGAAGTCTGGAAATGACGGCGTGGCAATGTATGACGCCGTGGATGGCTGATACATCGGCGAGCGTTGGGGGAGAGACCTCCTGGGCGAGTCCCCTCTTGCGCCTCGCTGTGGGCTGGTACTGACAGGGTACCATGGCCCGCTGGTCCAGGTGCTATTCCTCGGGGCTGGTCGTGCGTCGTGCTCACCCGCGAATAGAGTCGGGGGTCTGTAGCGCAGCGCCGCGGGGGTATAGCCTGGACTGTACTGGACCTCCTGGTCCGGTGGAGTACTGTGCTGTCGTCGGGCTTGGTTCTCCTCCTCTCCCTCTTCTTCCTCTATCAGATCTTCCAGATCCTGTAATCGTTTATTTAGCTTCTCCGCAGTGTATGCCGCTCCTTCCTTGTAGCTGGGTCTCGCTTGGACCGATCTGGGAAGGGGGTCTGCGGGGGGTCTAGGCTCGGTCTGTTGGTCAAGTTCAGGGTCGCTTGCTCGTTGAGGAGACGCTGCCCTTGACTGTTGTCTCAACGAGTTCCTTGAAACCCTGGCGGAGGGAGAGGGTGTTGCCTTGCGGATCAGCTGCTCCATTAGCTGCGCTTGTAACTTGTCGCGCTCGACTTCGCGCTTGGTGAGATCTGCTTCTCTTTGGGCACCGGCAGCGGCGCGCTGGGCGTCGGCCCGGTCTCTTGCCATATTCTCTTCTGTCTGAAGGCGTCTCATCTCCAGGCGTGTGCGCTCTTCTTCGCTCCGTTGTTGTGCTTGGAGACGGTCGCGTTCACCCTGAAGTCGATCGCGTTCGGTAGAGGCTGTCAGGCTGACGAGGAACGCCTGTTGTAGCATCCTCTCCGCTTCGCTGGGGGAAGGCGGTTGTGGAGGTGAGCCGCTCCTGCGTGAGCCGCTCCTGGGGGTACTCGTTGGGGAGTCCTGGAGCTCTATTTCCTCGGCGCTCTCCTCCTCTTCTTCCGTGCAGAGTTCTCTCTCCGTAGGGTTGTCTTCCTCCCGGGGCTGGTCGGGGACTACTTCTTGGGTAGTGGCGGGGGGTAAAGGCATGTCCGCTCCCTCCTGGTCCCCACCGTGAGCTTGGTCAGTTACATTAGGACCTACTAGGGCCTCTGTGGTCGGGGAAACCTGGTCGTTAAGGTCAGACATAATTTTACTTTCTACTTTTACCGCGTTTACCGTTTGTCGAAGGCTAGGTAGTTGACTGACAGTGTAATCCTCTAAGTACTGAGGTGGCTGTCGTCTGCGCCGCGGGCGTTCTAGGTTAGGAGGACCGTTTCGTGGAGTGTTCATCATAGGCCATTTCAATATTAATAACACTATATTAATATTACACTAGTTACCCTCCGGCTCGAAGGACCAATTGTAACTGAGGGGTACAATTCCCTGACTGTATTGTTAGATATGGTATTTAATACCACTACCTCTTGTACTTTAACTTCTGGCCATCCAGTACATGATATAAGTATGATGAACACTTTCCCACCTGATGAAACGAATCCACACAAATGTACAAATCGAAGGTTTAATATAGCAAAAGGTATATACAACGTTCACTTGTTTACACTTATGATTTGAAATATGCACTTGTATGGCAAATGAGTATTCGTAGGTAAATCAACATTGAATGTCCAATCTCTGGTTACGCAGGGAGTAAGTATACAACCTGGATATTTAGGAACGATAGCGATGGTACTTAAATGATTATAGCTGGATACACTAAGGGGGGGGGGGTCCCGCTGGTTGTAAGACAGTAGGAGGGGGGGGTTAGAGAAGCCGCTGGCGGTATCCCATCTGGCCGACGGTTTCTTGGGAGAATTCAAAGTCTTGAACACGGTGCCCACAGAACCTCGGTCCGCAGACGAATACAGCTGGACCCTCTGGTGGACGGTAGCTGCCGGTCCACAACGGAGAGACGTGAGGCGACCTCACTGGTGTAGAGCGCCGTCTCACCTGGAGTCCTCTCCGGGGGGTAGTTCCAACACTCCGCAGTGTTGGCCGTTATCCATGGAATAATCAAAGCACCCAAAGCATAATCCAAGCCGCGGAAGGCTCGCCGTCGTCCGGGTAGAGTAATCCAATATACAGGTCCAGTCGCCCTGGCCCGGAGCTCCTCGGATGCAAGCACCACTAGGGGTCTGCCCAGCCTGGTTAAGCGTCCAGATAACGTCAGGAACGATGGGGGTACTGATAACTTTATAACTCTAACCGAACGATGCACCATACATAAATAGACTATTATTAGCTTAATAGAATACGTCCAACTCAACGGTATAGTGCCAAACTATGACTATTCAACTATTAATCTACACGATATCTCAATGCCTATTCTGAGGCCAAGTAGGCCTTACTACACCACACGTGCGTCGTGGGTGAGGCTTCGCGTCTGTCACTCTGTTGGAGGGTAAAGAACTGGACTAAAAGAAAGTTCTACTTTACTTGCGCCATATATATATGCGCTATGAACAAATAGTACCATTCGTATTTCGCCAGACGTATTCCTGCGCGGAACCGGGGCTTGCCACGACATGTTGGGCGGCACGATTGAACTTGGACCTAGGGGTATGGCAACCTGGCGCCAGGTTCTCATCGAATGGTAGAATGAAACTATTATGGGCTGTTTAGTAGACTAAAGGGATATTCAGTGCATATTGTACAAGGAATATACAGGGGATATCAAACGATATGCAAATACTATTTAAATATATATATATAAATAAATATATATATTCGGTTTAATCTGATCCTTCACAACAATCTGTAATAAAAAAGGAACATTTTCAAAATATATAAAATTAAATATAATTTTTGTGTTATTTCCTCAAATATACTCCATCTTCATGTAACTCACATTGGTCTGGTATTAATTACCATAATGTATACTAAAGGTTTCTACCATCTTTAAAGGTTAAACTCTACCTCGCCACTAAAAAAGTGTGTGAACTCAGTTCAGATGGGTTCAACCTCTGAAGCTGCGCACGTGGGTCCTCCAGTACAAACCGACAAGGTAAAGTGTCTGTTTGTGACGGTCCTGTTGTTTGTATTGCATACGTTCTAACATGGACTGCTCTGGGGAGGATGAATAAAGCAGAGTCTAATTTAATTGCGTGTCCGCCCACCACACAAGTCTTAAGTCTTTACGGGTTGTCAATCATCTAGTCTTTAGAATAGCTGCACACGAGGGAAGGGGAGTAGGAGCTACATTAATGTATTTATGATGAAACTGCTGTGGCCTACTTCTGTGTGACTGCACAGACGTCTCAGTTTGGCTCCCTCCTTCCCTCCCTCCCTCCCTCCTTTCTCCCCATCTTCCTCGCTTCTGTCTCCCTCTTTCTTTCAGTTTTTTCTTATGCATGGACTGATCCTATAACAAATGTTCAGTTATTTTCTTTTATATACAGTATATAGTCCTTGATTCATGTATGTTACTCATGTATGTACTATATGTTGACTACATATGTGTTGATGTTATGATGTTAATTGACTAGGACAAACCAATCTGTAAGGATCTGTGACCATTTTAATTACAATAGTATGTATACGATTACAATCTGTGTATACAACTTTCTGCAAAATGTATACATAAATACATCTATGTGGCTTATCCAGTGCAATGGCTTGCGCAATACTGAAATTTTGGTGCAAAAGGGCAATCTACAATTAATGTGCAGCACAATCTATACCAGCACTTTACAATTCAAGTGCAATAAAATTAGCACATTAGCACTCTGGCACAAGCACCACTTTAACACTTGGTACCTAAAGCCCCTTGAACATATACTCTTCCTATTTCCTGGTTTGTCTCGCCACATTTCACAGATTATATTGTCTAATGTTCTATTTCTCCAAATAGAACATTGACAACATGTATTGTGACTGAGCTACTTTGACAGATTTATTCAGAATATGGATCAGAGCTAAGATGCTAATCCATTACAGAGCACACTCCCAGACGAGGCCTATCATGACTGGGTTTTCGTGGTAATGGGGGAGTTTATAAGATAGTAGAAAAAGGGGGTAACCACTGCGCTCAGACAGGTGCGTAGTCCAACATTAATTAAGTTGCAAAAAAGGAGGTAGGGACCGCACTCGGAATATCGTTGTTTTTATTTTCAAGTTGTTATAGCGCACAAAACGTTTTCAGCCATCCGGCCTGTGCACACTGATGAAGGCCGGATGGCTGAAAACGTTTTGTGCGCTATAACAACTTGAAAATAAAAACAACGATATTCCGAGTGCGGTCCCTACCTCCTTTTTTGGAGTTTATAAGATACACAGCACACAATGCTAGATCTCTCATTGGCTGACACAATGCTAGATCTCTCATTGACTGACACAATGCTAGATCTCTCATTGGCTGACACAATGCTAGATCTCTCATTGACTGACACAATGCTAGATCTCTCATTGACTGACACAATGCTAGATCTCTCATTGACTGACACAATGCTAGATCTCTCATTGACTGACACAATGCTAGATCTCTCATTGACTGACACAATGCTAGATCTCTCATTGACTGACACAATGCTAGATCTCTCATTGGCTGACACAATGCTAGATCTCTCATTGACTGACACAATGCTAGATCTCTCATTGGCTGACACAATGCTAGATCTCTCATTGACTGACACAATGCTAGATCGCTTAAACCCCACTTGTAAAAAATATAATGCGTCACCTCAATTTTACATAATCTTAAAATAACATTGATATGGTTATTTTTCTCTCCCCAGGAGTGAATTAATGAAGTTGTTCAGTTCAAACACAGACAGTGAATGGATACTGATAGAAGCTGATGCCAGGCACTTTAGCAGGCTTCCCTTTCGTGTCATTCAAGCATGATTTGTGTGGATGAAGGTCAGTCGGGTCAAACTGAAAGCAATTACATGAAAATTCTGGTCGACGGGAAGCTAGTCCAGTAAGATATACCGCTCTCCACTCACAATACAGGCTGGGTGTTGAATCTTCATTGAAGTCAAAGATAAAGAAGAATCCAGGACAACACTTATAACAATGACCACTGAAGTGCCCTTGTGGAAGCTGTAGAAGACTGGTCTGGTTGTACTGATGTAGACAACAGTAGAAGACTGGTTGTACTGCTGTTAGACAACAGTAGAAGACTGGTTGTACTGCTGTTAGACAACAGTGGAAGACTGGTTGTACTGCTGTTAGACAACAGTAGAATACTGGTTGTACTGCTTGTAGACAACAGTAGAAGACTGGTTGTACTGCTGTTAGACAACAGTAGAAGACTGGTTGTACTGCTGTTAGACAACAGTAGAAGACTGATTGTACTGCTGTTAGACAACAGTAGAAGACTGGTTGTACTGCTGTTAGACAACAGTAGAAGACTGGTTGTACTGCGTGTAGACAACAGTAGAAGACTGATTGTACTGCTGTTAGACAACAGTAGAAGACTGGCTGTACTGCTTGTAGACAACAGTAGAAAACAGGTTGTACTGCTTTTAGACAACAGTAGAAGACTGGCTGTACTGATGTAGACAACAGTAGAAGACTGGTTGTACTGCTGTTAGACAACAGTAGAAGACTGGTTGTACTGCTGTTAGACAACAGTAGAATATTGGTTGTACTGCTTTTAGACAACAGTAGCATACTGGTTGTACTGCTGTTAGACAACAGTAGAATACTGGTTGTACTGCTGTTAGACAACAGTAGAAGACTGGTTGTACTGCTTTTAGACAACAGTAGAAGCCTGGTTGTACTGCTGTTAGACAACAGTAGAATACTGGTTGTACTGCTTTTAGACAACAGTAGACGACTGGTTGTACTGCTGTTAGACAACAGTAGAAGACTGGTTGTACTGCTGTTAGACAACAGTAGAAGACTGGTTGTACTGCTGTTAGACAACAGTAGAAGACTGGTTGTACTGCTTGTAGACAACAGTAGAAGACTGGTTGTACTGCTGTTAGACAACAGTAGAATACTGGTTGTACTGCTTGTAGACAACAGTAGAAGACTGGTTGTTCTGCTGTTAGACAACAGTAGAAGACTGGTTGTACTGCTTTTAGACAACAGTTAGAAGACTGGTTGTACTGCTGTTAGACAACAGTAGAAGACTGGTTGTACTGCTGTTAGACAACAGTAGAATACTGGTTGTACTGCTGTTAGACAACAGTAGAAGACTGGTTGTACTGCTTGTAGACAACAGTAGAAGACTGGTTGTACTGCTGTTAGACAACAGTAGAAGACTGGTTGTACTGCTGTTAGACAACAGTAGAAGACTGGTTGTACTGCTTTTAGACAACAGTAGAAGACTGGTTGTACTGCTGTTAGACAACAGTAGAAGACTGGTTGTACTGCTGTTAGACAACAGTAGAAGACGGGTTGTACTGCTTTTAGACAACAGTAGAAGACTGGTTGTACTGCTGTTAGACAACAGTACAACCGGAGGGTCATCAAAGAGAAGCCGCCTATTCTCAGTCCTTGCCCCACAATGGTCGAATGAACTACCCATCCCAGTCAGGACAGCCGAATCCCGTCCAATCTTTCGCCGTCGACTAAAGACTCACTTCTTCAACCATTATCTGAAATGATAAAAAAAAAAAAAAAAAAATCTAACCCCGACTAACCTTAATGTCATGCAATTGTCCCAATAAACTAACCTACACTGTAACACGCAACACTTTGATGAACATTGTTACTCAGCTGATAGAGTTATACCCTTCTTGCTGTCTTGTCGCACAGAACTTGTAAGTCGCTTTGGATAAAAGCGTCAGCTAAATGACTAAATGTAAAATGTAAATGTAAACAGTAGAATACTGGTTGTACTGCTGTTAGACAACAGTAGAAGACTGGTTGTACTGCTGTTAGACAACAGTAGAAGACTGGTTGTACTGCTGTTAGACAACAGTAGAAGACTGGTTGTACTGCTGTTAGACAACAGTAGAAGACTGGTTGTACTGCTGTTAGACAACAGTAGAAGACTGGTTGTACTGCTTGTAGACAACAGTAGAAGACTGGTTGTACTGCTGTTAGACAACAGTAGACGACTGGTTGTACTGCTGTTAGACAACAGTAGAAGACTGGTTGTACTGCACAGGCAGCTCATAGGTGTGAATGAGTGCCACTTTATGAGTGTGACGCATGGTGTTGCTGACAAAGAGCACATACATGCTCAGCAGATCTTCCTGCATAAAGAATGAACCAAACATTGCCTTGCATAAGGTATGACTTCTTCTCAAAAGACATCTATATTGCTTCTTCCTCCTCAATGCTGTCCATGGTGCTGAAAGTACAGCCTTGTTCAGAACACATAATGAACAGTGAGGGGCGCTGTTGCATATCTATCAGAAAGCACAAGTCTGAACTCTCACACAACACACACACACACACACCCACACACACGCACGCACGCACGCACGCACGCACGCACACACACACACACATCATTTCTAACACAAAAAGCAGAGCTTACAGTACTAGGCTACTAGTTGGATAGTAGCGTATTGGTAATGGATGAACGTCCTGGTTTAAACAACTTACTGTGTTTAATATAGTGATATAAAATATTGTATGGCAATAGCATGGCTCTGACTTTAGCTATAGTCAACATTCAGTTAATCCACATGGAAAAAGTCTGAACATATATTCATAAAGAGGTATTTCACTGACTAATTTCAGTGTTCATTTAAAATTATTTAATTTGTTTTGCTTCATATGCACTGTTATTCCATCATCTCAACCACTTCCCTCTTATATGGCCCTACCCCAACTATTTCTCAGATTTATCATAATTCATAATTTCACTATTATTATTATTATGATTTGTTCTTTCAATTGTATGTGTTATAGATACACGAAACATTTCTTCATTGTGGAGTATGTACGACCTTAAAATATGACCCTGTTTGACCTGAGGGAGATACTATCATCAAAAGTCATTTTAAAGTGTTAGTGTATTGACTTTTTCGGACAATTAGGCTTCATTTGATTTTTGGTATGGTGCTAGGCTCGACCGGAGGTGGGTGGGGGTAATAATTATATTACTGAACTACGCCCATTTTCGCACTAGTGATTGGACTATGGTTGGTCTATTCATTCAGTTTAGTTGATATCTTGTGTTTTTATATGGAAAACAAAAAAAGTATGGACAGTGTTGAGATAGAGGGGACTGTGTCTTTTTCTTCGGACCACCGACGTCTCGTTGAACCATGAACCAGGCCCTACGCGAGGAGGAGGCAGTAGCGGCGGAGACACCACCCTGCTCGGGAGTGGAGTGCGACCGAGGCTCGTCTCAGCTTCAGCACCACAGACAGCTCCTCGCGCTGAAGGCAGCCAGCCGTAGGTCGGTCGCTCGCGGTGCGCTGCTGCTGCTGCAAGCCCGGGATTGAAATCGACGCCTCCCGGAGGAAAGCAAGTTGGATATTTTTGATTTTCTCCCCTCATCTGGAGCGAACAGGTGAAGTGTTCGTATTGACAGCTGGATACAGAGGGACCAACACGGGGGGACTCCCGAGGGCTGCGTGCAGTGCAACCTCTGTGAAGTTTATTCTCTCCTCAGAAAAAGGCATTTTCCCCATCTCTCATCCAGCAGGGCGAGCGTCCCTTTCCAAGGAAGTTGGATATACAACGAAAGTGACAATAACATATCAACATTTTCCCAAGATTGGTATATAGGTGATGGCCAGTGCTTGGTGAAAATTGCTTATTGGAATAATTGGGAAATGTGTTGGACTACATTGTATGTTTAGGCACAATAGCCATACAGTAGGCTATAGGCAGTTTTTGGTCCGTCTGTTTTTATTGCAATTATATAATTTGGTAGGTATTTTTTGTGCTCAACAATGACAGAGACGATGGCGCTGAGTGGAAACTGTCGGACTAGTAATCCCAAAGATCAGGGATCAGTCCAGAACAGTTTCCCAGATGTTGTGGAATTAAACGTAGGCGGACAGGTTTATTACACGCGCCATTCAACTCTGGTGAGCACCCCGAATTCTTTACTAAGCAAAATATTCTCGCCCAAAAAAGATGCCACTAACGACTTGGCGAGAGACCCAAAGGGTCGCTACTTCATCGACAGGGACGGCTTTCTATTCCGTTACGTGTTGGACTACCTCCGAGACAAGCAAGTTGTCCTGCCCGACCACTTCCCGGAGAAAGGGCGGCTCAGTAAAGAGGCGGAGTACTTTCAACTGCCAGACTTGGTAAAGATCCTGACCCCTGAAGATTTCAAGAACAGCCCGGATGACTACTTCTTCCACAGTGATTACGAAGATGGATCTCAAGGCAGCGACCACCGGGGGGTGTGCCCGCCGCCCTCTCTGGTGCCCGCTGACAGGAAGAGCGGCTTCATCACGGTGGGGTACCGGGGCTCGTGCACGGCGGGCCGCGAGAGTCAGACCGACGGCAAGTTCAGGCGCGTGCCTCGGATCTTGATATGTGGGAGAGTGGCCCTGGCGAAGGAAGTGTTCGGCGAGACGCTGAACGAGAGCCGGGACCCGGATAGAACCCCGGATCGGTACACCTCCCGGTTTTACCTTAGGTTCAAGCACCTGGAGAGGTCTTTTGACATGTTGTCCGAGTGTGGGTTCCAGATGGTGGCCTGTAACTCTTCAGTCACAGCCTCGTCTGTCAACCAACAGACAGAGGACAAGACCTGGTCCAGTTACACAGAATACGTATTCTACCGTAAGTGATACCTTCGACTATCACTGCAAGTCAATACAAGAATACTCCAAAACACTACACACACAAGCGCGCGCACACACACACACACACACGCACACGCACACACACACACACACACACACACACACACACACACACACACACACACACACACACACACACACACACACGCAAAGTCACCGCTAGAAGGCACACTTGGCTTTCTCGTCCCTCACCCTGGAGAGAGAGAGAGAGGAGAGAGAGAGAGGAGAGAGAGAGTGAGAGAGAGAGTGAGAGAGTGATGGATATGTATATCTTATTCTTAGTTCAATGTATGTGTGTGGGTCTGTATGCTCCTCAGAAATAAACAAGCTCATATTATGGGTGATGGAGATCATGGAGCTGACGCTTGGCAAGTCGGAAAATGGGAGGCATTTATGTAAATACTTCCATATTGTGACTTCACTTTTGCATCATGTATTGGAGTACAACCACAATGCACTTCTCAGGGGGTTTTCCTGAGCACAAACATCCTCCAACTAACACATTCAGCTACATCTTGATTCTGAGCCCTGTGGAACCAACCCAATTAGAGGTGACTCCTGGTAAATGGGTTAAAATCCACATGTCGTACTATCTTCCTTGCTGGGAGCAAAGAACCTTTAATTGCAAACGCTTATCTGAAATGCTGGATGATGTTTTTTTTGTTTTCCATCTCGCTTATCTGGGACTATATAGAACAGCTTGTTGCAACATCCCAGTGTTACTTTTCTGCAGCAGTTTGGGGATTTTTGAGTTCTACTCTTTTTGACTAAAAGCTTTTCACGTTTCAGGTATTCAGATGTCTTTAGACAATGAAAACTACATTTTGGTTTTCAACGTCACGCCGATTCTAAGGTGAATTATGAAGGTTCGTCTGGGCATAGCAGTGAGAGCTGAGGAGAGAGGAAAACAAAACTTTATAGGGGTAAAAAACACTCAAGTAATATTTAATGTTCTTCAAAAATATATAAACATATCACAATAGCTTCAGCAGACCAGTTGTCCATTTGTGTCTTGATGCGTCTCGTTTTCATTTCCTGTCACTTTCCTGTCAAACGTCCCCTCCACACCCTACCGCCCCTCTCTCCCTCTTACCTCCCAGTTCTCTCCCTCTACAAACAAAAAAAAAACAGGAAAGCAAGAGAGGTGTGGGGTGGGAAGGATGATGGCTTTTGTAATGGCTCTCATAATATTTTACGATGCTACAAAACACTCCATATACTTAGATCTGACGGGGCATAATCTATAGCCCATAGATGGCTCCTGCGGTCCAGCTGCCATGCGGTAGATGGAGAGGTACGTTATGTTGTAAAGTGCTACAGCGCTTGTGGTCATAGTACAGTTGTGATGCTATAAAACATAGAGGGAGACCAGGTATTCTCTGGCCTGGAATGAACCCCTGAATCGATGGCCACACCCACTTTAAATAATTGCTTAGGGTGAGTGACAGGCTATAGTAAAGCATTCCCCGGGAAATGAACCATAGAGCTTCTGACTCACGTGTCGTTAATGTGTTGTCTTTTTTTATTATTACTATAACAGATGTCATATGTTAGAGAGAGAGAGATAGGAAGGACGTTTGGCTGCAAGACTACAGATACATAAGTGGCTCGTAAAATTGAACAAAACAGCTATTTCTTTGTGGTACTTAGGGGGTTTCCACAGCCATAAAGCATAGTGAGACAATGTTTTCTGTGGCATGCATGTTGCACAACTCATGAGTGTGTCATCTCTATTGATATTCTTTCTAAGGATACCGAAGCAAAGCTGTAGATGAAGAGGTAGAAAGAAAGTAGAATACTGTATATGCATTGGGGTTCATTCTTACCAGTGTTGGAAAAAGTACAAAAACCTTGAGAGAATGGCACCATGTAAGATTCTGTATTTCAATGCTTGGTAATGATTAACGTTAGTCCTCTCGACATATACACATCTAAAGGTTACATTAGTTGCTGTTGTGCTGGCTCTTGATTACTTCTTCGTCTCACAGTTGACTGGCTTGAACTTTGAAATCGAAGCCTTTCATTTCAAATGATTGCATGTTTTGTATGCAAACACTTTGCCTCTAATTAACAGGCGACTGCAGTAAATATCATGATGATAAAAGCCCCAGAAAAACATATCTGCACTCCACCCCTCATCCTTGCATTAAACATCAAAGTGAAAATAGAGCTCATGAGGTTGTGGATCACAATTCCACGCCTGTTGTTTGTCGTTTACAGTGCCATGGAATAAGTCGCTTCAAGCAATGAGTGCAGCATGTCGAGGCAGCTGTCATGATATAACTACTAATTTCATGATGCAACAATGTGCAGCACAAACCGTTCAAGATATTGTTGTCCTTTCCTTTGAAAAGCGCAGACATTTGAATAAGCTGTTACAGGTTAGGCTCAAGATTAGAACGTTGGAACATTGACGTTCTTCTGTAGAACTGAACATGCATCCATAGCAACACCCATATATCACTGACATCCTGATGGGGGATGCCCTTTGAATTGCCCATCTGAGGTTTATTCCTTTTTCCCTATTGCTAGGTTTCAGGGAGTTGTTCCTTACAGTATCTTCACTGGGGAAAGTCTGGGGGTGTTGCAAAATTTTAGATTTTATGGTGTTTTTTCATGTTTTTTCATGTGGATCTATTGTGATGTTACAGTACTTGTTGATCTGTGAAGCCTGTTGAGGCAACTTGTTATGATTTTGGGCTATACAAATAAATTTGACTTTGACTTGACTTGAGATGAGAAGAGTAGACGAAAGTATGGGGCCGTCCTCAACTAAAGAAACTCTTTAGTCGACTAATAGTTAAGGACTTTGTCGACTAATTGTTTAGTTTTAACCCTTTCACTACCACACTACCAAAATGGTTAACCATTTCACTGCGACAATACATAAGGTTAACCCTTTCACTACCACACTACACACGGTTAACCGTCTGTAGTGTGGTAGTGAAAGGTTAACCGTCTGTAGTGTGTGGTAGTGAAAGGTTAACCTTCTGTAGTGTGGTAGTGAAAGGGTTAAGCATACAAATCGACTAACAATGTTTTAAGACCAAACTGACCAATAAATCGACTAATGAGGGGACAGCCCTAGAACATACCATCTCGGTTGAATACGCTGTCATTATTTGATGATTGATATACTGTAATTGAGTTGTAGTTTTTCTTTTACATTGTATACTCGAAACCTTCTTGGAATATGGGAGGCTATAATTAAGCATTACATCACGCGCAGGAGTGGTTTGTGACCAATAAACCATGCCTAGGGGTGGTCGTTAGACCCCCCTAGGCATGGTTTATTGGTCACAAATCACGACTACAAGTGGTGTAAAGCTTTTATACAACTGCCAGATTCATCCAACCTTATTTCTATACAATAAACACACATTAATCGAAGATTTATTGAAAAAACCATCCGCCAGAAAAAGTAGTTCCCACAACTACAAAAAAGACAAGTTGCCTCCATGTGGAAGCAGCTTGAAGTGCATCCAACCAAACTAACACATCCAACTGTGTATTATTGGAATGATTGAGAGAAGTTGCCTCATGTGGAAGCAGCTTGAAGTGCATCCAACCAACTAACACATCCAACTGTGTATTATTGGAATGATTGATTGAAAATTTTATTACCAGATGCAGAATGGGTACAATACAGTACGGCTCAATACACACAATTGTTAAGGGAATGCAGACCTACTTTCCATAGAACTTCATTCTTAGATGCTTCTATATAAAGTAGGTAAAACAAATTAAAACGTTTTCTTTGCCCTATAGGAAAAAAACGTTTTCTTCGCCCTATTTTTTTATTTATTTCTTTTAGCCTAAACTTAACCAGTTGGAAACCAGGGGTACAGTAATAAAATTAGCAATCAACCAATCAATCAATTCAATAGACCATGCTCACTTAAAACAGCGCTGCTTCTCTCTCAGTCTGACTCCCCCGCTGTTGCAGACAGGAGTGTGTGTGTGTGTGTGTGTGTGTGTGTGCGTGTGTGTGTGTGTGTGTGTGTCACAGTGTGTGTGTGTGTGTGCGTGCGTGTGTGTGTGTATGTGTGTGTGTGTGTGTGTGTATGTGTGTGTGTGTGTTTGTGGGTACGCCAGCGTCGGACAGTGTGAGAGAGAACGCTGCAGTCAGTAGAAAGTAGGAAGGAAGAAATTTAAATCAATCAATTAATCAATCAATCAATCCGCGATTTTTCTTTTGTTCTAGATTGACTCAAGACCCATCAATTACATCATCCAACATTGTTTAAAGGACTAACACATTCCCCTTGACAGAATCGCTTCATATTTAGTCGTTATGGTGCTTTCAACATAACCATTTGTTGTCCGCAATCTTGTTTTCTCCCGGAGTGAGCCGGGGAGTGATATGTGATTCGGTTGTGGGCGGGTCCTGAGCCCAGGACCGTGGATTGTTGCCAATAAAGACGTGTAAATGGCCAATCAGAATCGAGAAATTTGCATGCCGTTGTATAATTGTGTTTACGATATACTGTATATCTTGCCAGTAGCCCAGCCCCCAAACCCAAAGCCACTGATCAATAGAATTTGGCCATTACAGATTTCAGTGGCAGACATGTGATTCTGGAAGCAACAGTTGTGATTGGAGGATCAAGAAAAGAGGGTGGGGTTTGAGAGAGACTAGTGACTCTGTGAGCCTATTATAAGGCGGCACCATCATCAGCTCTCTAGCATAAGCTTTTCATCCCACACTGGGATGATATTACACTGAGACATACTGGACCTGTTGCCGAAGACGGTGCCTTTGAAAAAATATTCTTCGCTCAATAAATGTAAACTCCTGCCTAGCTTGCCATCAGCTTTCTTTGACAATGTGGTTACAAGTTACAACACTGGATACATTTTTGGAAACACACACTGCTGGCATTTTAACCTTTATTCACCCTGGGTAGATCTGTTGAGCATGTATGCTTTCCCCCTCCCTCAGCAATGCTCACTCAGTTTCACACTCAGTGACACAAATTCACCCCTAGGAGCTGCTGAGTGCAACCAATCTTTTACTGATAACCACTGAGCAGCTCCGCTGAAGCAGTTAAGGATTAAATGTCTTGCTCAAGGGCACTTCAACAGTGAGACCAAGGGAGAGAGAGAGGCGATAGTGTTATTCATCAACTTTCCCCTGGCCCAGATTTTCCCGCTGGTCCGGGGATCAAACTGGCGACCTTCCAGTCATGAGCCCACTTATCTTCTCTAACGTTTAAGCCACCATTGTTCCAAAAGATTCTGCCCAAATTCTCTCTGGTCGTTGTGACAAGCGAAGTCACGTGGGTTGGAGAACAATCTCAACCACTCTCTCCCCCTTCCCAGCTGTAACCGAAGGTTACCGAACACACATTGGCTGTGGATCTGTGTGAAGCCCCTCCCACAGACCAGCAGAATAATACCAGCTCTGTAGCCCTAAAGCAGTGGATTTTACTTTGGCTTTGGGCATTACTCCTCCTGCTGCCAGTATATATATATACTGTATATCAGTTGCCACTGAACACTTGGAGAAGGAAATAGCTCCCCTGGACATGGTCTGCTCGGGGCCTTGCGATCTCTGTGGGCCAGTGGCACCCAGGTTACCATGGTGTAATTGGAGCCCCCCCCTCCCATATGGGCACTGGCTCCAAGCAACAGCTGACCAGCAGTTATTTTCCCACCCACCTCACAGGAGGTGGAAGGTGTGATTTGCTATGGGACATTTTCCTACAGTTCGGCTGCATCCCCCCCAACTGTCTCTCTTTCATAGTAGAGGGCAGTAATGTTGTTTCTGTTGATTGTGTCAATGTGAAAATTAGGGGTGTGTAACGGTACACGTATCCGTACTGAACCGTTTCAGTACTGGACCTTTCGGTTCATACAGTACGCGCTGTGTACCGAACGAATGCAACGGTACGCTAACCACCAATGGAACGCATGTGCATAATGCATTTTTTTTCGTGCAAAAAAATACCCGTCAGATTCACCCCTTCCCAAAATATAACTTGCGCAAAGGGTCGGATGTTTGTTCAGCTCACGCACAACACTGAGAGATTACCTGTAATTTAGCATAGCCTCATAGTGTGGCGAACACACACACACACACACACACACACACACACACACACACACACACACACACACACACACACACACACACACACACACACACACACACACACACACACACACACACACACACACACACACACACACACACACACAGGGCCGCCTGGGAGAAATGCGAGGCCCTGTGCGAGATTTTTTTTCTTCATAAAGTCAACATATTCTTAAATAATAGCGCTGCCCGAGGCTGGGCATGATACAGTCAACATATAGCAAGAGAGAGAGCGAGAGAGAGCTCCCATTCTACAGTCAATATACAGTGTACAGAGAGAGAGAGAGAGAGAGAGAGAGAGAGAGAGAGAGAGAGAGAGAGAGAGAGAGAGAGAGAGAGAGAGAGAGAGAGAGAGAGAGAGACATTGGAAAGAAATTGAAATGCTATTTGGCCCTAAACACAGTGGCAGAATACCTAAGCACTGTGACTGAAGATCCTTGACTAGGTACAGACTCAGCGAGCACAGCCTAGCCATCGAGAAAGGCCGCCATAGGCAGACTGTGTGTGTTAGAAAGAGAGAGAGAGAGAGAGAGAGAGAGCATGTGTGTTTGTGTGTTAGAGAGAGAGAGCATGTCTGTGTGTCGTGTGTGTGTGTGTTAGAGAGAGAGCATGTATGAGACAGATAAGCAAAGATGAGCCCCTAAAGGATATTCAACTTTTAATGGAAGAACAAAACAGAAGGAAAAGATAACTTCACAAAGGCAACATGAATATACATAGATCCAAAAGGACAAAGATCAACACTTAAATCCAAAGAGAAGAGGGTCTATACCAGAGAAAACAAAGCAGCAAGGAGCCAATGGCCGACATCAGCTAAATAGGCTAGCCAGGTACTGACACCAGGCCACACACAGCTTTGGCCAACGCTACCCAAGCTACACAATCGACCAAGACAATTCACACACAGCACATGTCGTATCTCCAAATGTTGTGAAGTAACATATGTTTTGCCTGGAAAAAAACATTGTTATTAACAAAACATTCGGGAGGGGAAGGAAGGAATAGTGGGGTAATGTCATGACATCTTACCTGCACCAAGGAACGCAGGGCGAAAGGCCGCAACACAGGTCTCCACGTTGACGAAAGGCCTCTCGCTGGCGGGACAAAAAGAAGCTATGGCCGGAGCCTTGTCATGGTGCAGGCCCGACTACATCTTCTGTCAAAGATGATGTCGTAGTCAGAGAGTGCCAGGGCCCGCTATTCTCACGGCTAATGTCAATGGTCATAGCACAAGCTAACAGCTAACTCTAGGCTAACTGATAGCATCAAGCTAACGTTCCCAGGCGAGCGAAAACGAGCAGCTAACGTCGTAGCTAAACAGCTAACTGGCTAACAGTTAGCTCAACCCGGCTATCGCTAACCACTAGCTAACGCAGAAGCAAGCTATGCGGCTACCACTGAAAAACTGTACAACGTGAGAAAAGCAATACAGGCCAACACTTCAGACAGCCGCTGTGTTTTCCTCTTCTCATACGAAGAGAGAAGGGAAAAAGAAGGCAATACACGTCCCACTACAGAGTGGTGTTTACCATAGCGGTCAGTAGCGGCTGCTGGTTCTCTCTCCACTAGGGGCGCTATACCAAAACATTTTGCAAACATGTACAGTACCACGCAACCGACTCATGGCAAGACGTGAGCGATTCGACTCACGCTCACGGCAATGAATCGGCTCTTATGAACGAGTCGCTCAGCTGTTACTACAACAACACACAACCAGTCAAATAAAGTATAGTCTAATTCACAACTTGAAACACAATATATAAATAGAAAAGTTAGAAACAAAACTCGCTCCGTCTCCAAACACACGCAGATCTCTCCCTCTCTCCTTCTCTCTCTCACACACAGCGCGACGTGGAATCGATTCGTTACACAATCAGACCTATTATATACCAAGAATAACTTCAGTATGAGTACAGGGCTGTACACATATTTTGCATATTGTTAAACGAGCCAAGGGGGCTAGCTATTAAACTATCGATATGAATCGAAAATCTGGGACCCTGATGTAAACAAGACAAACGTCTTTCTCTGGTCTGCATCCCCTTAACAATTGTGTGTATTGAGCCGTACTGTATTGTACCCATTCTGCAATCTGTTAATAAAGTTTTCATTCATTCATTCATTCAAACATAGACGATATTGAACAAGCCATAATCCACGTATTTTCAATCCAAAAGAAAGAGAGAGAGAGAGAGAGAGAGAGAGAGAGAGAGAGAGAGAGAGAGAGAGAGAGAGAGAGAGAGAGAGAGAGAGAGAGAGAGAGAGAGAGAGAGAGAGAGAGAGAGAGAGAGAGAGAGAGAGAGAGAGAGACTCACTGTTTAGTTGACACGTCCAGGGCAGGAGGGCTTGCCTTGATAAAGTGTATAATCCACTGTTGATGTATTCCAGACCACTGTCCACTGTGTCCAGACTGCATCCGCCATATAGCTTGTTAGCCAAGTGTTAGCAGTTAGCACCACACAACACAAGTACTTCATTCCTTTGTCCATTTCCGTGTCGAACAGACTGCAAACTACCTGGCGTTCTATCGCCATGCTCTAAGACAAACTCTAACCTTAACCAACTTTGAAAGAGTGCCTAAGCTTAACAGTCTAAAGAACTTGCAGTCACGGCACGCTCTAAGACAAACAGCTGCATCTCACAACAACACAACTATCTCTACCACCAACGGACCAACCTAGGAATAAGCTAGAATTGGAACATTAGAAATTGGATTCGGCCAATCAGAGATCGTCTCTTTGAAATTCTGCTACGGAAAAAAATACTGGCGTCGGCCAATCAGAGAGCGTCTCCGCGAAATGCGGCTACAGAAATTCTTGACGCTACTGGCTAGACCGCTTCAAATCGCGCCCGGATTCCAACATAATAGTCATGTTTCAACGCACCGCGTTACGCACTGATTGGCTGCGACGGATACAGCGATCAAACCGTGACGCGCACTCAGAGCGCTATCGCGTCTAGCCCGGGCCGAGAAATACAAAAAAATAATAAAAAAAAATAAAAGTGAGTCACTTCCTGTTCAAGAAAACGAGTATTTTTTTTTATATAATAACGTTATATTGTGCATTGGAAACACAAACATACTTAAAATGAGTAAATATTATTAATTTTAAACATGTTTATATTATTTATAGGGCTATAAAACAAAAAACTAAAAACTTATTTTTCTTGTTCTCTCATATAACCAGGGTAGGGCCTGAGGGGGGGCGGCGCCCGAGCGCCCCTAGTGGCGAGCCGCCACTGATAGCGGTGCCGGCAACAAGTCCCTCGCGGACTATAGCCGACTTGAGCATGGAGATATTCTCATAATGAAACACCAAGCTCACCTCCCTCACACCAGGTGCTGACACCAGGCCACACACCTTTAGCTACTAGTACTACAACAGCTAGTCGGCCCATTTGGCTCCCGAGAGAGAGAGAGAGAGAGAGAGAGAGAGAGAGAGAGAGAGAGAGAGAGAGAGAGAGAGAGATATCCATGGCGGGAATAGAATAGAGTGCATTAAAAACGTCCAAGAGGATGGAGACAACCGCGTGGAGTTGACGAAGTTCATCTGCCAAACGACCGTCCTCTTCATCTTGGCATAACAATGCTGCACGCGCTGTCTCTAGGTTAGCTAACGCTAGTTAGCCTTTAGCTAAGCTAGCTACTAGCCGACATCATCATGGCTATATCCCGACTGAACCACTGAACTAGCTGTCCCTGTCTTTAGCCGGGATGGCTAGCCTGACTGAACTGTCTAACATGCAACAACTTTCATCTTCAGTCCATCTGCCGAACGATGTCCTCTTCATCTTGGCTGGCATAACCTCCAATGCTGCACGCGCGAAATAGTCAGACTCTACCTTACCTGTAACCCCTCCCCTCATTGAAACCAATTCTGCTGCAGAGCCTCAGAGCTGCCTCCAATAGTGTATCTGCAGAGCCAATAGTGTATCTGCAGAGCCGCAGAGCCAGGAACAAGTCAGACACATTCTACAAACGTGTCTAATGTGAAATATATAAGCATATAAGCAAAACTATATTTTAGGTCTGTGATGAAAAAGGGCCTTGCGGGAAGGGGGGCCTCGCAAAAAATTAAAAAAAATAATAATAATAATAATAATAATAAATAATTTTTTTTTTTTTATTTTCTTTTATTTCTTTTTGTGCGAGGCCCCCCTTCCCGCGAGGCCCTGTGCGACCGCACTGCTCGCACACCCCCTGAGGCGGCCCTGCACACACACACACACACACACACACACACACACACACACACACACACACACACACACACACACACACACACACACACACACACACACACACACACACACACCCTCTCTCTCAGTCTATGAGGAGGATTGGTGCTAGATTGAGAAGGGGCTTTCTCTCTGAGATAAAATTAATGATAGTTTGCGGCATATAGAACGGTCATTCACACACAGCAACACACCTCCGAACAAGGTGTGATAAACATGAAGTGATATATTTTCCGTGGCATGAAACGGGACCGGCATGACTCTTCTTTCTCTATTCAATAACGTTTTACGCTGAGGGATGATTTACAATAAAGCGTTAAAAAATAAAAGTAGGCTACCTAAGTTCTTGACGCTAGAACTCCAAACATAGAGTTAGCATAAAAAAGAAGGTAGGCCAGCTGTAGTTTACATAGCTTGCATAAAACTGTCTCGAGGTTCCACAAGTTAATCAAAATCCGAAGTATTTCCAACCGGGGCTTGAGATTGCTCAGAGTACATTACTATAACAGAGAACATTATTATAACACAGACTATTACTATAACACAGAATACCCACACACCCACACACACACACAGAGAGACAGACAGACATATCAGATCATGACACCCCCACTCAGACAGAGACCAAACCGGTTTACCCAGGTAGTGATAAGCAAATCACAGCAGGGTATTAGATTCGGGTTGAGCACATATAAACCAGTCATATTGAACAGAAACACACACCACAGAACCAAGCTGTCCGTGTCACTGACAGATTATTTGTATCCTGTGAATTGGCTGTATTCTACCGCTGATGCCCTGCTGAATAAATTGCTGAGAACCTGCACTAAAGCCATTGACTTTCAAACCCGTATCCTCTACTTTCTTGCCGTGAAATTGGTCATTCTATCATTGTTGTTTACAAAGTCACAGCTGATTTGTACCTTCACAACACAGAATATTACTATAACACAGAATATTACTATAACACAGAACATTACTATAACAGAGAACATTATTATAACACAGAATGTTACAAAGGATCAGATTAAACCGAATATATATATTTATTGATTGATATATATTGCATAGTATTTGTATATCGTTTGATATCCCTTGTATATTCCTTGTACATATACACGGAATATCCCTTTAGCCTATTACAGACCATAATATTTCATTCTCCTATTGGACAGCGGTCCACAGGCGCCGGGGCCGTGCCTCCAGAGTCAGGTTCAAAGCCACCGTCAAGACATGTCTGTACATGCCCGGCCTTGCCCAGGGATACAAGACAGAAATGAGATTGGCACTAGATTGTTCGCCGTGCATATAAATATGGCGCAGGTGAATACAGAAGTAGAGTTACCCAATAAGTTGAAGCCTCACCCACGATACTCCGTGCGGTGAAGTATGGCCTGTTTGGCCCCAAAATAGAGCATTGAGACCGCGTGCGAATTAATAACTGAATTGTCAGAGTTTGGCGCTATACCGTCGAGTGCGACATATTTCTATTAAGTCAGTAATAGTCTATTTGTGTATAGTGTATCGTGCGGCTAAAGTTCTACAGTGACCAGCATCACCAACGCTTCCTCGTATCAGCTAGAGTGCTTATCCAGGCTGGGCTGCTTTCATGGCGCTTTCACCCGAGGAGACCTAGACGAGAACCGTGTGGACATGTACACTGGATTAATCTACCCGACGACTACATAGCCCTTTGCGGCTGGATTATATTTGTTTTGGTCCTGTGATTTATGGAGCGGAGAATCGCCGACGCCTACACGTGTTGGATTTACCCTGTGAGGAGACCAGTCGAGTCTGCGCCTCAGAGAGCCTGAGGCCGGCTAGCTTTCTTCACTGTGGAGCTACAGTCTACGGAGAACAGCTGTATTCGTCTGTGGATCAAGAGGCTATTGCACCGTCTCCTGTACTTGGAGTCTCCTTAGTCATCGTTGACCAGACTCTCTACTACCGACAGATCCTCTACCCCTGCTGGCTTACAACCGGGGGGACCCTTCCAGTATCTCCCGCTATATATTACTAGTGTACCATAGATATAATTCCCTAAGATTCAGGTTGTATAATTACCTCCTGCGTAACCAGAGAATTGACATTCATTATTGATTTGCCTACGCACATTCCTTTGCCTTATAAGCGCATCCAAAGTAAAATACAGAGAAGTATATTATGTACCTTTTGCTGCAATAAATACTTGATTACACCTTTGTGTGGAACCGATTCATTGTGGGAAGTGTTCATCATATTTATATATCATGTACTGTATGGCCAGTAATTAAAGTACATAAAGCGGTAGTGGTTTAATGATACCATACTTATCAATACAGTCAGGGAATTGTACCCCTCAGTTACACAGAACATTGATCTAAAACAGAATATTACTATAAAACTAGAGATGCTCGATATTGGCTTTTTTACCGATACCGATATTCCGATATTGTCCAACTCTTAATTTCCGATACCGATATCAACCGATACCGATATATGCAGGGTTTCCCCCCAAAAAAACGGAATAATTTCAGGTAACTAATAATTTCACTGGATGCATTGAAAAGGCTTTCTAAATGTAAGCATTATCTGTGCAAAATATGATCATTAAAAAAGTACAAATTAACATTACATATCTCTTGTTGTTGAATTAAACCATTATGCATACTTTTTACAATAAATAAAATAAGAATTGGTTCTTACTTGCTTGCCTGGGTAAATAAAGGTTAAATAAATGTTTAAAATTTTTTTTTTTTTTTTTTTTTTTACCGATACCGATATTTTCCGATATCACAATTTACTGCCGATATCGGCCGATAATATCGGTCGGCCGATAATATCGGACATCCCTATATAAAACAGAACATTACTATAACACAGAACATTACTATAACACAGAACATTATTATAATAACATAGAACATTACTATAACAGAGAACATTGTTATAATAACATAGAACATTACTATAAAACAGAACATTATAACAGAGAACATTACTATAACAGAGAATATTACTATAACACAGAACATTACTATGAGGGGTTTTCTTCCTCTTGTATTTTTGTATTATTATTCTTTTTAACTTAACCCGGGGATAACTGGCTACTGGAGGTACTGTATGAGTGCAGACACCTTCCCACCATACAAGGAGGAGCTCATGGAATTGGTTCAACACAATAGACTTGAAAGTAGAGATGTTCCGATACCATTTTTCCCTTTCCGATCCGATTCCGATACCTAAGCTTTGGGTATCGGCCGATACCGATATTTATCCGATACCAGTGCATAAAAAAAAAATTAAAAAAAAATTATATAAATTATACTTTTTTTTTTTTTTTCTGATACTGTTATACTGTTTTTTAGTAATAACTAGAACGTATGGTATTTATTCAACAACAGGTGATTGTATAGATTTGTATTAGTATCATTAATCAATGAGTATGGGCTGCAGCACTGCAGATATACCCTACTCCAATGATCCACACGGACATTAAACGGTGTTGCACTCGCTACTCAGTGGCTCTGCAGATATACCCTATTCAGTCTGTAAGCTAGTGGCATGTTCATGTTGTGATTTTTGATGCAAAATAAATATTCAACATTCTCTTTTGAAACTCCGCCTCAGACTCTTATCCTTTGGCACTTGCTGTACTTTGCTTGCAGGTCTGCAGCCATTATTGCTGGATTATGTGAATAGCACCAACTTTAGACACGGTAACGTTATCAAGCTAAGCTAACTGACCTAGCTCGCCTTCCCGCATCGACATTAAGATAACGTTAGTAATAGTCAGCTAACGCTAGTCCGTAGCTACTTAACTTAAATACAATTCACCGTGGGTGCATTATTGTTGATAGACGGTCACGGACAGTGTTAGGTCCTGGAGAACGGACAGGCGATCATCTGATTTGATGTAACGTTAAAAGCGGATGTTGTTCCAACTAGCTATCTTTCCAGCTAATGCTATCATAACACCAGCCAAACACATCCCGATTCCCGTCCGAGCTCCCCGTCACACCGCACTGTCGGGGACAATGGAATTTAAGAAAGTGTATCTGCTGTTAAAATGACACAGCATCACACTTTAAAACATGTTCATTTTATAATCCTCACTCTCCGCAGGACTCGGCAGGAGATAAATTACATCATGGGATCGGAGGCTAGAATTTACGTGTACTCGCCGATACCGATACTAGCATTTTAGGCAGTATCGGCGGCATTTCCGATACTAGTATCGGTATCGGAACAACTCTACTTGAAAGACACCTTTCATGTTCCAGTGTCTATCACAGCTCATTCTGACCGTGCATTGCAATGACAATTTTGTCATGTTGCACAGCAACAGTAGTACTAACCCGATCCTGTATAACTATGGTGTATTTGGTTTGAAATCTAATAAAGGAAAATCCAAATCGCTCTTCTCAAGAGTTTATTATTGATAAAACATTACTAGAAGTAGTGATTAATCTGGCAGATATCACACGCACGCACGCACGCACGCACACACACACACACACACACACACACACACACACACACACACACACACACACACACACACACACACACACACACACACACACACAGACACACAGACACACAGGGGTTAAAGTGGGCAAGAACGGTCCATAACGATAGGTTATGACTATAACCAAGTTCTGTTAGTTAGGGGCGATGCTTGGCATCACACTGCACTATCTCGCGTATGTGCACGCGTACTGAATAAACCACAAATGTACCTCTAATACCAGTATTAGTCTGACCACACCCCTCATCAGCTTACCTTCATAAGCAGGTGTGTGGTCACCTGCTCTCCTCCTTCCCAAGCTTTCACCACAAGGTGAGGTCAAGGGCTGCAGCGGCCGTCTGATGCCAAGCATCGCCCCTAACTAACAGAACTTGGTTATAGTCATAACCTATCGTTCTGTATCGTTAGTGGCTTAGCTTGGCATCACACTGCACAAGGGAGGCCAAGCGGAGCCACTGGCTGACAAATACACCCCGCTGACAGCCCCCCAAAACCATCAGAACAGGGAGGGCCGAGCCCCCCCGACCCCCCCTAATGGAGGGTATCCCCCCTATTAGAGGCTTCACGGGAAGGCGACGGACCCGACCGTGCGAAGAGGCACTCAAGCAACTTAACGCACAGGGTGAGCAGACCGTGGCTTGACCCCACGACTACACACACGCACAACCCGCATGCCACCCGGGAACGAACGGAGGAACAACCTCGTTACTGCCCCCAGAATCACGGGGTCAAGGGCAAACCCAACCCCGTGGCAAGGCCGTAGCAGCGGAGCGCGAAGGAAGACCCAGACCCACCAAAAGGACTGGACTCCCTGGAATGGGGGCCCGGAGAAGTCCATGATGCCAGCATCAAGACCCCACCAGGTGGGCACGTAGTGCCCCGCCCCCCACATCGCCAGCGTATTCGGACAAAGGCCCCCCAGTTACTGCACCTGGTAATCCCAGGCGGTATCCCAACCAAGTACTAACCAGGCCAGAACCTGCTTAGCTTCCGAGATCGGACGAGATCGGGCGTGTTCAGGTCGGTATGGCCGTAAGCCGAGCGGGCCCCGTCCCCCCAACAGTACACCGCCTGGCACACTAACCCTGCAGAACAGACAGTCAGCATGGCCGTAAGCACACAAAAAAGGTTAACCAACGGAAGCAGGCAGCGCACCGGGGAAAAACCAGGCAACAGGCTGTTAACCCTAGCCTGGAGACTGCGGACGAGACAGGCGCCAGAGGGGACAGCTGAACACAGCCGCCCCGGCGGAAGGAGCGTAAGCTGGCGGTGTTGCATGACCAAGCCTCCATTTAAAAACCCCCACCCAGAGGGGTCGAGGCAGAGAAGGCTGACACGATTGGCAGACGTCATGAACGTGCAGGGGCACCCTCAAACGGTGAACCCGGGAGTTGACACTGCTCCAACACACCAGGGAATCAACCACCTCGGTGTTACCCAATGCGGTGGTTGTTCCTATAACCCCTCAAGAAAAAACTCCAAAACACACCTGCGGGTATACACCGGCTATACCGCAGTACAAGTGTTTCAGTTTCCAAAAAGGGTTAACCCAGGCCTACGGGTCGCAAACATCACTTCGGACCGGGCCTGGCGGTACGGGAAGCACAGGGTCACCAGAGGAGGTCAAAAAACCACCCCCACAGGCCCCTCTTCGCCATGCGTGAGAGAGGAGCGAAACATAATGGAGAACCAGCCCCTAAGCACACCGTACCTGGTATTCCCCGGCGGTCTCCCAACCAAGTACTAACCAGGACCAACCTGTGTAGCGGCCGAGATCCGACGAGATCGAGCGCGTACAGAATGGCATGGCTGTAAGCCATGACGACAATGCTGAGTAAAAACATACCCAACCAGGGTCTCCATAGCGCTTAACCCTGTGACACCCAGACCGACCTGGCATTTTTCCCCCTGAAAAAAGCCCAAGTCCCTCAGGGTACCAGAACAGCAGATCTGCATCCCCGGCGGACAACGGGTTCAACTGATCTGGACCAGCGTGACCAGAACCAGTCCCGTGCCCTAACCACGCCGACATGCCTACTCCAGGAGAAGGGCAGATATGCGTGTTGATCTTAACATGAAAAGAAGGCGCCACCCAGACGTTCGGACGAACCGCGCCTGGTGGCCCACCCCAAGGGCGTGAGACCCCACCACATATGTTCAGATCCATCCCGTCATCATCCCCCAGACATGAACGAGAATCCGTCGACAACCCACCCAGGTCATGGGATGTGGTCGTCGGAAGAGGAAAAAACCCCCATCTCAGTTGCTTTATAAAAACGCTGTTTCAACCACAAGCAACCAAGGCGTGCCAGTCAATCGCCTGTTTACAGCGAGCTAGCACTATACGTGCGTCGGGACACACCCCCATCAATGAACAGGCTATTTAGACCTGTCATTGAATCCCCAAGGCGCCCAGGGGAACGACAAGAGGGGTGTGACACTCCCTAACTCCAACACTTCTGGAATAGAAAGAAGGAAGCATCAACAGTATGTATCCCAGTCTACACAGCCGGGGTAAAAAATGTTCACATTTTTACATCCCACCACCCTCCCATAGGAAAGAGACGGGGATCCCCAGAGAGACTTCCCACGCGAGCTGTACAGATTGAAAAGAATATATTGCACCTTGAGCCATGTAAAAAACTGGTTTTAGGGCCTCCGGGGAAGAGGCACTGAACCCATACACACTCAATAAACGAATTGAATCGAATATACATACAATAGAAAAGGACCCTTCTAGAGGGTCCACTCACTTTGACAATCTGAGGAGGAAGGCTCTGTACTCTGATGGAGGCTTCCTCACATGGAAGAAGGAGTCCGAAATCACAGAAGGCCTGAATAGGCGCTTGGTGAGGAGGAGCCCTGACCACCCCCCCTGAAAACAGATCCATCACATGGACCTGAACAGCACACGGAAGTCCTACCAACAGAGACGCGCACGGTGACGTACTCTATGGCGGGGGAATTCCTGCGGTGCACACGCCCAATATACCAGGCCGTGGGACCAGGAACTCCCTCCCCCCCCCGTAACGTGCCGAACCGCCACTTGACGGGAACCTTGAAGGACAGGGGGTGTACCCCTGACCGACAGAACAATGGGGAGAGGAAAGGTTACCAGTTCACCCCTTTACGACCCCACACCCATGATACGATGTAACGACAAAAAGAGAATATGACACAGTCATAGTCAGCTCTATGAAGCGTTTCACAGCTCCACACAGCGCATGAGCTAACCTGCCATCTGATTTTTACTAAGGAAAAACACAGAATAGAGAGGGCTCTAAGAACCCCGGTCCAACATACACATGTGCTTCCGTGGCCAGTACAACCCAGTTGGAGGTCACATGACACACACAACCCATCATCACCTACAAAAAATGGCAAAAACACTCAACAGAGGAACGCCGTTTTTTTCACAATGAGAGAATACATCATTCTTGATTAGTATCGACCACAGGCCTTGCTAAGCACACATGACAGCAACCAAACCAATTTCCCTTTAGGAAATAAGTTTCTCCAGCAGATTTAGCACAACCTCAGCAATCAAGCTAAGAGTTACATCGTATCCCTACCACACAAAAGACACAATTAATGCACAACATGTCTGATAGGAGGATGAAAAAGTCCCCAGGGAACCGGGGGGGAAAACACAATCCTCCTATTTTACCCTCAATACGGCCAGTTAAAACAGGAAAACCTGTTAATGTGTGAACACACTGTTCATTGTCATTACAGTCTGAGAAAGAACATTCTTTTACTCACTTGTCACCAAGCATAGCTTCATAGGTTAGTTACCTTAGTTGTGAGTACACGGCCGTGTTTCTCACACAACAACCAGATCATTACATCCCGTTTGCACGGAGAAGCTAACTGCCAGTGACAAAAACAGCTCACACATAACCCGCAACGTATCCTAAATGCATTGTAGCAACACACGTTTTGGGAAAAACACCGTTATTCACAATACATTTAGCAAAGTAAAACCAGAAGACGTGTTATGAGGTCTGGTCAACCCCGTTCCTACCCGGAACGCAGATCAGCGAAGTGCAGTCTCAAGACACCGTAGAAACACAGCCGTCCTGTGTTGTTCGATCCGGGCAGCGTCGCCGCTCTACCCGTCGCAACGGTCCCTTTGTTGATGCAATCCTTGCCGTCCTGGCTCAGGGCAGGGTCGACGAAAACATCCCCTGTCAAGGATGACGTCGTGGTCAAGAGTGTAAAACATGTTAAAATCAAAGCACGTTCAACAGAATAGCATCAAGCTAACGATCAGAAGCGAGCTCACGGCGGCGCGCGAGAAGCTAAGCTACCCCGCGCCAGGCCATGGCCATAGCAGCAAGCTAACGTTACCTAGCGACCACGACATGCTAGCCCCGCAGCTAACAGCTGACTGGCTAATAGTAGGCCCTAAGCAGGCCATGCAGCGATCCAGCAGGCTAACGCAGCAGTTAACAGCTGACTGGCTAACCGTAAGCTATGAACATGTAAACAATGACATAACACTCACCCAGACAGGCCGCCGTTCTGAACCTCTCCTCACTTTTTAAGAGAAAAGAGAAAACAAGATGTCAACACCGCTTCACAACGGTGACTTTACCACATCCGACGGAATCAGCACAGTACCAACTGGCCTGTGTAGCTGACTTTGAACATGAATCTGCCGCTATCGCACATTACATGCACATATCCCCTCGTGAAGGAATACTCTCATTTGGATATGAAAGATGGGGCCTTAACACGGTGACAGAGAGAATCCACTCGTCCAGAACACACAGGGATCACCAGTGTCAATGGTCGCGGCCCACTAGTTAAAACTATAATGGTCTCCAGACCAAGGCCTTCTGTCGCCTAGGTGGCTGAACAAAGGACCCTAGCCTGGGGCCGGTTTCCATAAACTTTGTCAAGTAGCCCCCATAGCACTAACAGACAAGTGGAGCCCGCCAGCAAACACTACTCACCCAACCTGGAACGCACCGCTTCTCACAACAGCGGCATGTCCGACAGTTCAGCTGTGGCCTGACAGGTTTCACCCCAACAAACACAGCAAGGAACTGCAGTTGAGAAGCATGCAGCGGCGTGCTCCCAATACGAAAACCGGTGGAGGGTTTTTAGAATGATCATCATCTTCCAGACACTCCAGTACGAAGACAATATCGCCGTATTTTCTCGAAAATAGTGAGAGAGAAAATAAAGATATGATGTCAACGTATCCTTGTTTCCCAAAGCTGCTCCTAAACCTTTCTTCCATCATGGTGTCAAGTGTGGGGATCTACCGAGGCACTTCTTCCTTGTGGTGAAAGCGAGAAGGAGGAGAGCAGGTGACCACACACCTGCTTATGAAGGTAAGCTGATGAGGGGTGTGGTCAGACTAATACTGGTATTAGAGGTACATTTGTGGTTTATTCAGTACGCGTGCACGTACGCGAGATAGTGCAGTGTGATGCCAAGCTAAGCCACTAACGATACAGAACTACGTTCCAGCACCTTTGATTGGCAAAAAATATATAATATTATAAGTGTCTTTGTGTCTGTGTGTGTGTGTGTGTGTGTGTGTGCGCGCGCGGTGCGGCAGGTGTACCACGAGCTGTGTATGATGACAATATATTCATCTAATCTCATTTCGATGGGTCGCAAGACTCGCAAAGCGCTTCCGCATCCATTTCCACACACTGCGTCATTACTTTGCCTTATAAGGAGCTCTGGAGGCGTTGTTTTGTATGCAAATGACCTGAATGGGAACGCGCTTTCGAGTTTAAGACAGAATACCATTCTCCAAGCAGATATCAGATCATATAATCATAAATAATCATATAATTTGTGCGACCGTTTCAGCCACTTAAGACATATTACCAGCACGTTCAGGACTCAGAGTGAACTTGTCATTGATTCTGTCTCAGTGGTTCCAAGATAAGTCTTCCAGAATAACTCTTTGAAACATTTTCGGGAATGAGACCCTTGAGTTTAGCAACTTTTCTCCCGTCAATTAAACAACTTTATCGTCACTTTTATATAAAACGTGGGTGCCACGTCGATACTAATTGAGTTATATGTCTCATGTCATGCCCCATATTAATGTATTGGATTTAGGCGGAGCTAAATGCTAATGTGGCTAACTCTAACAGTAAACTTTTTTACATGAAATACAGCCCAAAAACCTTAAAAAAGTGACGATAAAGTTGTTTAATTGACGGGAGAAAAGTTGCTAAACTCAATTTATTGTGATGGGACCGGAAGAAGTCTGCGGGGCTAGAGACGTAACGGATATGACGCTCCCCCACATTGTGCAAGTGGAGAATATAGTCCTACACAGAGGGATAGACCTGCAGAGCAAAGTTACCAGCCTGCACACAACTCTTTGATTCCACCGCAATGAGAAAAAAATTGTTCTTCAGACGCTATAAACACACTATATTGTAGAGAATAGCAAGACAGCCCAGAGCCACAGCAGCACAGCATAACCTTTCCAAAAAGTCTACCCGAGCTCATAGTACAAGTCAATTTGGCAATTATTTTGAGGTGAATAATTTTCCCCTGTTGCATCGCTACACTGGAATTCAGAATTCCCCCACCTGCCCACTTTAACCTTTTCACTGCCACACTACCAAAGAGTTAACCCTTTCACTGCGACAATACAGAAGGTTAACCCTTTCACTGCCACACGGCAAAGGGTTAACCCTTTCACTACTCACGGTTAACCGTCTGTAGTGTGGTAGTGAAAAGTTAACCTTCTGTAGTGTGGTAGTGAAAGGGTTAAAGGCCCCACGAAATCAAAATAGATGTTTATGTTCTTTTATCACATATGTCACACTGGTTGTCACTTATATGCGAGTATATGTCCCAACAATGAAAAACAAGTTGTTTTGTAGGTATTCTTAATAGTATTTTAGTTTGTCATTTCCTGGAAAACAATAAAAAAAGTAATTGATGAGTCACCCGGCACATGGGGGCGCATACTAATTTAGCATCTAATGAAATGCTTTCTAGAATGAGTACATTGTAGCCAAGCTAGCACTCTGCCTCTTTAATTAAATAGAGACAATTTTCAATTTTAGCTTGCTACAGTAGCTATAATGTTACTAAGGTTGAGTAACATAGCATCCATCACAGTCGAGAATGCAGCTGTGACCGCGTCCCCGACCGCCAAGAACCTTGGTGTTGTCCTCGACGACCAGTTGAACTTCTCTGCTCACATCGCAGCGACAACCAGAACCTGCAGATTCCTCCTGAGCAACGTCAGAAGGATCCGCCCCTTCCCCTTTTTTTTTTTTTATTGATATTTTTCCCCCTCCATTTTCCTCCGATTTTCTCCCATCCCAATGTTAGTCGTGTGCCAATTCCCAGTCCCTTCCTGGTCGCTGCGCACTTACCCCCCACAGTCAGATCATCTGGGAGAGTGGAGGCTACCACGTGCTTCCTCCGACACACGTCCAGCCAATCACCGCTTCTTTTCACCTGGCAGCGCGGGAGGACCACACTATCCCCCTCAAGTACTATCCGCGCTTAGCAGGCGCCCCGACCGAACTGTAGGAGTCGCTGTTTACAACGACCCGGACCCACCCCGCCAGCTTCTCCCACCCTCTAATACAGCCAATTGTATTAGTGCAGACGGCCAGCCAAGCTGGTGACAACCCCGGAGCTGTGAGCTGGATTCGCCTGCTCCGGGGTTGGTGACGAACGCAATCTCCGCTCGGCCACCTAACCGCCCTCGGATCCGCCCCTTCCTGACAAAAGAAGCCACCCAACTCCTCGTCCAATCAACAGTCATCTCCCGCCTCGACTACTGCAACGCACTGCTCGCTGGCCTCCCGGCCACTGCCACCAAGCCTCTTCAACTCATTCAGAACGCAGCAGCCCGCCTGATCTCAAACCTACCGAAGTCGGCCCATGTCACCCCACTTCTTAGGGACCTGCTGCACTGGCTCCCCATTGCTGCACGTATCCGCTTCAAGGCCCTCGACCTAGCATACCGTGCGGCAAAGGGAACCACTCCCGCCTACCTCCGGTGAATGGTCTCTAACTACACACCCTCAAGACCCCTACGCTCTGCATCTTCTGGCCGCCTCAGACCTACTCCTATCCAAGCCCCGGGAGGGTCATCAAAGAGATGCCGCCTATTCTCAGTCCTTGCCCCACAATGGTGGAATGAACTACCCACCCCAGTTAGGACAGCCGAAACCTGTCCAATCTTCCGCCGTCGACTTAAGACGCATATTATCTGAAATAATAATATAATAAAAAATATATAATAATAATAAAAAAGACTCTAACCCTAACTAACCTTACTGTCATGCACTTGTCCTAATAAAAAAACCTACACTGTAACACGCAACACTTTGATGAACATTATTATTCAGCTGATAGAGTTACAGACGGTCTGTAGTGTGATAGTAAATGGTTAACCTTCTGTAGTGTGGTAGTGAAAGGGTTTACCCTTTGCCGTGTGGCAGTGAAATGGTTAACATTCTGTATTGTTCGCAGTGAAAGGGTTAACTCACTATCAATTAGAGAGCACTCACACACATCCAGAGTGGGAGGCGCTGGTAAAGACCCTGATGAAGCACATATGCTAAACACCTTGTTCTCTTATTGTGTGAAACACGTGGAATACAAACAATGCATGATTGAATCAAGTCAGTCCCTTGTGCACATTTCTCGAGGAGCGTGCAGAACTTTCCCGTGGGCGTGTGAATCCTGAGGAGAAGGTTTAACCCTTAATGTTTGGAGGTTGGAAGTCGCCCAGTGGAACAGATGTAGTATTTCCCTCTCCTCCTTGGCGCTCTCAGACATCCCCGCCTCCATCTCTCCTACCCGTCTTCCCGTTCCCCTGCTCCCCTTCCTCCTTTGCTCCCAACTCCCATTTCTCCTCCTCTCCACTCCACTCCACTCCACTCCTAATCTCTCCCCAGCTTCTCTCTCTCTCTCTCTCTCTCCTCTCTCTCTCTCTCTCTCTCTCTCTCTCTCTCTCTCTCTCTCCTCTCTCTCTCTCTCTCTCTCTCTCTCTCTCTCTCTCTCTCTCTCTCTCTCTCTCTCTCTCTCTCTCTCTCTCTCCTCTCTCTCTCTCACTCTCTCATTCCCTCACTGTGCCTGGGGCACAGAGAGCAGCACAGAGAGCAGCACAGCAGCACTACTTGTCTTTAGACGCCTCACTGCACTGTCACGCCTCCTCTCTCTCCATTTCTATTCATATCCCAGTCTTGTCTGTCCCCCCTGAGTGTCTGTCCACCTGCACGTTTGTGTAATTATTACTCGTCTACTTATGGCCTGTCTGTCTTTTCGGTTGTGTATTACATTCTAGGCATCTAGCAGATGCTCTAATCCAGAGTGCAACAGTAGAGTGATTTGAACCTGTCCTTCAGCAATGTCTCCTATCCCTCGTCTCCTATCCCTCGTGTTTAGTCACACCTATGGTTGTGATTGGTTGAAGAAATTCAAACATCCCAGAATGTTTATTTTTTATATCTCTTATTTTATTTATTTATTTGTATTACCTATTCCTAAATGCTAAGACCTTTCTGTGAGACCTTTCTTCTGTATTGGTAGAGAGATACATGTATAGTGTGATGAAAGGTCTGGGCAGAGCAAGACTAAAAATAAAGACACTAACAAGGCACAGACAGAGGCAAGTAATGCTGTAGGTGCTATATAGATAACATTCAGCATTATTATTATTATTATTATTATTATTATTATTATTATTATATTATTATTATTATTTTATTATTATTATTATTATTATTATTATTATTATTATTATTATTATTATTATTATTATACTAATAATAATAAACTTCATTTTATAGCACCTTTCATACAAAAATTGCAGCTCAAAGTGCTTCACAACTGAAAAAAGACATAACATTAACGCATTACTTACATAAAGTGCAGACAAAATCACTAGATGCACTACAGCACCAGCATGTCATTTATCCAATCAGGTGCATTCCACTTGGGGAAATGGGAAGTAGGGAATACATGCACGCAACATGTAAACAACAACATACATTTTGGACCCACAACATTAAAATGTATTAATCAATAATTTATTTGGGGGGGAAAGCAATACTTTTATTCCGTACCTTTATAAAATCTCTGTGGAGGTATTCCCTTTTAAACATGATTACTCTACATAAAAACGTTATCTAAAGCACCTTTAACTCATAATAACTTAATAATTCATTAATAACTCATTCTGCGCAAATCACGGAAAAAGTCGGGTTAACTCGCCAACCGTTCAGCACCAATCACGAGAAAAGTCGGGTTTTAATCGTTATTTCTTTTATTAGCTATATCCATTCATTTTTCATCCATCCAGCCTGATGTTATCATTGGGAATGGGTCTGAGCTCGCAAAAGGGCAAATACCGCCGCCTACGCCTTCCAGCCGGTATTGCACTCCATTAGAAATGAAGTAGTTTCTTTTCTGGGCCGATCTGAGCCGTGCGGGCGTGGTTTAAATACTCTGGCAGGACGAGCGTTTACAACGATACATCTGCGAGGCTGCCCCCCCCCCCCCCCCCCCCCCCCTTCGTATGCAATGCCGGACAATGTGGGACGGACCTCCACAAGCAGTATTTGGAATGGCGATCAGATAATTGGATTATTTCTTTTGCATTACATCAGAGACAAGGTAAGAACACTATATATCAAATCTTGCGTTGATTTGACATTTCTCTCTCCGCGATCGAAGCTGTCTGTGTGGACTGTGTTGTGCTGTTTACCGTTGGTGGCAGGGGGGGGGGGGGGGGGGGGGGGGGGGGGGGGGGAAATGACAACGTGATAAGTGGATTCCACTGAAACGCTATTATCACGTCTTTTCCTGGGATTACTAAGAATCACCAAAACTATACTCATATTCAAAATGGTATAAAACAGGATATGTACGGATGAAAAAACAATCTGTTTTTTGCATGTTGACCAGAAACAACTCACTGACAATCGACAGTGTTATTAGACCCATAGCTGTAATATAAGATATATTTTTAGCACTCGCAAATTTCGCAGTCTCCCCATTCATTAAAGCACTGGCGTTCTAGCCAGAAGGTAGACAGCGACCCCTGGCACTGAATGAGTTAAGTAGCCTGAACATAAATAGCGTTAGCCAAAACCAGTAGCTAAAAACAAAAGGAACCTACAAACATTCGAACATTCGATTGTATGTTTCTCTCTATCTCTCTGTCTATCCCTCCATCCCTCCATCTGTAACCTTTCTCCCTCCATCCCTCCGTCTGTTCCTGTCTGTCCATCTCTCCGTCTGTTCCTGTCTGTCCATCTCTCCCTCTGTTCATGACACGGTCAAGTGGTGGCAAGTCCCTCAAACCCCAGAAGGCAAATTTCTTTTACCAATTTGTCGCATGGTCGGAGTGACTGATAATTAATCATCTGTGGTGACAGTTGGTTCTGTGGTGTTCGCGGCGTGGGCCTGGGGGAAGACAAAGACAAAGACGACAGACAACATCCTCTGTGGGGGGTGAGGGGACGGGGACAAACAAACAAACAAACAAACCAAACAAACATATGAACATTCCTTCCAATTTGCTGGGAGGAAGGGAATAACCAATTTTTATGCCTCAGGATATATTTCCGAGGGCCATATTGTTTACCTCAGCTGATCGCGTCAGAGTGTCTGTCATTGTGGACCCCTCTGCTGTATGGTGCGGATGTGTGCTGGTGTGTGACAGTTGAGATGAGTTGTGTGGTATGTGTTGTGGCAGGTGTGAAGGAGGAAAGGGGTATGGTAACGGTGATGACGTTTTGTGTGGTTGTTTGTGTGTGTGTGTGTGTATGTGTGCGTGTGTGCGTGTGTGTATGTGTGTGTGTGTGTGTGTGTGAAAGAGAGCGAGAGAGAGAGAGAGAGAGAGAGAGAGAGAGAGAGAGAGAGAGAGAGAGAGAGAGAGAGAGAGAGAGAAATAAAGATACAGTGAGAGAGTGACCCATATTACACTCCTTGAGGCATTTGCACCTCTGCTGAGTAGGAGTCTAAACACACACACCCTTACCCTACCGATAAAGAGACAGACAGATACACACACACACACACACACACACACACACACACACACACACACACACACACACACACACACACACACACACACACACACACACACACACACACACACACACACACACACACACACATCTTCACCACCCCTCTCCCCTAGACCCATACCCATCCCATACCCATACTCATCATCACTTTGCCAATACTACATTACTTTCACCCTCCTGTGCCACCCTTGCCTCTGCCAGCCCTGTTGGTAATGGCCTTATGAGTGCTGGCCCCATGCTGCTGGCTTGTAGGAAGTGATTAGCCATGGAGGAGACAGACTGCGACAGCTCTGAGGAGAGGCCTGCTAGTTACACCTGCTACCCTGGCCCTAGCTCCACAGGGGACACCACCAAGACCACCACCACACCTAAACTCTGTATTATTCAGAGGAAGAAAGACAGGGAGACAGGAGAAGAAGGAGAATGGGAGAGTTGAGGGAGGATGTAGTGAGGGGAAGAGAGATGAGGGTGCGTGTGTGAGAGAGAGAGAGAGAGAGAGAGAGAGAGAGAGAGAGAGAGAGAGAGAAGAGCGAGAGAGAGAGAGAGAGAGAGAGAGAGAGAGAGAGAAAGAGAGAGAGAGTCTGCCCCCCTCGACCTTCCCTGTTGGTGGACAAAATGAAAGGAACACGCCAACATTATGGGAAATGTGGTTACCATCTTCTCCAGAGTCCAGAATTTCCTCTCTGCGCGTTCAGTAGAAAGCTATCTGGCTGCAAGCACAATTAGCACAGTTTAATGGAAGTGGATATACGGACCACTAGCTTAAACACCGGGAAAGGTGCCATTGGCCAACAGCTATAGGCTAGCTGGTCAATATCCTGACTCTGGAGCAGACAAGGTAAGCACACTCCCCGTGATGTTGGCGTGTTCCTTTAAGGGTGGGAGAGAGAAGACGAGAGAGTGGGGTAAGGAGAGAGAGGAGAGGAGAGATGAGGGGAGGGGAAAGGAGGTGAGGAGAGAGGGAGAGAAGGAGGAGGAAGAGTGATATTATAGATGGGGGGAGAGGAGAGGATGAAAAGGGAGGGGAGGGGAGAAGAAAGTGGGTGAACAGAAAGAGAGAGAAGAGATGAGGGAGTGAAAGAAAGGAGACGATGATGAAAGGGAGAGGGAGCGGAGAAGAGGAGTCGTGGAAAAAAGGGGGGTGAAAGGAGAAAGTTCA